>NC_135497.1:314648598-314948598 GCF_052857255.1 Amblyomma americanum | reverse complement strand
CCAGTGTGACGTCCAAATTAAATCATGACCACTTATACGACTGAAGACCATAAGAAACTGCTTAACGGCGAAAACTGGTTGCGTAGGAAGCACGTTTCTGTACTTCATACGAACGCAAGAAGTCTCCGAAACAAACATGTGGAAATCGAAGCGCGTTTATCTCTTTTCAGCTGTGCTTTCAACTTTCTAGTTTTTTCAGAAACCTGGTGTTCTGCTAGCACAGAAGTTCTTAGTTTTCGAGTTGATAGAAACGTTTCCGTTTATCGCTCAGAAAGACGCAGTGGGGGCGTGTCCATTTATCTTTGGAAGCATCATCTGTTTCAATGTTTGCCATTTCGCATGTATGATGAATAATTTTGAAACAGTTCGCATTGTTTGTCGTAATGTACTCGTGCTGGCACTTTATCGCCCTCCCCATGGGATTCTTCATAATAGTCTTAGCTTTGTTGAAAGAGTGCTGCTTTTTGCAAATGTTTTTGCAAATATAGTTGTAGACGATTTTAATGTTGTCTTCTTTCCAGCTGAACAACCAAAATGCCAACATTTAGAAGTTATGCTTGGATTTGGTTGTGAAAATTTAATTGCCGAAGCCAATAGGGTAACAATTCACCCAAGCACCCGCTGAGTGATCGGTTCTTTACAAACATCCCTAAGGAGGCAACTGTCTAGATCTGGCGTCCTGTGTTCTGACATTAACCGCTATCTATAAATATTTGCAGCACTTCCCATAGACGGCAATTTCCAAGGCATCAAACACACTAAAAGACATAATAATGACTATGGTGTCTAAGCGGCCCCGGTGGCTCAGTGGTTATGGCGCTCGGCTGTTCAACCGAAATACGCAGGTTCGATTCCGACCGTGGCAGTTGAATTTTGATGGAGGCGAAAAAGCCCGTCTACTGTGCGATGTCGATGCATGTAAGCGAACCTCCGGTGGTCGATATTTCCGGAGTTTTGCACTACGCAGTCTCTCATGACCTGAGTCGCTTTATGACGTATTATCCCAATTAAACATCAACTAAAAGTCTTTAGTCGGCAGTTCAAAGTGGGCAAATGTCTGTGCTGAAAGTGATCCCTCTGAGTCATACGATGCGTTGATTTCTACGCTAAAACACTGTTATAACGTTCCCTTCCCTTACCAACTGTGCTTCCGCACAAAAAAAATGCGAGAAAATCAGGGATCGTTAAGGATAATTTACAAGGGCATAAAATGAAAGGAAAAAAATGTTTAGCCTGTATCGCAAAACACATGAAATTTAAACATTGCATGAATTTATGCGCTTCAGGAATAGGTTGAGTTCAGATATAAAACAAAACTCAATTTGACGTTTTTTTCAACATAAATTTCAAATTAGCGCTAAATAGGAGCAGAACGTGGAAGGTTTTGCGTGACATGACCAATCCCCCGAGAGCTGATTTACCATAAGAACTAGAAACTAACGGAAAAATGTATTAACGCCAATCGTTAGCGAGTCTGTTTAAAAATAGTTTCATAAATGTCAGAGCTCCAATGAACGTGCCCGATAACCAAACAAAACGCAGCACTTTATGTTCAATGAAATATGCCGTAAGTGACAGTATATTTCTTGCTGCTACACCGGACGGAAGTTGAAGTTATTTCTCTTTTAAGATCCTTCACAACAAATTCGCTGCTGGCGAAGATGATATTAAAGCCCCACCGATTGAGGCAGTTGCAGGTGATATCGCAGAGCCTCTAACCCATATTTACAATCAGAGACTGGTCCTAGTGATTTCCTACAGAGATTAAAAATTGCGTGCCCTACTGTAATACATAGAGGTGGTAAATACAATAATTTGAACTGCAGGCCAATCTCAGTCTTGTTACTGTTCTCAAAAATTGCAGAGCGTGTCCTATATAAAACATTCCGTACTTTTTGTCGTCAAGGAAAGTTATTTTTGAACAGCAGTAAGGATTTCAAAAACGCAAATAGACCGAAATGGCCCTCCTGCGCACTAAAGACAACATCATTTGTAACATTGAAGCTACATTATTTACATCTGAAATTTACTTAGATTTTCGGAAGGCATTCGATTCTATACAGCATTATATCTTCTTCAGAAAGCTTGAAGCATATAATTTTAGAGGCGCAGCACAAAGTTATGCGTATTCTGATCCTAACCACATATCAGCACTTACGGAGAATATCCCGGTTACAAGGACTGCTCATTATCTAGAGGGAAAGAATAAACAGCACTATCTTAGCATATCGGTTTAGGCAGATTTTAAGGCAGCCTTTGATGTCACACGAAACAAGCAATAATTGCAGAAAGTGCACCTCTAGAAAAGAAGCTCACCATCCTACAGCTTTCCTATGGTGTCTCTGAAAGATATGATCTGGGAACTACATTCTCAGAACAGAAGTGGTAGGGTGGGGGGGGGGGGGGCAAGTTGGTGGTCTCTGGGGTGGAGGTGATCTTCACCTGGTGGTGGCGGCGGTGCCGACAATGGTTGATGAAATAATAATTGCCTAAATTCTCTAGAAACGCGTACGCTATACCGCCTCGTTTTTATTAATACGGCAGTTTAGCCCAAATGCAATTAACAGCACAGAAATTATATCTTTGAATAGTGATAAGGTTTAGCTTTACGGAGCAATAACTTGCAATCCTATCAATATTGTTACGCCGCGGAGTTCGAGGAAGAAGAGGAGAGAGACGCGGACAGTCTGATCTGGGCTCTGAGCCGTCGGCGACCAGCTTTCATCCTCCGAGCTTTCACCTGTATTAAAGCCATTTCATCCGCTACATTTGGTGGAGGTGCTGGGTGAATACGTCCTGGATTCGCCAGTGCCTCGTCGCAGCCGCCGTGTAGCAGGTTTGCCACCTTTCTCGCCTCAACTGTTCCTGCCAATGCCTACCACGCAAGCGACGCAGACTCGGGTACAGCGACCTGACCAAGAGACGGCCTTGCTCCATCAGCGAGAGCCGCGTACGTTCCACGGCGAGACCGAAAAGGACGTTGAAGAATGGCTTCGGCATTATGAAAGGTGCAGCAAGTACAACCATTGGGACTCTACCGCCCGCCTCTACAGTGTCGTTTTCTTCCTTGCTTGCACGGCTCTGACTTGGTTTGACAACCACGAGGAAATTCTCACTACCTGAAGCCGATTTGTCGAAGAAATCAGTAAGTCCTTCGGAGACACTCTTGCGAAGAAGGAACGCGCTGAGCAGCAACTTTCTCAGAGAGCCCAGCTGCCCGTCGAAACATGCACGCGGTACATCGAAGAAGTCTTGAAACTTTGATGCACTGTCAACCGGCAAATGCTAGAAGATGATAAGGTCGGACACCTTCTCAAGGGGATTGCTGAGGACGTGTACCACTACCTTATTTCACGCGACACCCTTGATACGGTTGCAGATGTCACAAAGCAGTGTCGTGCATTTGAGGCGCTTAAAGCACGCCGGATAGCGCCCAAATTCGGCCGCCTCTCGAATGTCACAACCGTCGCCAGCATCGACGTCCCCGACCCCGAAGACATCGCTTCTATAGTCAGGAGGATCGTACGCGAGGAGTTGGCTGCTCAGCGGCCACGTACAAATTTTGATGTACATTACCAAGAGCCATCGAGGTCCGTGCCATCATGGGAACAGCCTACGCCATGGACTGCTGCCCCAAATGGCAACGGACCATGTTACACCACCGGCTCCGAGCGGACCCGGCAATCGACGTCGCACCCTTATTTCCAGCAGCGTCCGTCCCATCCTGGTGAAGTGCGTCGTGGTGCGCCCCGTCGCGTGTCTGTCGCCTCTCCTCAACCTCCAACGGATCCTGATATGAGCTACCAGAGCCGCCAGTCGCCCATATGTTACTGCTGTGGATGCAGCGGACATATCTCCCGCTTTTTCCCGCGTCGACAACTTTCTCAACCCCCTGCACAACGCTCACCACGCTTCAGGAATGACGCCCAGTGGGAGCGGCCACCCGCTAGCTTCTATCGGCCTCCTTCTCCCCCTTGAGGTGCACGCAATGACTCCCCTGTCTCCGATCGCAGTATTACTCCGCCGCCGCAGCGGCAAGGCCGTTCACTATCCCCACGTCGCCGCTGCGTTTCTCCACCGCTGGGAAACTAGGTGGTGCGACCGATGGAGGTAAGGTCGCCGGACGGTCAATTTCGAGAATACCTCTGCCTATCATCATGTTAAAGAACAAAGTGTCAGTGTGTGTTGACAATGTTGAGACGGATGCTTTGGTTGACACTGGTGCCACTGTGTCAGTTATGAGTTTTTCATTTAAGAACCGCCTTGGACACAAAGTTATGTTTGTGTGGGACAGAACTGGTACGTTTTGTGGAGTTGGGGGTGAACCTCTTGTTCCGGTTGGCCTGTGCTCGGCTTCAGTTGTACTAGGTGACGAGTGCTACAGAACAGAATTCGTTGTGCTGAGACGTACACACATGACGTAATTTTGGGTGTTGACTTTTTGCGCGAGTGTGGTGCAACGCTTGACTTTGGTAGCGGTGAGATTTCTTTGAAGTCGAACGCTATTCCGGCATTAGTGGATAACCTGTCCCGTTATCATGAAGGAGTTTTCTCCCTGACAGAAGATGTGCTGCTGCCTCCGATGACGGCAACATTTGTGCCCGTGAAATCATCGGACCATTTCTTGGGAAGACACTCAATAGTCGTCGAGCCAGATGTTCAGAACGGGGCGAAGAAAAATGTGTTGGTGGTCATGCACACCTCTGGACTGTGAATGTGTCATAAGAGCCTGCTCATCTACCTTCTGGTCTAGTACTCGCGAGATTTGAGAACCATGTGACCCCCACCATTGGAACTATTTCTCATTGCAGCGGCGCCGCGCAAGCAAAGTCTGAAAATGGTGCTGCGCTTGAGCGCATGGCCAACAAATCGCTCCCGTCTAGTGAACACCATACCCTGAAAGACATTTTGACGGCTCATATCCAAGTATTCGACTTTGGCTCCAACGGATCTGGTAGCCATTTCCCTGCCTCTCGACTGCAGCATAAAATTGACACTGGAAGCGCACCCCCCATTAGCCAGAAACCTTATAGAGTATCTCCGGATGAGCGCAAGTTAATTCAAGAACAGGTAGACGACATGCTGAAGAAAGGAGTTATCCGCGATTGTTTTAGTCCATGGGCCGCACCTTTGATCCTAGTACGGAAAAAAGAATTCTTGGCGATTTTGCGTTGACTACCGTCGTTTAAATGCGTTGACCAAGAAAGACGTGTACCCGCTACCTCGCATTGACGACGCCGTCGATTGTGTGCATTCCGCGTCATATTTCTCCTCCGTTGATTTGCGATCTGGCTATTGGCACATTCCCCTGCATCCATCCGACCCTGAGAAGACAGCTTTCGTAAACCCAGATAAACCCTTTGGACTGCATAGTTTTGACAAAGACTATACCTATCACAACCAGATAAACTGATTCCAACTCAAAGGCAACCATACAGGATTGCCGCGTTCCACTTGCGTAAGCGGGGCACGAGTTTTTGCGCATTGTTTGGCTCTTGATCTACTCGTATTTGTTTTTCCTTATTTGGTTTTTGCACGAACTTTTTTGTATTATTTACCTTACATGCATGTTTTCGACGCATGGCCCATTTCCATAATTCCGACACTGTTACATTTTCCTATTATGAAGGCACTTATTTCGCAAAACGCGCACTAAATACGGTCAATGCGCGTGATATACTGGCAAAAATAATAATTTACTAATAATGTGTTTAAATTTCTGCTTGCCCAGAAGAAAATGAAAAGTGCTGCCGCAGAAGAGCTTCTTACTTGAGCAGCTTGACGGGGCGGCTGCCCCCGTGAACAGCAATGAACTGCTTGTGCTAGAAACAAGGCATGATGACCTGTACGTTACTCACATCACAGGCATTACAGGTACGCCCCATATATCAGCGAAGAAAGCCGACGATTTTTCCATTAGAAATATTATTCCCCGAAAGAGAAAAATGCTTTTTTAATAAACTTATAAAAATACGCTGAACTTTCATGAACTCTAAACCTAAACTCCAACGAGTAAGTAAATAATAATAATAATTGGTTTTTGGGGAAAGGAAATGGCGCAGCATTTGTCTCATATATCTTTGGACACCTGAACCGCGCCGCAAGGGAAGGGATAAAGGAGGGAGTGAAAGAAAGGAAGAATAGGTGCCGTAGTGGAGGGCTCTGGAATAATTTGACCACATGGGGATCTTTAACGTGCACTGACATCGCACAGCACACGGGCGCCTTATCGTTTTTCCTGCATAAAAACGCAGCCGCCGCGGTTTGCTTCGAACCCGGGAACTCCGGATCAGTAGTCGAGCGCCCTAACCACTGAGCCACCGCGGTGGGGCAATGTGACCTTATAGCCGAAGGCCTATCTACCACAGAGGCAGAGGAGCTAGCGATTGCGTTAGCCCTCACCGCTACGAAAGTCAAAGTCATCATTAGCAACTGGAGAAACGCGGTGATGAACTACCCAAGGGGAAGAATCGGCAAGAAAGCGCTCGAAGTAATTAAAGGCGCAAATATAAACTGATATGTAAGAATAACATGGATCTCAGCACATACTGGGGGTCCAGGCAGTGAAGCCGCAGATCGAACCGCTCGTCTAGTATTATCAAGACGAGGGTTGTACTGCGCTCACCACATCGTGAGATAATGCCAAGAAGCTCCAGGAAAAGCAAATATGAAGGCGATGAAATTTGGAATGAAGTATTAAGAAGCCCAGACTCTAGAATGCAAAAGGAACAGAACCAGCTGGCAGCTGCAGCGTCCCTTAAAATTAAGTGCTAGTCTTCCAGTGAATAAACCCCCTACTCTCCCGGAGGCCTGCTTGCCGTGCCGGAGAGGGTAGGTAGGGGGGCCGGTTCAAACATTAAAAGTTATTCTGAATAATAATGTGGTTAAAATTCATGGGCCCATCCGGGATTTGAGCCCGGGACCTCTCGCACCCAAATCGACAACCATACCGCCAGACGAACCGGCCGCCCGTCGAGCAGTTGCATCGAACCTGCATACCAAAGTGCATTTACGTAAGAAATATTTAAGACCGGTATTGTGGCTTTTTTTGGCCTTATTACCAAATCTCAACTCATTTCATATCCACAAAGCCCTCTGTTCCTGCTACACATTAATATTCTGAAGACTTAGCGTCAGTTACAGCGGACTAGTACTACACCATTGGTCTCCTTTACACCCTTCTAGAGGCACTTGTACTGAGCGATGTCAGTGCACGTTAAAGAACCCCAGGTGGTCGAAATTTCCGGAGCCCTTCACTATGGCGTCCCTCATAGCCCGAGTCGCTTTGGGACGTTAAACGCCCATAGTCCATAAACCATCCTTTACACTCGGTGTGTCAACGAAGCCCGCCACTAATTTTTAAGTACAGTCTTTGGGAGAGAAAGAGATTGCTTCTGCGGCATAGTAATAACAGTGTTGTATTAGGTCCGAAAAAGGTGTATCATGTTCACTCGCAAGCTGGTTAACTGCTTTTAAATGTTATCTTTATGCTACTACATTTTAGGCCTAGTTTATATGGGAGCTTCGCTCCAGCACAGGTGTATCCCACGTAAGCCACGGAGCCAAGGTCAAGTGAAACGAAAGCCATGGAGTGGCGTGTACTGGTGACCGTTGCTAAGTGCGCTGCACAGACGAACGCTTTTCGTATGGCGCACTAGAACATCTGAATCTGTTGAACCACAGCACCGATGGCAATCGCGTGTTCGAAATTCTAAAAACCGATAACCGGCAGCTACAAATCCGTAAATGCAGCCAGGCGCCTAAATGTAATAGTTGAAAAGTTAAGTGCTTGAATTCCGCTAACATTGTAGTAGTATGCCTATAAACATATGTTTATGCCATACAATGCCTACCAATAAAGATTAGTGGCGGCCCTCACTGCAACACCTAGTGTATAGACCTTTCACACAGAGGTCGACGAGTGCTTCCAGGTTCGGCACTGGGCTGTGGAAGGCAGCTGCCATCATCTCTCGAACTCATAGCTCCCACACACTCTTCCCACAGCCCAAAGAGAGCCGTAGAAAGTTCTGTGGAACTACTCGAAAGCTATGTGACATAAGATAAATGCCATTAACGTCTAGTCAAGGAAGGACACAAAACGACTTAGGCGCAAAGGTACTCTAAACAACTGACTCTCATAAGGGGAGATGAACAGTGTGCTTCATTTAGAGGAAACCCAATGTGCCGGACGGTGTGCGGCTTTACCCTTGCCTTGGAAGGTAGGAGTGAACAAGTGGAGATAGTGACCATGCTGTTGATGAAATAACAGGCCAACAAAGAAGACAAATCTAGCCGCATGCAAACCATGTTTCCTGCAGGTGAGCCAGGTATTCAGCCCTACCACAAAGGCCCTGGTTAAGATCAAGCCACAAACAACATGAAGCCCTTTTCACAACCTTCCACTGCACTTCACTCAGTACGTATTAACAATGTGCAAAGAGCAGTTGAAGTAACCTGCGTCATACCCCAGAGAGTTCTCGGAGACGAAAACACGGTCTGTTATGCTGCGTCACCAAACTTCCGGTCGATGTAAACTATAAAAGCAAGTGAATCAAGAAGTGGTTGTGCCAGTGCCTAAACCGAGAAAGATCCTAATCTTTTTACCAAACATTTGTTAGCATTACCTCTGCCGATTCTACAAGTAAAGCATTAAAAAACTTTTGCTAGAATCGCTTATATCAACGCTCAGGTGACCAGTCGGTCTATTTTCGTCAAGGGTAGAGTAGGTACAGACCAACTATCAGCACTTGCAGCAGAATATCCGGGTTACGAGGACTGCACATTATCTAGAGGAGCAAGAATAAACAGCGCCATCTTAGCATACCGGTAGAGGCAGATTTGAAGGCCGCCTTTTGAACCTACACTCATGAAGGAAACAAGATTACAGCAAGCGCATCTTGTGAAAAGGAAGCTCACCGTCCTACAGGTCTCGTATGGTGTCTCTTGAAATATGATCTCGGAACTACATTACAAGTTCACAGGTGTTGTAGTGGTTGGGGTGGTGGATGGTGGTTGCTGCGGTGGAGAGGATGACAGCGTCTGATGAAATATTAATTGCCTAAAGGGTCTAGAAACGCTGCATCACCTCGTATTTATTAGCACCTCAGAATAACGTAAATGCAATGCGCAGCTTACAAGTTACATAATTGCATAGTTATAAGATTTAGATTTCTTGAGGAATAATGTGTAATCCTATAGATGTACTCTATTCATAGTATTGTTTCAAAGTGCACATACTTCTTGGTCTTTCCGTGAATACAATATAGCTCCTCGGCACGAGCAGCTCGCCCAGGGTACCGGAATGTAAATAAATACTTCGAAATTTAATTTTTAGACAGGGATGGCAGCGAACTTCAGAGATGTGCTTTGCACATCGCCGTCTTCTTCTACTGACACTGCTACCGATGATGATGTTTTTGTATTATTTATGGAGCAAAGGCATCTCTGGCTAAAGAGCGCCTTGGCACAAGGTATTTTCGATTACTCAAGATAGGGTCAAAGGCCCTTTTTTCAGCACTTCACCCCTGATTAGCCGAGAACAAGGCTAGTGGTAAGCTTGTACCCATTGTATCACCGGTGGTTACCTGGCGGCGCTGGGGATCGAACCCCGCAAATCCTGCATGCGAACCGGATGCTCAACCGCTTGGTCGCCGCTGCGCTAATATAATAGACTAATATAAATAAGACCATTATGCACATTCTAGCGTGGTGTGCATTGCACATCGTACTCTCCTACTAATACTACTATCTAACGAATAGCGTGGCTTGAGGTGCCGACGACTCAGCGAAGCATAACAATGAGCCTACAGTCCGAGACACCGACACAGCTGCGTTCAAATTTCGCATTGCGTAGGATCATAATCGACTTTAGAATTTTTTTAGAAGATTCTGCTGGAATCTATGGACAAGTAACAGTGGGTAAAAAGCCG
The DNA here is from genome assembly GCF_052857255.1 of Amblyomma americanum. Taxonomy (NCBI): domain Eukaryota; kingdom Metazoa; phylum Arthropoda; class Arachnida; order Ixodida; family Ixodidae; genus Amblyomma; species Amblyomma americanum. The sequence goes on along the minus strand of NC_135497.1, from coordinate 314,938,669 downwards.
AAGAGTCATTCTGCGTTAATAATGTGACCACTTGCAAAAGCTGTTTAGCTGATCAGGCGAATCGCCACTATTTTCAGGGATCGTTAGACAGATAAGGAGCACATTCGTAGAGGCCATTCTAGCACCAAGAGTGCCTCACGAAGCGTCCCGCTTTAAATTTTCAAAATAACAACAGAACCAATTGGAAACGCCATGTACTGCCCTTCAAGTGATCGCTGAAGAACCCCGGAATCCGGAACCCCCAAGAACAGGTAGAGGCGCTGTATACTGCCATAGCAAGCTGACTCACGTTAAAGGATTCTGTCAGACAAAACGCAGAACGCTGACACAGTGCCTCTACTCAGTGCAGAGATAACTACTATGTTAAGACGAGACATGGCAGTAATTGAATTGCTGTATTAAAATTATAGTCATTAAATTACTTTCCCGGTAACTTGTAACACAATTCTTTACTTTTGTGGACTGCTAATTTAGTCATGTAATGAATTAATTTGCAGCAGTAATTTAATAGCATAAGTAAATAAATAGTAGCGAAATTACGTTTGCTGAGTAATTAGTCCGTGCTGCTCCTTGTAAGCGCCATGCTTTGGCATCGCACTTGCGGGGCTGAGCGTCTACAAAGCAAGAAAAACGCGTGGCCAGCAATAGTCAGCAGGCGATTTGCGCGGAGTGCTCCGTCTTGGCGACAAGTCTATTGGACTTCTACGCATATTTCAGCACTGCGTACGGTCGCACACACAGACGCGCAGCAGAGCCACCAGGAGAGCTCGACGACCATGACATGCCCTATTGCACCTTCCCACGGACGCAGATCGAGCGTCTGAGCGAGTAATTCCCTCTAGAACGCTTCATATACATATCTTCACGTCACTGCACTGGCAAGAAATGACATCTAAAAAGCTTGGTTGCGAGTTTTAGAGAAAACTAGCTTCTGTGGCCGGATTTGAAGCAATATATTTAAATTAAAGGCAACATAGACGCACGCGTCACCGCGACATGCTGCTAATTTCTGTCAACGTGCCTCCAGAACAAATCAATTAAACTGCAGAATTGGCAGCTTGTCTGCGCAAAGGTGCGTTTCCGGAAACTTTTGCGTGAGCAAGCAGTCGAAACAAGCAGTCCAAAGAAGCAGTCGAGCCAGTTCCACCGCTGTCAGCAAATGCCATCACAGGGCAGTGGCACCGATTAACAGCTACGCCACAGTGCCAGGAGTCTGATGAGGGCTCCCGAGTATCTATGAATATTAAGCAGAGATAGACGAATTCTGCATATATGGGCATTAACCCATTATGACTGTCGCGTCATACCCTCAAGGCGGAGCGCGGGCAGCTGTAGGGTGGCGACCCTTCATGAAATTAGCGCGCAGAAGGGACGCGGCAGCGGCTACATACAGCCATGCAGACGTAGGATTGTCAGCTGTGTGGCATCGGGATACATCACGCTGCAGTGCGCGGCGACTACGTTCATAAAGTGAACGGGCGGGCCTACGCCTTCTCACACGTAAGCAGTCCTAAGTGTCTCTGCCGACTCTTTTTCTCTGATTGCTTCAGTTCGGTGGGTCTTCCAGAATTATTCATTCACACCGTAGTTTGTTCTGCGAATACATATTTAATACGTAGTGTCTGAAGTGTTCAGTATGATGTGTTGTAATACCAACTAGGAGACGGGGCGCTGTAACATGACTTCGCCAGGGGCAGCAAAATTGTTTGAAACCGTCCTGCGTTGGAGATCATTATTGATCAAGCACTTAGAATCCGTGGTTGCAAGGGCTGCACTTACCTGTATAAGTGCGAAAATCTTTCTGGATTCTACCTCCGGCCAGCACAAACTCTGCAAGATGAACATTGCTGTAGAAAAAAAAATGGTGGTGGTTCAGCTATGGTGTAACCTGGAGTGACGCGATAGCTACAGCTGGCCGAGTGCAACTTGGTCACGTGACGAACCACGGGATCAGCCAAGGCGCGGCGCCGCCGGCAGCGGCTCCGCACCATGTGACCAACCACGTTACAGCTTGGCGGCGCAGCGACAAGGTTGCGCGCCGTCACTCTGAAGGCTCGAAATGCTACCGTAATGTAGCTATCGCTACAAAAGGGCCCGTCCGGGATTTGGACCAGGGACCTCTCGCACCCAAAGCGAGAATCATACTCCTAGACCAACGGGCCACGTGTGCTGTCGGCATAAAATAACACATTCACGTAAAATATCCAACAATCTGGTTTCGCGATTTCTTTTGGTCTAATTCTTGAGCCGAGAGTCATCTTTGTAATCAGCAGCCTTCCGCTACAGGTAGTCAAAATTCTACAGGGGTTGAGTTTTTTTTTATCGCACTGTACTGTTCAGGGAACTTGCATGTTTTAAGAATTTCACAACCGTTGCATCTCACAAGGAATGCCATAAAGATGTGGTCGAAGCAAGCAGTAGAAATAAACAGATGCAAAGATATTCAAATTGGCACGCGTATGGTGGAGAATGCGCCAGGCCTCACTCGGGAAACACAGGGACGTACTGAGTGAACGCCTTAAAACAACGGGCCTGACAATATTTTGACAGCGTGCAGCGGGGGCCATAGAGTTTTGAAGCGAAAGCTCCACTACGCTGGATAAAGCCAGTTTCTCCATGCGTTGCCGGTTGACATTCAAATGAGCTAGAAGTCAAGTGTCGCTACAAGCCCTTATAATAATAATTAGTTTTTGTGGAAAGGAAATGGCGCAGTATCTGTCTCATATATCTTTGGACACCTGAACCGCGCCGTAAGGGAAGGGATAAATGAGGGAGTGAAAGAAGAAAGGTGCCGTAGTGGAGGGCTCCGGAATAATTTCGACCACCTGGGGATCTTTAACGTGCACTGACATCGCACAGCACACGGGCGCCTTAGCGTTTTTCCTCTATAAAAACGCAGCCGCCGCGGTCGGGTTCGAACCCAAGTCCTTACCATTTGTGGTTCACCATGGTGTCGCACTAATTCGCCTTAGATCTTTGTTTAAAAGCGAAAGCTTTAACTGCTTCCCTTAGTAGCTTCTTCGCCGTGTGCGCGAGTTCGACCTTGAACCGAGGAGAAACCACGTGACAGGTATGACGTCACTCAGCCGCCGCGTCCATCGCCGCAGAAACGGAAAGCACGACGTCGCCCCTAATTAATAATGGAAACAGACGCGCGGCGCAAAACCGCGTCATAGTGACCACGTCATGGGCGCAGATCGCGCTCCGCCTTTCGGATCCTTTCGCCAGAGCGCATCATTTAAGACCGCAGCAACGAGAATGCGGATTATTTTTCTAGCGGCGCTGATAATTTAGAGTCGATTTGTCTGAACATGCGAACAGCCGTATTTCATATTACACTTTGCACCCATACTGCACCTGTGACCTAAGCCTTTGAAGCACCTGCACTTTTGCAGTTGCGATATTTTGTTGTGGGGGAGCAGTGTTCCCTCCCTGTCTATGAACAGCCGCTTTCGCTCTTTACACCGCCGTGTCTCCCAGAGGAGGCGCCAGGTTTTCTTTTCATAGGTTGGCGGGCCCGTTAATTGTTCTCAGGCATTCACTCAGAATGTCTCTGTATCTCGTGAGCGAGGCACAGTGTATGCTCCGCCTTACTTACGCATGCAGTTTAAATATCTTTGTATTTGTACCCTTCTACGCCTTGCTTTGCCCACATCCTTATTGTATTCCTTATCCGATGCTACGGTTGCGAGATTCTGCAAAAAAATTAAGAGCGCCTGAATAGCACGGTCCGAAAGAACAGACGCAACGCCAAAGGAATTTTAACTAGCTGTAGCGGAGGGCTGCGTGAATACGAAGATGGCTCTCGGGTGAGGAACAGAACCGAAACGAATATTAAAACCGGATTTCTTGATATCTTACTGAAGTACGTGTTTCTAAACCTGCAAAACTCGTGGACCGTTGGTCTAGGGGTATGATTCTCGCTTTGGGTGCGAGAGGTCCCGGGTTCAAATCCCGGACGGGCCCGCTCTTTTTTAAAAACATGCTCAACCAAGTTCGAAAATGTTTTTGCACCCAGGAGCGAGTCTTGCCTTCACGGTTCCGAGTGCTTGATCGATCACAGTAGGCAACGGGACGCGGTTTTTACATAAATTTGCTGCCCTTCGCGAAGTCATATTCCTGCGCGCCATTTCTCTATTTGGTACTAATGCTCACCATATTGAAAAGTGCACACCCTCCTTATTAAACATGTATTCGCAGACATGAATGTAACCTGAATGAAAAGCTCAGAAAGGGTTATCTAAATGAAGCAATAAAAATTCTGATTAACATAGTTAGATATGGGAAAACTGAAGCAGGCAGTTTGGAAACTTTGGGTATTAACGTATATTAGGCAAGAAAACAAACAAAACACAAGTGCAGGCGACGAACGTTAGCAATAAATAAAAATGACGCAGAGGTTAAAAGTGCAGTAATTACAAAAACAAATCTGACGATTAAGCAAACCGCATAAACCAGCTCTCGTTATACTGACGGTGCCCCAGGGCTGGCTAATTTGCCTTAAAACATTGTGAAACAGAAGGTGTTCTAATTAGTGGTTGGACTTTGCGTTTCGATTTGATGAAAATTCAGGAGATTTTTCCTGCTTAAAAAATATTTTTTTTGTTTCTGTCGGAGAATATTTTTTCCATGGAAGAATCGTCGGCTCTCTTAAATAACGGAGCCCATCTGTGAGGTTGCAAGTTGCTCCCGGGCTGATCAGTCTTATCTGTAAACAAATATGAATATACTAAGCTGCTAATTGTATTTGGGCTGTCTTGATGCAGTAATAAAATCGAGGTTGTATACTGAAGGTGCAGAGTTCGAGAAAATTTAGTATGATTCATCCTTCAAAGTTGTTACCTCTAACGTCACCATCTCCATCGCAGCAATCGCTCCTTACTACCGTTCATTACTACCGGTTCTGTGAAATTACAATTTCGCCGCCAGGTCGTGTTTCCAGGGCCTGATACCCTGGGAGAGCTTTTGGAACCGGAGCTTACTTTTCAAAGGACATGCTTGCCGAAGATATGGCTTCGTAGATGAGCATTCCATAGGCCGGCTTCATATTCGAGACTACCGGCGTGTCGAGATGGTGCTGTTTATTACTGACCCTCATGATAATATGCAGTATTTGTAACGCCAATAAAAAATGATGAGTGCTCAAGTTTGGTCGGAATCTCCTGTTCAGATTATGAAATTAAACAGTTTTTCAGGGAGGTAACTAGCGGATTCGCATGCATATTTTTGAAAATTTTGTTCAGCATCGGCACAATGTAAAACTCCCAAGTGTTCGACAAAAGGATTAGGAGCTTGCTCGGTTTCGGCAGCAGATCTCTCAATACCTGAGTCGATTGCTTTATTAGAGTTTCCTCTTATACCGTAAGTTTAGGGATGTATATTACGCGTGTCAGGTATTTAGTATACCTATTTGTATGCGCCGTTACGTGACAAGATGTTAATGGCATTTATTTCACGTCACATGACTTTCGTGAAGTTATATGGAACTCTCCACGACTCTCGGGCTGATGGCCTTTGGGATGCTGCAGTAGTGTGTGGGAGATTCGTGCTCCGGAAACAGGTATTAGCATCTGCCTCCTAAACACGAGTTTCGATTATGGTGGCGTTCTTCGACTTATCTGTCGAACGTCCTGTACATTTGGACGCTAATCTTTAATCATATACACTTTTTAAGACGTAAACATCTGTTTAGTGGTATACTAGTACAAATATTTGTGGAATTCAAACGCTTAAATTTTTAGCTATAACTTCTAGGCGCCTGGTTGCGATTAGAGATTTGTAAATGGCCATTAATAATACCCATATCAGTATTTAGAATTTCGAATACGCTGTTGTCCTCGCTGCTATGGCTCAACAGATTTAGGCCTTCGCGTGCAACATTTGAAAAAAAACGCGTCAGTGCTGCGGACTTGGGAACCATTGTCGAGCAGGTAACTTCGTGACGCATGTGCCACGTGATCTTCTATATCTGACCTGTGCTGGACACAATCTCCAATCTCAACCAGAACACTAATTATAGTACATAGAAAGGTGACTATTAGGAATTACCTAACTAGCTTACTAGTTAACACAGTCTACCTTTTTTCTGACCCACATCCGCCAGACTAGTATTACTACTCCGCAAAAGTCGTCTTTATGCCTCAAAAAGCCTTTTTTAAATAATGAAGGGGAAGGTTACTGTAAATCACAGCGAAAGTGCGGCTGTGAACACGAACTGGTGCAGGTCAATGATCACCTTTCGCTTTACAACTGATATGCCGCGGTCAGATCTGGCCAAGCGTTACGTGCGGGTGGAGCGCATGCAGGACGCGAGAAGAAAGCGCTGCATACAATGGACGCAGGCCTGATTCATAGCGTTGTCCTGCATCATGGACTGCCCCTTTCAATTCTTCCTTCCCGGGACTGTCCAGGGCCCGCCTGCTCGAAGCAAACTAGTCTAGTTCCCACTCGCATTTTTCGCAGTTTAGACCGTGGTGCATGATGTGTTATAGAACTCCGCTGGATTTGAGGAAATAAAGGCGCATGACTGGCTCACTTTGCTGGTGGACACCTTAACCAACCCGTGAGAGAAAAACACGAACGCTAGGTGGGAGCAAACCTGTAGCCGGCGTTCGTGTTTTTCTCTCACGGAGGTGGATGTTTCCTGCATATTGGGCATTTATTGTCATGAGTTGTAAGATATGTTTTCAGAGTAGACTCCACTTGCGGTATGTATTAGTCTGCAGTTGTCGCTGGCAACCGACTGTTCTCTAGTCATGACTTTGTAGGGAAAGAGATACGCTTTTCCATTTTACATAGGCCAGTAAAAAAAAAACAAAGCAGAAGCAGCTCCAAAAACAATAGACCAGCACTGCAGCAGTGGGACATCAGGCTGTCTTGCACGAAGACTGAAGAACAGCTCAAACTGCTCGGCATAGCTCCGAAGGCTTTTGCCGGGAGAATTACTCGGTGACACTCGGTGACACTTTTCACTCCCTTGAGGGCGCAGTTGAGGTGTACACTGACGAAGTGAGCCAGTTATCCGTCTGTCCTTTCTTTCGATAAAGCGGAGTTCCTAGACGACTTCTAGCACCGTGGTGTATGCTGGGAATAAGGGTATACTGGGAAATAGACTAATAATAACTGGCTTTTGGGGGGAAGGAAATGGCGCAGTATCTGTCTCATATATCGTTGGACACCTGATCCGCGCCGTAAGATAAAGGAAAAAGGAGGGAGTGAAAGAAGAGAGGAACAATGATGTCCCGTAGTGGAGGGCTCCGGAATAATTTCGACCACCTGGGGATCTTTAACGTGCACTGACATCGCACAGCACACGGGCGCCTTAGCGTTTTTCCTCCATAAAAACGCAGCCGCCGCGGTCGGGTTCGAACCCGGGAACTCCGGATCAGTAGTCGAGCGCCCTAACCACTGAGCCACCGCGGCGGGTAGGAAATAGACTGCCTAATCTGATTTTCGGTATAAATATTCTCTTATCCTTGAGGAAAGGAAAGGCACATAACTGGCTCTTTTTGTACGTGTCCACTTGAATTTTGCATTGAGAGAAAAAATCTTTGCTCCCCTCTACTGCTACCACTGGCTAGACCAGGTTACGCGTGGGATGCTGGTGCGTTACATGGCTGACATTGTACTCCGTAACTTGTGCTTGGTTTTAGCTAACCTATTAGGTTACGTGTGGGAGGCTGATGCGTTACATGGCTGACATTGTACCCCCTAACTTGTGCTTGGTTTTAGCTAACCTATTAGGTTACGTGTGGGAGGCTGATGCGTTACATGGTTGACATTGTACCCCCTAACTTGTGCTTGGTTTTAGCTAACATATTAGGTTACGTGTGGGAGGCTGATGCGTTACATGGCTGACATTGTACCCCCTAACTTGTGCTCGGTTTTAGCTAACCTATTAGGTTACGTGTGGGATGCTGATGCGTTACATGGCTGACATTGTACCCCCTAACTTGTGCTTGGTTTTAGCTAACATATCAGGTTACGTGTGGGAGGCTGATGCGTTACATGGCTGACATTGTACCCCCTAACTTGTGCTCGGTTTTAGCTAACCTATTAGGTTACGTGTGGGATGCTGATGCGTTACATGGCTGACATTGTACCCCCTAACTTGTGCTTGGTTTTAGCTAGCATATCAGGTTACGTGTGGGAGGCTGATGCGTTACATGGCTGACATTGTACCCCCTAACTTGTACTCGGTTTTACCTAACCTATTAGGTTACGTGTGGGAGGCTGATGCGTTACATGCTTGACATTGTACCCCCTAACTTGTGATCGGTTTTAGCTAACCTATTAGGTTACGTGTCGGATGCTGATGCGTTACATAGCTGACATTGTACCCCATAACTTGTGCTCGGTTTTAGCTAACCTATTAGGTTACGTGTGGGAGGCTGATGCGTTACATGGCTGACATTGTACCCCCTAACTTGTGCTCGGTTTTAGCTAACCTATTAGGTTACGTGTGGGAGGCTGATGCGTTACATGGCTGACATTGTACCCCCCTAACTTGTGCTCGGTTTTAGCTAACCTATTAGGTTACGTGTGGGATGCTGATGCGTTACATGGCTGACATTGTACCCCCTAACTTGTGCTTGGTTTTAGCTAACATATCAGGTTACGTGTGGGAGGCTGGTGCGTTACATGGCTGACATTGTACCCCCTAACTTGTACTCGGTTTTAGCTAACCTATTAGGTTACGTGTGGGAGGCTGATGCGTTACATGGCTGACATTGTACCCCCTAACTTGTGATCGGTTTTAGCTAACCTATTAGGTTACGTGTCGGATGCTGATGCGTTACATAGCTGACATTGTACCCCATAACTTGTGCTCGGTTTTAGCTAACCTATTAGGTTACGTGCGGGATGCTGATGCGTTACATGGCTGACATTGTACCCCCTAACTTGTACTCGGTTTTAGCTAACCTATTAGGTTACGTGTGGGAGGCTGATGCGTTACATGGCTGACATTGTACCCCCTAACTTGTGATCGGTTTTAGCTAACCTATTAGGTTACGTGTCGGATGCTGATGCGTTACATAGCTGACATTGTACCCCATAACTTGTGCTCGGTTTTAGCTAACCTATTAGGTTACGTGTGGGAGGCTGATGCGTTACATGGCTGACATTGTACCCCCTAACTTGTGCTCGGTTTTAGCTAACCTATTAGGTTACGTGTGGGAGGCTGATGCGTTACATGGCTGACATTGTACCCCCCTAACTTGTGCTCGGTTTTAGCTAACCTATTAGGTTACGTGTGGGATGCTGATGCGTTACATGGCTGACATTGTACCCCCTAACTTGTGCTTGGTTTTAGCTAACATATCAGGTTACGTGTGGGAGGCTGATGCGTTACATGGCTGACATTGTACCCCCTAACTTGTACTCGGTTTTAGCTAACCTATTAGGTTACGTGTGGGAGGCTGATGCGTTACATGGCTGACATTGTACCCCCTAACTTGTGATCGGTTTTAGCTAACCTATTAGGTTACGTGTCGGATGCTGATGCGTTACATAGCTGACATTGTACCCCATAACTTGTGCTCGGTTTTAGCTAACCTATTAGGTTACGTGCGGGATGCTGATGCGTTACATGGCTGACATTGTACCCCCTAACTTGTACTCGGTTTTAGCTAACCTATTAGGTTACGTGTGGGAGGCTGATGCGTTACATGGCTGACATTGTACCCCCTAACTTGTGCTCGGTTTTAGCTAACCTATTAGGTTACGTGTGGGAGGCTGATGCGTTACATGGCTGACATTGTACCCCCCTAACTTGTGCTCGGTTTTAGCTAACCTATTAGGTTACGTGTGGGATGCTGATGCGTTACATGGCTGACATTGTACCCCCTAACTTGTGCTTGGTTTTAGCTAACATATCAGGTTACGTGTGGGAGGCTGATGCGTTACATGGCTGACATTGTACCCCCTAACTTGTACTCGGTTTTAGCTAACCTATTAGGTTACGTGTGGGAGGCTGATGCGTTACATGGCTGACATTGTACCCCCTAACTTGTGATCGGTTTTAGCTAACCTATTAGGTTACGTGTCGGATGCTGATGCGTTACATAGCTGACATTGTACCCCATAACTTTTGCTCGGTTTTAGCTAACCTATTAGGTTACGTGCGGGATGCTGATGCGTTACATGGCTGACATTGTACCCCCTAACTAGTGCTAGGTTTTAGCTAACATATTAGGCTACGTGTGGGAGGCTGATGCGTTACATGGCTGACATTGTACCCCCTAACTTGTGCTCGGTTTTAGCTAACCTATTAGGTTACGTGTGGGATGCTGATGCGTTACATGGCTGACATTGTACCCCCTAACTTGTGCTTTGGTTTTAGCTAACATATTAGGTTACGTGTGGGAGGCTGATGCTTTACATGGCTGACATTGTACCCCCTAACTTGTGCTTGTATTTAGCTAACATATTAGGTTACGTGTGATAATGATGCGTTACATGGCTGACATTGTACCCCGTAACTTGTGCTCGGTTTTAGCTAACCTATTAGGTTACGTGTGGGATGCTGATGCGTTACATGGCTGACATTGTACCCCCTTTCTTGTGCTTGGTTTTAGCTAACATATTAGGTTGCGTGTGGGAAGCTGATGCGTTACATGGCTGACATTGTACCCCCTAACTTGTGCTGGGTTTTAGCTCAGTTATTAGGTTACGTGTGGGAGGCTGATGCGTTACATGGCTGACATTGTACCCCCTAACTTCTGCTTGGGTTTAGCTAACCTATTGCAGTCTTCGCTGAAAAACTAGGGAGGGGTTTCGTGGACACATCCGGTATAACGGAGAAGAACGGCGCAGTGCGCTGGAACTTACGCGATGCGTCTAGAATATTAATCAGCAACAGCAGAGGGCTTCGTGGATACGAATTGAACAAATAATTGGTGATGCAAACAAATTGAAGCCTCAATATACGATTTGGAGTTCTTACGCAAGTGCGCCTTTATATGCAGGTTGAGTGCTTGCGTGCTTGCGTGCTGAGTGCTTGTGTGTCCATTTTTTTTTAGTTGTAAAACTTGCCTATGTGCTGCAGGTACTCATCTCCACTGTTCGAGGACGAAATGGCAGGTGATTCACAGAATATTTGCTGCCTTCGTATGGCGCTCCCAATGGGAGCCCATGCGTCGCGATAACCTATTTCTTTCTCTAGAGTCTAATGGAATAGTCCTTGTTCACTTATTCTTTCATCAGCTTGTTTCACGTTTTTCTTTTTCAAATCGGCAAACCACCCTGTTTAATAGCTGCGCTTATTAGGCATCTTAGTGCTTGTTTGACGTTCCCTATCCGCAGCGATTGGAGACATTCGAGGGGGGATAGGGGGGGGGGGTTATAGAGATTCCTTACGGAAGCTGCTGACACCTTCAATTTCCTCATTTTGTGCTTTTTTTAGACTATCTATATAGCCTCTCCAGAAGGCAAATGACTCATAGTATTTGTTTCCTGTACCGTTGTGCCGGCAAACTTTTCTGGGGTTCCTTGACACCAATGTTTTGACACGTGTTAGGCGAATGTGCATTTCTTTTGCTGCAAAAAACTTTCTTCTTTAAAGTGCACACATCGACGCTGCCTGCGAAGGCACGGCTTTATGCTAAGAAGATGTTAATGCCACGGACGGCGAATTGCCGCCTGTGCAATACACCAGAGACCATTGACCAGTGTTTTATTCTGTGCATTGATGCTATGTTCTTCTGGGACATATTACAACAAACAACTAAAAACGACATTGACATCACACCCTACAGGATCTGTTTTTTGCCTGTGGGGAAAAACTGTGTTGTGCCATGTGATCTAGTTACGTTGCTGGTTCTAGTTAGTCTCGGGAGGAGCCGCATGGTGGATCAGCACGACGAACCACCACGATCTTCGAAATATTTGCTTCGTGAGCAGTGCGCTTTGGTACGGAAGTAAATTTTTACCCCAGGAAAAGCCACCTAGCAGCATTCCCTATTTAGATGCATGCATGTGCCTCCCGGACTTTTGACGTTTGGGAAGGTGGGGACGCACAGGGGTATGGTGGCCTGGTGTTTTGTGGCGTAAACAGGCTTACATTTTCACTTCAGGACCGTTTCCATGCAATAGAGAAAATAAAAGTGGCCTGTTGGCCTAGGGTCATGACTCGCTTTGAGTGCTAGAGATGCCGAGTGTAAATCCCGGACAGGCCCGTTAATTTATGAAAGCAGGTCTTTTTAAGTGCGCTAGCACAGCTCCACACACCGATTTCGCCACTGTCTGCCTGGCTTAGTTGACCCAGGTGGTCCTCTAGTTTGTAGGTGGGCCACCTCGGTCACATCACTCTGATGCCATGAGAACCTGCCACCCGATTGTGACGAAAGTACTCACAGAGGCAAGTGACAGATCATTTAATGATTGGCCGCCAGAGGTCGCTTCGAGAAGAACCACAAGGGTCTCACAAGCCCCACCAGTGGCAGCACCTCCGATTGCAGGGTAGTAGTGCACTGCTTAACCGTTGAACCACTGCGCCAGTAGTGGTATGAGGATTCCCAGCGTACTTTGAATGTAAAGTAGAGAATGACCAATTGCGGGTATATATGGCCATTAACCCAATAACGCCATTGTGGCGTACCCTTATGGCAGAGCATAAGCTACCGCTGCAGCTTTATTGCGCTCGCCGATTTCGCCGACCTTTTTCTGAAGCCTGCTTGACTTTCAAAACCCAGCTTCGCGCCAAAATCGAAACCGAAGTGAAAAACCGATGTGCTAGCGAATCTATTTCGAATTTGGCCTAACCACACTGGATTGTACGTCGTTTTTTTTCCTTTGCACACCAAGCTTCGACTCCTGAGACGCTTTCAAGGCGCAAGCATAGCATGCCTTCGCGGCCGCGCGTTTGCCGAAACTCTTCTGTGTAGGTGACCCTAGCGGGACGCGCCACCGTGGCTGGCGTAGACTAATCAGAGGACGCGGCTACCGCAGCTTCCGGATCGAGTCCTTTCTCTGATTGCAGCTGCCACAGCTGTTCTTTTTATTGAGGCATGGAATCAGCGTGAGCACAGGAGCTAGCCAGCACGAAGCACATGGAGATGCGTGTGTTGCTACAACGCACGGCGTGAGGGGGCACTGTTCTCGTAGGCGCACGGGGCGTACTCCTCGCATTTTAGTAGACACTGACGTATTTCGAGCACTGAGTAATAATGTAATCCACGGCAGGGCCGAATCCAGGAACTTTGACCCCCCAGGTGGAGTGAAATTTGTGCCGCCCCCCTCCTCTTCCTTTTGATAGCATAATTTGATCGCACTAGAAATTCACGAGCTTTTAGCACAAAAGCTTCTAGCCGAGGCTCCCAGAGCTAACTCTTTCACACGCTGAGTGAGACTTGGTGCAGATTGCCTCACTAATATTACCCTCTATACTTTGTCTACTTCGCGCAAAAACAGATGCGCTTTCGAAAAGCTTGCAGGCAAAGCAACCTCTCCAGTACACGTAGCTCGTCGGAACATCCTGAATATGTTGGGCCGCTGCGCCGAGGGTAACTTCGTTTCTAAAATTCTAAGAACTGATATGGAAATGACTTATGGTGGCGAACACGCCTCAAAATAAATAGACTAACAGTAAGGGTAAAAAATTAAAGAGTCGCTATTTGTTAACCAGCCTATGAGTTATCACGTCTTAGCTGTATTCTGATGCACCACACCACCGCCAATGGTGTGTCGAAAAAAGCAACATTCGAACTGAGACTATTTCTAAATATTGCCGAACATATTAGCTGAAACACCCCGTACTACAGGGTGTTTCAGGCCCAACGCCTGTGTAATGTCATCGAGCTGTAACGGATTTCTCAGTGAATGGGAGGACGAGTCGAGGCTGAGCAATAAAACAAAAATCGTAAAACTGGATTTCTTAATATCTGGCTCAAATGCGTGTTTTCATACGTGCACCACATGTGCCCCGTTGGTCTAGGGGCATGATTCTCGCATTGTGTGCGAGAGGTCGCGGGTTTAAATCCTGGACGGGCCGTTGTTCTGTTCATATTTATCAAAGTGTGCCCTTCATGGTACTCAGCGAAGTACATTTTTCTGCGGTAAGTATTTTCTTTTCAGGGTGACATCGAGGGACTCTCTCTCTCCCACGCGCACAGTGACACCCTGCGCCATGCTTGGGATGCAGACGTGGCAGCAATTAAATTTGTTTATTGCAATTACAGAAATTTAAGTACATTCTTCGGTAATTGTAATTGAATTTTTGGGGGTTTGTGCGCAAATATATCTGGGGAAAGATTTCACGGTGGGCGACACAAAACGGCGAGAAGAACGGCTGCTGGCAGCGCCGACGGCCACTCCAAAAACCAAGCGGTCTCGCGCTCTCTCCTCGGGCACTCACACTTCCACAGGAAGCCTACTCCGAGCCTACCCAATCTCTAATTACTTTCAAAGACATCACTGCATATTATAAGGACAGTCATCGTCGCTTTCCGGAACCCTGTAAAGGTTTCCGAAGAGCAGACGAAGGGCATCTTCTCAAAATTTTTACAAATGCAATGCGGTGCCCGGCAGTATTGAAACACTTCGATTCAGAATTTGACGGTGGCTGCAGGCTGTGCGGAGCCACGTTCTCGGACGTTTTCCATATGGTCTGCGCCTGCCCTTCAAATCCCCACTATTCGCAATCCTTCGTCTCCCATCCTTCTAGAGAGGCCTGGAAGGCGGCGCTGCTCAGCTGCCATGACCTGCAGTCCCAACGGACCTTGGTCGCCAGGGCGCGAGCGGCGCAAGACGCCATGATCTGGAGTTCCCGGGTTCGAACCCGACCGCGGCAGCTGCGTTTTTATGGAGGAAAAACGCTAAGGCGCCCGTGTGCTGTGCGATGTCAGTGCTCGTTAAAGAACCCCAGGTGGTCGAAATTATTCCGGAGCCCTCCACAACGGCACATCTCTCTTCCTTTCATCTTTCACTCCCTCCTTTATGCCTTCCCTTACGGCGCGATTCAGGTGTCCAACGATATATGAGACAGATACTGCGCCATTTCCTTTCCCTCCAAAATCAATTATTATTATTAAGACGCCATTGGTGCTCCGGAATGGGAGCTGCACCCAAATTTCTGAGGACCTGGACCAATAGGGCCTGGGCCCAAACATATCCTTGTATTGTACATAATAAATGTTTGCCACCACCACCGTCTCTCATCGGCGCCTCGTCTTCATCGTGGCTTCGTCAGCGATCATCCTATGCGGCATCAGGTGGGACCGTCATGGTTCACTACAGTATGAATAAATTTTTAGTCCAGTAAGTAGCTTGTAATGAATTTCTTTTTAGCACTAATTAGGGAGCGAACGTAATTAATTTCTGTAGAAATAACTTTTATTAAGAATGCACTACTGCCCTTGGTGTCGGCAAAGAATTCATCTCTCGTCTGCCGGGTCGGGCGCCTCAAAATCAGAAGCAGCGTGCGAAAAGCCTGGGCCTGCTAGCACTGCTGAGCACTGCAAGCACTGCTACTTGTGGGTATAAGCTTGCGGTGGCCGTGAAGCTTGCGGTGACCGCTGCCCGAGACGGCCTACAACGCGACGACACACTCAGCGCATGAACCCCGCTGAGTGTAAATGATGTGTGCCGCCTCCTGGAGTTGTGCCGATCAAACACATACTTCTTGTCAAACAGGAAATTTTAACAAGTGAAAGGAACACCAATGGGAGCATCGATCTCTGTCGTCATGGCCAATTTAACCATGGAACACATCTATCAACGAGCCCTCATTTCATTCCACCCGAAACCAAAAATTTTCCTCAGGTATGTCGACGACTGCCTCGCCGTCATCAAAAGACCTGAGATTCAAAATTTCCTTCGTCATTTAAACACCGTAGAACCTGACATTCAGTTCACGCAAGAGGTGGAACAGGAAAACTCCCTGCCGGTTTTGGCCGTCCTCGTGTCCCGAAACAACCATACCCTTCAATTCTCCGTATACCGCAAACCAACGCACTCTGGCCGGTATCTCCACTTCTCTTCGAACCACCCGATAGTCCATAAAGCATCAGTGGTGAAGACGCTGTTCAGAAGAGTTGAGACACACTGCAGCACAGAACTTTACAGAAAAAAAGAACAACGCACGATATTCAAAGAACTCATCATGACCGGCTACCCAAAAGACTTTATTCAAAAACCCATTCGACGTCAAAAACACATTCGCCAAGAAATCAACGCCCAAAGACAAACTCCACCACCAAAATACGTCCTGTTACGTTACGTCGAAAGTGTCAGCGATACCATCGCCTGAATCCTGAAAAAATCGGGTCTCCAGATTGCGCACAAGCCCACAAACACTGTTGCGCTTTGCCTTGCTGTTCCCAAAGACCGCTCTCCGAGAGAAATTCACGTTACCAACGCTAGCAGCAAATAAAAAATGCTGCAGACGAATTTGACGATTTGACGATTAAGCAAACCGATAAAAAATAAGATCCTGTCAGTGTTACTGACAGGGCCACAGATCCGACTACTTGTCTTGAGACGCTGCAAAACTAAAATTATTCTATCAAATTTGGGTTCGACTTTTGTGGTTCAATTTTTTGAAGATTCAGCGGACATTTTTCGGTCTTTGTACATAAAAAAGATAGGTTCCTTTCGGAGAATAATATATCCCACAAAAGGATTGTCAGTTTGTTTTAGGTGATTTATGAGGCATCCCTAAGCACTCAGACCTCAATTACAGATTACATCTCTTTTTGTTAGCATCAACAGTAGCTTGCTGTCCACTGCTGCCGAATATAGGGCCGTATTTTGGGCTCCTTCGTTTGGTCACTGAGTTTCCCCAGGTCGCAGCTATGCGAAAGTAGACAGACCATAGGAGCTGTGGCAGACCTGGCAGCTAGCGGCATCTTACGGCTCGTAGCTATATGCGCCCCTACTGATATTGCTGTCCTGGTCACCCACGCATATTCATGCGGCATAGCTATTTTGATACAAAAACCGCAAGGAACCGCTGTTTATTTTCGCTGACAACCTGACTGAATAATATATAATTAACGCATGCGAGCCATTTTATCTATCGACCTCTATTCTGAGCTGCTGTAGCGGCTAAGCTGTTACACATGTCACCAACAAAAAAAGCTGAGTTCCTTCCTTGTTATTGGATGCAAGTCTTGCGCAATAGGCTTGGTATTCTGTCGAAAGCAACGCGTGGCTTCTACACTACTTCTGGATGATTAGGTAGAAATGGTTTGTTTTATGGTTTATCGGGGCTTAACGTCCGAAAGCGACTATGGCCACGAATGACTGCATAGTGAAGGGCTCCGGAAATTTCGACCACCTGGGGTTCTTTATCGTGCCCTGACGGTGCACAGTACACGGCCCTCTGGAATTTCGCTTCCATTGAAATGCCACCACCGCGGCCGGGATCGAACCCGCGGCTTTCGGGTCAGCAGCCGAGCGCCATAACCACTGAGCCACCGCGACGGTTTTTATGTTTTGGAAATTGCCTTCTAAGGGAAGCGCTACAAATATGTATAGATGGCCGTTAATATCAGAACAATGAATACCAGATCTAGACAGTTGCCTCCTTAGGAATGTTTGCAAAGCGCAAATCAATCAGCGCGTTTGAGCGAGTTGTTACCCTACTGGCTTGGGCAAAAGTTTCACAACCAAATCCAAGCATAACTTCTAAAAGTTGGCATTCTGGTTGTTCAGCTGAAAAGAGGACAATATTAAAATCGTCTGCAACTATATTTGCAAAAACATTTGCAAAAAGCAGCACTCTTTCCACAAAGCTAAGACAATTATGAATAATCTCATGGGGAAGACGATAAAGTGCCAGAACGAGTACATTGCGACACACAATCACAGTTGTTTAAAAATCATTCCTCAAATATGCGAAATATGGCAAACATTGAAACAGATGATGCTTCCGAAGATAAATGGACACGCCCCCATCTTGTCTTCTTTCATAGCGGTAAACAGAAACGTGTCTATCAACTCGAAAACTAAGAACTTTGGTGCTAGCCGAACACCAGGTTTCTGAAAGAAATCTAAAAAATCGAAAGCACACTTGCCGCGGTGGCTCAGTGGTTAGGGCGCTCGACTACTGATCCGGAGTTCCCGGGTTCGAACCCGACCGCGGCGGCTGCGTATTTATTGAGGAAAAACGCTAAGGCGCCCGTGTGCTGTGCGATGTTAGTGCACGTTAAAGATCCCCAGGTGGTCGAAATTGTTCCGGAGCCCTCCACTACGGGACCTCATTCTTCCTTTCTTCTTTCACTCCCTCCTTTATCCCTTCCCTTACGGCGCGGTTCAGGTGTCCAACGATATATGAGACAGATACTGCGCCATTTCCTTTCCCCCCAAAAACCAATTATTATTATTTGAAAAGGGATAAATACGCTCCATTATCCACATGTTTGTTTCGGGGACTTCTTGCGTTCCTATAAAATTTAGAAACGTGCTTCCTACGCAGCCACATTTCACCATTAATCAGTTTGTTATGGTCTTCAGTCGTGTAAGTGGTCATGATTTAATCTGGATGTCGCACTTGGCATGAACTGAGCGCTAGACAATTTTTTCGAGGTTCGAGGTCCTTCCAGCAGTTTCATCCGGGGAATTGCGCACAAAGCCTCGCCCTTCTGAAGTCCATGCGTACTGGTAACCATTTTCTTTCGCTTTGCGTTTCGTTTTGCGACCCAGTGCAGTCGTTTGCTGGTTACTGTCAAGTGCTCAAAAAATATGACGCCAAGTTTCTTAGTCTAGAATTGCCTGCTTCCCTCAAACCATTTTGATAGGGAATTTTGAATAGCATAAACGTACGTTAACAGAATTCAAGAACTTAACTTTTTAACTACTAAATCTAAGCGCCTGGCTGCATTTCGAGATTTGTGGTTAGCCATTATTTATACCCGTATCGGTTTTTATAATTTCGAAGACGCGCTCGTCCTAGGCGATAATAATAATAATAATTGGTTTTCTGGGGAAAGGAATGGCTCCGCAAATTTAGGCCATCTCGTGCGCCATTCGAATAGCGTGCGCGCGTGTCCCAAGCGCGCTCAGCAACAGTCACCTGTACATGCGACTCCGTGGCGCACGTGTCACGTGACCTTCTCTATTCCACCTGTGCTGGAGCAAAGTTCAAGTATCAGACAGGGCCCTCATTATAGTAATTGAAAAGATAGCTGTTAGAAATTACTTAAACAGCTTGATAGTGAATTAATAGCGCGGTTCGTTGTCACACCGGGTGTAAGGAAAACGAATGGTGTAGTGCGCTGCAACTGACGCTAAGGCTATTTAATATTAATGGGCAACCGCAGAGAGCTCTGTGGATGTCAAATGAATTGCGGCCTAGCAATAAGAACAAGAAGAAGCCTGAATACCGGATTAAGATTTCTTGCGTAAATACGCCTTCATATACAGGTTAGTTGTAGACGAACACTGTGCGGCCAGTTGGTCTAAGGGTATGATTCTCGCTTAGGGTGCGTGAGGTCCCGGGTTCAAATCCTGGACGGGCCCGCTTTTTTTTTTCTAAATCATTCTGTAAAGTTCGGAAATATTTTCCCACCCTGAGCGACTCTTGCCTACACGGTTACGAGTGCTTGATCGAACATAATAGCCAACGCGTAGCGGTTTTTACATAATTTTGCAGCCTTTGGCAAAGTCAGATTACCGCGAGCGATCTCATTTTTTTTGGCATTAATGCTCATCATATTGAAAAGTGCACATCCTATTGGTTAAGAGTGTGTTTCCAGAAATGAATGTAACTTGAACGAAAAGCTCTGAAAGTGTTACGAAAATGGAGCAATAAGAAAAATCTTATTTAATCATCATCATCATCATCATTTTATTTTATAAAACCAATACATCAAATCTTAATTGGACTCATTGCCTTAATTGGACCCATATTAACATGGTTGTAAATGGTAAAACTGAACCAGGCAGCCTGGAAACGCAGTATATTAAGGAATACACGGTAACAAAATATACAGAAGAATAAAAATGGTGCACGGGCTAAAAGTGCAATAATTACAATAATGAATTAGAGGATTAAAGAAACCATAAAAAAGAAGCTCCTGTTATACTGACGGACGGCACCACAGTTCCGGTCAATTTGCCTTCAAACATTCTAAAACTGGAAATATTTTATTACTGGATGCACTTTAGGTTTAGAGTTCATGAAAATGCAGCGTATTTTTTTAGGCGTTTATTATTTTTCTTTCGGCGAATATTATTTTCAATGGAAGAATAATCGTCTTTATTCGCTGATATATGGGGCATACCTGTGATGCCTGTAATATAAGCAACTTACATTTCATGATGCCATATTTGTAGCACCAGCCGTTCATATCTGTTCACGGGTTCAGCCGCCCCGTCAAGCTGTTCACCGCAGAAGTCTCTTGTGGCAGCACTTTTTCTTTTATTGTGGGCAAGGAGAAAAATAAACATATTAGTACATTATTATTTTTGTCAGTAATTCACGCACATTGATCGTATTTAAGGCAGCGTTTTGCGAAATAAGTGCTTTCATAATAGGAAAAGGTAAAGGTGTAGGAATTATGAAAACGGGCCATGCGACGAAAACAAGCATGAGAGATAAAATATAAAAAAAATTGTGCAAAAACCAAATAAGGATAAACAAATACGAGAAGATCAAGAGCCAAACAATGTGCAAACAGTCGTGCTCCGCTTGCACTAGTGGAACGCGACAATCCTGTATGGTTGCCTTTGAGTTGGAGTCAGTTTATCTGGTTGTGATAGGTACAGTCTTTGTCAAAACTATGCAGCCCAAGGGGTTTGCTTGTAAGCCATGTAGTGGGGCTCTTAAGAACATGTACCAGTCCTCAGTTTGGGATGGTTGAGGACTTAAGTTCATCCGGCCTTTGTGAGGTTAGGGTTCCTAAATACGCAAGAGGAGCCGCGATGCAGGGCTCAGAAGCAGGCCCCTTGGTCTGTATAGTTTTGGCAAAGACCGCACATGCGTATTTATTGCTTGTGAATAGCTGCTAACTGCTTGGCATACGTACATTGGCTTATGTCCTCCAGGCGGCTGCAGTGCGAGCCTGTGCCCATATGATAGGACTGGGTGCACAAAAGATTACAATGAGTGACTGGCTGGGACTTTTTGTTCAACTGTTGCCACAGCCTTCGTGCTCTGTGCCAGACTCGCACCCTCGGCAAAGATGTCGCCGACAGCTTTTATTGCGACAGCCCGCTGTTTGGCTGCTGACTGCTCCGAGCTATTTTCCTGAATCGCCTTGTCAACTACTCCTGAAACACAAAGTGAAACGTGCCTTTAAGTCACTTTTCGAAACGTAACACAAGAAAGACAGCTCTGCATAGACATCAAGGCGACGGCTGGGGCTAGTTGGTATTCCATAAAAGTAGTACAAAAATGCGCTAAGCTTTACAATCACAACACAAGACAAGACTGGACGAAGCGCACCAGTAGTGTCTTGCG
This sequence comes from Amblyomma americanum, assembly GCF_052857255.1. Taxonomy (NCBI): domain Eukaryota; kingdom Metazoa; phylum Arthropoda; class Arachnida; order Ixodida; family Ixodidae; genus Amblyomma; species Amblyomma americanum. The sequence continues at coordinate 314,917,269 of NC_135497.1, read as the reverse complement.
TTGTGATTAAAAAACTCAGCGCATTTGTACTGCTGCATAGATATGATGGCAGCTATGGCCACATTTCTGCATAATTTGACCGCTTACATATGAGGTCTGCAAACTACAAAGAAAATGCCAGTTCAACGTACACATGACAGCCTCAACTTCCTCGGCCGCAGTGCTGTGCCGTCGGCGGTGCGCCGGCAAGGCTGGCTGGTGAAATATTGCTTTTTTACCTCTTCAGGTATCCAAAGATAGCGGGTGATACCCAGTGCTATCATCACTTCATTGTGGATTTTCATTACGTATGAAGACGTTTTTCATATCATTTCCGAGATGAACCAGAAAGAGCACAGAACATACAGCGCGCAAAAAAAATGAAGGAAACAACTGAGGAGCAGTGGAGCAGCGGCCGACAGGATAGAGCAGCCCGTTTCTCTCTTCTAGTCTCTACTCTCGAGCATGGGCGCCGAGCGAGTGGCAAAAGAAAAAAGAGAAAAATTGAACCAAGGGGTCAGATAGTATTACCACACAATAATCTTTACTGTGTATGATTTCAAGGGGGAAGGATGATATTTTTCAATTTCTCTGTTGCTTCATGAGCTAGAACAATTTTTTTTCCTAGGAATGATGGGCGATTCAACAGCTCTTGTACTTGTTTGTTCCCTTATGTTCAATACTTTTTGCGCTGTGTTCTTTCATAACATCAATCCCACTTTTACTTTTTTTACCCTCTGCGCAGACGGTTGCAGTGACCGCTAAATATGTGTAATTAGTGTCGAGCTGCACGTAACACGTCAAAAAATGCTTAGCCAAGCTTTAAAATGATTCAGTTCGCCGCTCTGACAGGCTTCCAAATTGTATGGTTGCCATGTGTAAACCAGAACCGGTAATTTTCTCATAATCCTTGTCATCATCAGCATGACCACGCTCTCTGTTGGACAAAGACCTCTTTCATATCTCTTCACTTAACCTTGCCCTGCGCCAGCCTCAACCTCTTTATCTCCGCAAATTTCCTGATCTCATCCGCCCAATTATTTCAGGTAATTATGAGCTTGAAGCCTAGGTGTAGGAAGTGGAAATCTCAGAGCCACCACCGTGGAGGAAAAGTGATGGCCGCTGGACATCCTATTTGAACATAATTAGCGCCATATAAATAAATGAAATATCAATCCGAGACTTTGATTTTCGCTGGTGTGAGTGAATTCAGTTCGACACAAATTGTTCACACGATCGGAGTCATAGTGTTAAAGTATTCCCCTCCGCATCAATCGGATCCACTGTCCGTCGTTGTTTTTTGTCACGAGATTGCCGTACATACTTCGGACGTGCGGCCTTGGCGAATCGTGGATAATTGTTTCTGTAGAAAATTTATCGTGCATCGGGAAATCTAAGTGTAATGGTTGCTACTTTTGCACTGTGTAGAGGCATTGTTTAATATGGTTCTGTATTCTGTTCAGAATTCTTTAATTAATGACAGTCAGCCTGATATATAGCGGTAGAGCTCCACTATACATGGGCGTTCCGGGGTTCTTCACTGATTACTTGTAGCTCTGTTCGTTGCGGTTCCACTGTGTTTTCTACTAGACTTGAAAATCTGAAGCTGGACTTTTCGTGAGGGGCGGAATATTAGAAAGGCCTCTACCAGAGCTCTCGTTATCTCTCTAAAGATCCCCGAAAATTTTGTGGCGATTCGCCTCATCACGTAATCAGCTTTTTCCGCATTGGCGCATTATTAATGCAGAATGACTTCGGGCCTTATCTACGATGTTTTTTGTCCACGGTTATCGAGTTGAAACTTCTCAAAAAGTGTCTGCAATCTTAGCACTTAAATAAATTAAAGCAACCTATCAGGGGACCATGATTAAAATCGCCATTTAGTTCGCTTTCATCCCTCTATAAAATGCAACTGAGGAGTCGATATTTCGATACCCTATGCGGCCCAGTCGCCAGTCATGTCAAGCTGGTATACAGCAGTCGCGAAGAGACCAAAATGTGTGAGCACTTTGAAACCGCATTGTAAATAAAGACGCCCATCAACGGGATTACAAATTGCCACCGTAAGGCTCAATCCTATCACTAACCAAAGATGTAAATTCTGAGGTGCTAATTGCATTTAAATTTCTGCCGCAGTAATAAAGTCGAGGAAGTATAGCGAAGATTCGTTTTTCCAGAGAATTTAGAATGATTCATCCACCGTTATCGTTGCCACCAACGTGAGCACAACCCCCCCCCCCCCCTCCCCCCTACTACCGTTCATTCTTCCCGCTCCTCTGAAGTTACAATAGCTTCGCGAGATCGTATTTCTAGGGCCTGATAGCCTAGGATAGCTTTTGGAACGTGGCCTTCCAGCTTCCGGTTCCCGGGATGCGCTTGATGGACTTATTAGTTCGTCTATAGGTGAGGATACCAAAGGCCGCCTCCTTATCTGAGGCTACCTCTGAGCTGAGATGGTGGTGTTTATTACTTAGCCTCTTGATAATACTCTATTTGTAGCAAAAAAATTAAATCATGAGTGCACTTGTACGCAAGTCCAACTTTCTCGTGCAAAAATTTTGAAAATTGGAAAATTATAAGACATTGTTATGGAAATATTGAAGATAATCGTTCATTTTTCTGATATGTCCCAAAACCTTTTTTTTTAAGTTGTCCAGCGATCGCATCGAACAGTTGAGATTGCCTTATAAAACCAATTGCGAACGCTTTTGACGTTAGCAACAACGTGAATAGAAAAAACATACAAGACTGCCGTCGGTTTATTTGCGGATATATTGATTCTCATAACGAAATCGTATATTGAACAAAAAAAACTGCGTTCATAAACGGTTTCCCGCTCAAAAATGATTTTGCCCAGAATTGCTGGGTATGGAAACCACAAAAGATTTTTATCTGAAATTTTAACTTGGCGTTCGAATGTACTTTTTGGAAAATGAATTAGTATCGGCACAAGTGACACTTTTGTGTGTTCGATAAAAGGATTAGGACCTTGCTCGGGTTCAGTATCAGTGCCCTTAATACGTGAGCCACTTGCTTTATCACAGTTTCCCCGTATCGCAATTTTTTAATGAAGACCGTGTTTTTCATCTCCGCGAACTCTCCTGGTCTTAACAAAGGTTGTTCCAGCTTTTGTTTGCCCATCGTTAATGCGTTTTTGTAGTGCAGTGGACTACTTTTTAATCATGAAAAACGCGCGCATTTCCTTTGTGGGTTGTTCTTAACCCGGGCATTCTTAGCAGTGCTGAGAACCTTAGTTGGCTGCAGGAAATATAGATGACCCATGGCTAGGTTTATCTTCTTTATTGTCCTGTTATTTAATCAACAGCGTGGACACTGCCTCCATTTGTTTGCTCTTACAATTCAAGGGTCGGATGAAGCCACACAGTTCCCTAACACCCGTGTCTTTTACAAATGAAGCGCACTACTGATCTCACCTAACTCGTGTCCATCGCGTTTAGTACTTCTTTGTGTCTGTGCCGTTACGTGTCCTTCGTTGACAAGATGTTAATGGCATTTATTTCACGTCACATAACTTTCGTAAAGTTCCATGGAACTCTCCACGACTGCCGGGCTGATGGCCTTTGTGATGTAGGAATAGTCTGGTTTATAGGGGGTTTAACGCCCCAAAGCGACTCAGGCTATGAGAGACGCCGTAGTGAAGGGTTCCGGAAATTTCGACCTCCTGAGGTTCTTTAACGTGCACTGACATTGCACAGCACACGAGCCTCTAGAATTTCGCCTCCATCGAAATTCGACCGCCGCGGCCGGGATCGAACCCGCGTCTTTCGGGCAAGCAGCCGAGCGCCATAACCACTCAGCGACCGCGGCGGCCGTTGTAGGAATAGTGTGTGGGAGCTTCAAGATGATCTTAGCCGCTGCCTCCTAAAGCAGAGTACCAAATATGGCGGCGCTGTTCGGCCTCTCTCTGGAAAGCTATACACTGGGCCACTAATCTTTAACGATAGGCTGCTTAAGACGTAAATATCTCTTAACGGTATAGTAATGCCAATGTTAGTGGAATTGAAACACTTAAATTTTGAACTATGGCATTTATGCGCCTGGATCCAATTAGATGTTTTAGCTGGCCAATAATAATAATAGTAATAATAGGTCTTTATTACCACTTTGTATACAGTACAAATGAAGTTCAGGCCCGTCTAAGCCAGCAAGAGGCTTGCCGGGCTGGGCCTGGCAGTCAAAGCAGAGCGACAAAATGGCAGATCAATAGAAAACACTAATGTCTACAAAGAACACTAAGGTTAAATTATTACAAAATTCACGAATAGAGCTCCAAGATAAGTAGTATGGAAAGAGGTAACAGAACAAAACAGAATCACACGCAATTACGTGATAAACAAAGAGCGTCCGCGGTCAAAATAAAGCTTTCAAGTGCATCTTCAGGTTCCGCAAAGAGGTCACTTCAAAAAGTTCATCAGGCAATTCATTAAAGATTTCAGGAACATAAACGCAGCGTCTTTATTTACCATAGCGCGTTAAACTCTGCGGTACAAAATAACGAGTCGACTTACGCAATTTTCTACTCCAAACATTCAGCACTAAAAAGTTCGAATTCTAAAAATGGCGACGAACGACTGTTTGAACAAATAAAGAGCGAAATGATGGGAGACTGAGCCATTGAAAACCGTTAGCGCCGGATGGCACAGGGGAATTATATGCAATGGAGTTTAACATGTTTTTCAAGAGCGTTTTGCTAACAAAACTGTGTCATCCGCGTACTGGAAATTTGAGCACTTGGACACTATCGAACTCAAGACATTTGTATATAAATTAAAGAGGAATGGAGATAAATTTTTCCCCTGGGGTACACCTGGCCTCAGTGGCAGGCTCCAGCTATGTTCTTTTTTGTACTTTAATCTGACAACTTGTGCGCGTCCGTACAGAAAACTCTTGAGAATATCATAAAAGGGGCCTCGGAAGCCCAACAGATGCAATTTGTGCAGCAAAATAATATGGTTCACGGTATCGAAAGCTTTCTGAACATCTAGAAAGAGGGCACAACTGAACAGGTTTTCATCAAGGGCACTGTAGAGTAGATCAGCGAATTCCTCCAGAAGTGCTGTAGTGCCCCTCCCTGTAACAAACCCAAACTGACGACCCGAAATGACAGAGAATTTATTCAAAAAATACGTCATGCATTCAAACAGAAATTTTTCAAATATTTGTGACAAAATTGGCAGTATGGAGATTGATCGGTAGTTTTCACAAGCATCTCTTTGTCCCCCCTAGAAAAGCGGTGCAATGATAGCTGTTTTCAAGCCCTCCGGAATAACCGCGCTTTCCAAAAATCCGTTCAACAAAAAAAAAAAGTAGGATGTTCGAAAAAGCAGGAAAATTCCGTTGTAACGATCAGGCTGATATGCCGTCTATTCCTGCAGGCTTGTTTCGTCTGAAGCTGAATAATATCCTTTCAAGATCGTCCTTTGAGAGCCTTGGAAGATATGCTGAAGCTGATAAACATTCTTTTAGTGAGCACTTAACGTCTTGTCGAGCTGCTGCCTTTTCCGTCGCGAGCGTAAAATGTTTATTGAAGTCGTTAGCTTTTGATACAGAATCATTTTTTAAAGCGTCCGAGCAAAGTGAGTTTGCTTCTTTTCCACGAAGGTAGTTAATCAACGACCACATCTTTGCAGGATTTCTGACAGATCGTTCGAACTGCTCTTGAAAATACCTTCGCCGTGCAGATCTAACAAGTGCTACCACTCTATTTCTAGCAGCCCTGTATTCCAAACGGAGGTCTGCATTTCTGGGATTACGTTTAGAACGTTTCCAAAGCCAGTCTCTGTTCGCGATCGCTCTCATAATTTCAGGGCTTAGCCATTTGTGATTCTGCCTGATTTTACGAGTAGCCGTACGCGTAGAAATGTTTTGAACTCAGCTAGCTTATCGCATAACTTTACGTAAACTTTTTCCGCTAGTTGGTCTTCTATTAGAGATGCCCAGTTGAACGTTGCTACTAAATTATCGAGTTTCCTTTCTTCTAACATTGACACTGGTATCTTCTTGGCATCACTGCAACTCTCTAGTGTAGTTCTCTGAACCTTCGATTGAGCAGAAAAACGACGAGCAGTGAAATAATGGTCGGCCAGCCGTTGTGTGATAATACACGAGGTCAAGTTGTGAATCGGTGCACGTACAGCAATGTGGTCCAGCCAAGACTTCACCAGTCGACTGTTCATTAGGTCTTCACGTGTGGGGGAATTAATCACGTTTTCAATTTCATATGCGGAGAGTGAGGATAAGTAATCAGCTACCAAAGTTTTGCTTGGGCATAAGATACCGATGTCCAGGCCACCTGCAAATCAAAACAACTCATCCCATTTGTGCTGAAGAAGTATCTCTTCAAGTTCGATTACGAAACGAGTTATGCTATTATTATTATTATTATTAAGCATTCCGCATATGTAAAAGTGATGTCAATAGGACAAACATCGTACTTTTCATTGACGAATACACCAATCCCTCCTCCCCAGCGTGTAGGACGCGTACCAAAACTTGGCCGGTAGCCTTTCACGGCAAACATGTCTAAACAGGAACATGGCACATTTATCTCAGTAAGAACAAAGATGTCGACAAAGCCTGTGGCATCTTGGGCTACAAGCATGAATTGGTCCCAATATTTACGAAGCCTACGAACATTAAAATTTACAAGTGTGAACTCCTGATCTTTGCTTCGCCCAAGGTTCGTTTTAAAGGCAGAAAAGTCTGAAAATTTAATTTCGCTGGGTACAGAAAGGTCACTCATTTTATCTTGTTTATGTCAGAGTCACAGGTAACTCGGATGAGCGTTGTTGCTTCATGCTTCTTTACGTACACTTTGCCGCCTCTAACCCAAATGTACTTATAATAATAATAATAATAATAATAATAATAATAATAATAATAATAATAATAATAATAATAATAATAATAATAATAATAATAATAATAATAATAATAATAATAATAATAATAATAATAATAATAATAATAATAATAATAATAATAATAATAATAATATTAATAATAATAATAATAATAATATAATAATAATAATAATAATAATAATAATAATAATAATAATAATAATAATATTAATAATAATAATAATAATAATAATAATAATAATAATAATAATAATAATAATAATAATAATAATAATAATAATAATAATTTTATTGCACAAAAAGAATACAAAGCACAACAAACCCGCCTGTCAAAGCCACCAATGGCTTCAAGGACTAGGCCCGGCAAAATCAGCGGACGAGTGTGCAATGTTCACATCAGTATCAGCGCGTAACAAGGTAAACGCAGGAGTACTAGCAATTAAGAAGCTTAACACAAAGAAGGAGCAAATTACGAGACAAGAATCAATACCAAGAAGATAAGATGCACATATTTAAGAGATGATGTCCAATACATATTAGAAGTATTGAAGCAACTGCGTTACAATGAAGAAATAATGTTTTTCAATGCATGTTTCAAAACCATTAAACCAAAAATCCCGTAGCACCACAGTTTGCACAAACAAAGACCAGAAGCATGGCAAGCCAAGCGCCGAGAACATGTTATCATCTTTTAGTGACGGATTATTGTAGGCTACATTTCTTAGTATGTTCCTTAACAAAGAATCCACGCGGTTCTGCCATCGGGTGGGGAAAAAGCAAAGACGGTAATTCCATATTGAAGAGTGCTGTAGACAAAAGCATGTGCAATCTTTGTTTTTTTTTACTTGAAATTTTACGATAGATTTGAACTTGAAAAATAACCATGCAGCGCTCCTAAGCTTATCGCAAATGTGTGATAGCAGAGCGTGCCGCGACACATCACACTCGAACAATACTCCCAGTTATTTTACCGAGTTCACGTAGGTAATTGGCACGCATCGACAGGAATAACAGTTGTGACTGTGTAGAAAAACTGGCTCGTCTATTGCGGTTAATTTTAAATATACATATAAATAATAATAGATTTATTGCACAAAAGAATACAAAGCACGAGAAACGGGCCTGTCAAAGCCACCAATGGCTTGAAGGACTTGGCCCGGCAAAATCAGCGGACGAGTGTGCAATATTCATATCAGTATCGAAGCATAGCAAGGTAAATGCAGGAGTACTAGCAATTAAGAAGCTTAACACAAACAAGGAGCAAATGACGAGACAAGGATCAATACCAATAAGATAAGATGTACATATTTCAGAGATGATGACCAATGCATATTAGAAGTATTGAAGCAACCCCGTTACATTGAACAAATAAAGTTTTTCAATGCCTTTTTTGGCCTAATCGAGAATGCCTCATTTGGCAAATCGTTCAGAATTTTCGGCGCATAAACACAGCGTCTAGCTTCACCATATCTTGTTGAGGAGCGCGGCACTACAAAGCGAACACTATTACAAAGGCTAATAATAATTTATAAATAATAATAATAATAATAATAATAATAATAACAACAACAATAATAATAATAATAATAATAATAATAATAATAATAATAATAATAATAATAATAATAATAATAATAATAATAATAATAATAATAATAATAATAATAATAATAATAATAATAATAATAATAATAATAATAATAATAATAATAATAATAATAATAATAATAATCAATCAATCAATCAATCAATCAATCAATCAATCTTTATTTTTCGGTGCCCAGGAACAACCCAAAGGTCTTGGTGCTGGTACACCATTCACACGCACAAAATGTAAATTTGTCTTCCACAAAGGAAGAGACTCACGGGAGTTAATGCAGCAGTCAAGGCGATAGAAAAAAAGACATATAAACTAGGCGTGACAGCAAGCATGAAGCAAAAAAGTGAAAACAAGAAAACAGCGAGAACAGCGGTAAATGAAAACAGCTAGAACAGGCAACAGACATATAAATAACTAATGAAACAATAAACAAAGAGAATGAACACAAGAACGACCGATAACAGCCAAGTACAGCATATAGCAAAATACAAACAAGAATAAAGCCAATACTAATATGAACGAATAAGAAACCTCTGAAATACAAGCTAGAAATACAATCATACACAATAAGAAATGTAATTAGTGAACGCGTTACAGACAATCAGGCGTGAGTACACAGTATTAAAGAAATAACATTAATGAAAACAAGTAGACGTGATGAACAATTAAGGAGAAAAAAAGAACAATATAATACCAGTGCAAATGCACAAGTGTAGTAAAGTCAAAATGCATGAAAGGGGAAGTTATGTATGAGAAAAAGAGTGCTCAAAGTGGAACGTCACGGACATCCAATATAAAAGAAGGGAGAGAATTTTCGAATATATCAAGGTGAGGACAAAGAGAATTGAACAACTTTTGCATTCTGTCCAGAGGGGAGAGGTAGTGCAGGAGCGCAGAAACTTGGAATGGTCTGAATTCCCTTATGCTCTTTCGCGGTACACGCAAAAGGATACGCGCTAGGAGCTGAGGGCATAGAATGTGACCATGAAGAAGTTTATACAAGAAAATTATATCTGCCCTCACGCGACGGCAGCTAAGAGAAGGAAGCTGCAGTGAGTTACTCCGCCTGGGACGAGAGCTGGAAGTTTTGCAAGAAAACCGATGTTGAAATATGCGTAAAAACTTTAGCTGAACTCTGTCGATTTTTTCACAGTTCGACTGGCAAGTGCCGTTCCAAACAACAGACGCATATTCCAAAAGCGGCAAGCATATGGAGAGGTAGAGCTTTAAGAAAGGAAGTGGGGCTCGAAACTCTCTCGAAAGCCTGCAGATGAAGCCAAGTGTACGCATAGCCCGCAGAGCAATGCGTTTTGTATGAGAGGAGAAGCTGAGGCTGCGGTCGAAAAGTACGCCGAGGTCATTAATTTCATCAACCCTCGGCAGCAGCCTACCATTCACAGAATAAGAGTAGAGAAGACTGTGCGTTTTACGCGTAAATGAGACAACCTTGGTTTTAGATGAATTGAGAGTGAGCCCATTCTTCAAGCACCAATCAGAGAAGGCGGATATGTCCGATTGCAATGACAAGCAATCATGAAGAGTATGTATTGCCTTGAACATTTTTATATCGTCCGCATAAAGGAGAAACGAGGAGTTTTTGACAACGGAGGAAACGTCATTGATAAAAACAGAGAACAGAAGCGGGCCTAATACCGAGCCCTGAGGAACTCCGCTGGTTGGAGTGTAAACAAATGAGGTCTGTCCATTTACACTGACAAAGCAGGTCCGATCAAGAAGATAGTTGCGTAGGAGGGCTACAATTGAAACGTCGATCTCAAACAGCAGAAGCTTTTGAAGAAGTAATGAGTGAGTAACAACGTCGAAAGCTTTGCTCAAATCACAGTACACAGCGTCTACCTGACTCCTCTGAAGGACTTCAGCTGATGTATACGTCATAAAAGTCACAAGGTTAGTTGTAGTAGAACGACCTTTTATGAAACCATGCTGATTATGTATGATTAAATGTTTGAGGTGGAAGGAAAGTACTTTGTGCAAAGCTAGTTCAAAAAGCTTAGAGGTTGCACAAAGAAGAGAAATGGGGCGGTAGTTCGAAACATCAGATTTGTTTCCTGATTTGAACACAGGGAAAACACGCGTCGTTTTCCACACGCGGGGGAAGGCAGAATTTTTCAAACAGTTATTAAATATCGTGGTTAAAACAGGGACGAAGGTACTACTGAACGCTTTTATTATGGCGGCTGGAATGCCATCAGGTCCAGGGGACAAAGATGGTTTCAAACACTTAAGACTCTCACTCACTAACTTCTCGTCAAGAAGAACGGAATTAGGTGCGCCAGCTGGAAGGCATACAGAATCGCAACGTGGAGATTTGTACACGGAGGAAAAGTGTTGAGCAAAGCCGTCAGCGACATTCCGAATTTCATTTCCATGAGAGTCAACTAAGTGAATATGACTATCAGATTTATTCGAACGCTTGCGAACGTATCGCCAGAATTCAATAGGATGATTAGAGGCACTATTCTCTAAATATTCAAGATAGGACTCATGATCCCGCTTGTACAGGCGTTTGCAAAGGGAACGCAAGCGGCGAAATTCTTCTGCCCATGTATCCAGCCCAGGGCATTTCGCTTTATGGTGGGCCCGCTCCTTAAGTTTCAGCGCTGCTCTAAGTTCCTTGGAAAACCAGAACGGAAACTTGCTGCGAGCAGGAGTATGCAGAGGTATGTACTGGCGCATACCATTGAGAACTATTTCAGTGAAGCGGCTGACTTGTTCGTCAACATCGCTGATTTCGTTTAAAACGGACCAGTCGACAGAAGAGAAAAAACCGAAGAGACCAACATAGTCGCCAAGTGCGTAAGCGAAACGGGGGGAATTCCCCGCACGATTTGAATTAGCAGAAGGTGGGACAGAAACCGAAGCCGTTATTAGAACTGGAGGATGAAATTTGTCACAGCGAGTAAGTGAGATGTCAGATGTCGAGACTCGAACATTTTCAAAATTAGATAAACAAATGTCAAGAACATTACCACAACAGTTTTCAATTAAATTGTGTTGCTGCAAGGTGTTAAAAGCTGTGAAATCTAGAAGCCGGTTGCACTTACTAACTACATAATGATTGTTGTGAGAATATGTAAAGGTATTCCAGTTAATACCTGGAGTATTAAAATCCCCTAAAATGAGTAGTTTGTGCTTGCTATGAGAAGTGATAACATATTCGATAGAATGTAGTACATTGTCGTAGGCAGGAGGAGGCAGATTAGGGGAAATGTAGAAAGCTGCCAATAAAAGTTTTTGATGTCGAGTTAAAGTGAGCTCTAACCAGACAGATTCCTGGATGGTTTCCAGGTCGGAACGCCGAACGCACTGCACGGATCTGTCAATAGCAATGAGCACTCCCCCTCCCTTTTGTTTAGAAGCTGATTCAGGGCGGTCACTTCGAAAAACAGAATAGTTATTAGGAAAGAAGTCACCTGAGCTAACTTCGCTAGACAGCCAAGTCTCAGTAATTACCACAGCCGAATAACAAGAGGCTAATACATTAGAATAGAATACAGGTCCCTTAGTCCGAAGACCTCGGGCATTTTGGTAATATATATCCAAGTTAGGGTTGACTGCGATCTACCGTCAGCTCGGAAGGATGCAACATACCATCCAGGAGCTTTCCACGAAAAGCCTTGAAGATGCAGCCCGTAGGCCACATAGAAGGGTCGACAAGCTGATCGTAAAATTCCGCGCCGACTGTGAGGTAGAAGGACGAGTAAGAGTCATATTTCGTTTTCAGCTGCCGGCAGGAAAGGGGGGTGACGTTCACGGACTTCAGATGATTCGTCAGATCAGCCGACGTCGTCTCAGGGCACAGCTTGGAGACGAAAATAGCCTTCGGGCGCTTCTGAGGTCTGGCGACGTTCAGACTGGATGAGCTCGACGAGCCAGTGATGGCTGGGCTTCGGTGCTTCTTCTGCGCCTCAGGCGAATTAACTATAAGTGGGGGAACAGATACAGATGTCGGGCAGGTGGCCAAATCAGCTGGTGCCATACCACAGTGAAGGGCAGCAGAGTAGCTCTTCGATGGCTGGAACAAACGGGAAGGACTGCTCGCGGACAGGGGCTCGACGAAAGGCGGATCACGCTGGGATGAAGCAGGGCGCCTCGCAAGCTCCTCGCGTAGGCTGCGAACGTCAGCCCGCAGAGAGGCAACGACTTCGGCCTGGAGAGCGAGCGCCCGCGAGTTGTCACCACGAAGGCGCTCATTCTCCTCCCGCAGCTGGGCGACCTCGTCGCTCAGAAACGAGATTCCTTCAAGTGCGTCGAGGAGGAGAGCCCGAAGGGAGGCAAGCGCACCGTCAGGTTCGCCCGTCGGGGAGGAAGCGAGGGAACCGGTCGGGTCGGTCGGGTGATGGGGCTGGTGGGCCGTGGAAGAAAGGAATGCAGCCGCTGACTCGCCACCGTCGCTAGGCTTAGCACCGCCACAAGACGACAAACACAGATTGCACATGAATGGTCGCGAGCCGGACTTCAAAAGCTGCAGCTCGTCGTCACTCCAAGTGACACACTTCGCGTGTACACGTTTGTTGCAGTCGGCACAACGAAAAAACTGCTGCTTACCAAAAAACGGACGGGAGCACAGCACACATGCGTCCTTACTGGGCGCCAGTAAGGACGCATAATAATAATAATAATAATAATAATAATAATAATAATAATAATAATAATAATAATAATAATAATAATAATAATAATAATAATAATAATAATAATAATAACTTTTTTTCTCCTATCATTGACAGAGGAGACTGCGGGTTAAAGTCGCTTTACAGGCAAGCGACTTGACTAGAACCCGCAACCTGCGTTAGTTTGCAAGCAAGGATTGAGCAGGAAATATACATATATAGCAATTGGCTTCCCATGAAATGTGCACAAAAATTAAGACAAAAAACGCAGATTAGATGACAAAAATTTTCTTCAATTATTTAACAAAGAATGGGTGACAAAAAATCACCTAATGCTCGTACAAGAGATGCATAAAATTCAAGACCTGATTATTGAAAAGTATTAAAAAGTGTTGGTTGTGTGTATGATAATTTTTGTGGAGAATAATTGGTTCGCGGAGTGATCACCTTCCACTGTTCTGTCTATCTTGTGACGTTAGAATGTGTGTTCGTGGTAAGATTAGATATTTCATGAAGAAACTTTAAAAATTTCTTTTGCATCCCGCTAAAAACCTCGACTTAACTTGTAATTATAAAGGTAAAATACGGGCATTATATTTGCTTCCGGAAATAAGTCTGATATGTTGGCATTGTAAGGTAAGTTAAATAGGGCTCGAACGATTTTTTTTTCTGCAGGATATGCATCTTCTCAAGATTCGTAAGTGATGTCGTACCCCAAACGAGAAGAAAATAATATAGCATAGAAAAAGAAGAGGGTGTTATAAACGAGAGCCTTTATTCTGTAAGGTAAAAGAGCTGTCAGTCGTACCACCATATAAACACATATGATAACTTGACCAATATTTCTTCCATGTGTGTGTCCCAAAGCATTTTTGTGTGAAAATAACTCCAAGTATTTTAACACTATCGACAATTTCTATACTTCATGGCCACTTATACGACTGAGGACCATAAAAAATCGCTTAACAGTGAAAATTGGTTGCGTAGGAAGCAAGTTTCTCTACTTCATGCGAACGCAAGAAGTCTCCGGAACAAACATGTGGAAATTCAAGTGTACTTATTTCTTTTCAAGTGTGCTTTCCACTTTTTAGTTTTTTCAGAAACCTGGTGTTCTGCTAGGACAGAAGTTCCTAGTTTTCGAGTTGATAGACACGGCTCCGTTTATCGCTCAGAAAGACGCGGTGGGGGCGCGTCCATTTATCTTTGAAAGCATCATCTGTTTCAATGTTTGCCATTTCGCATGTATGAGGAATAATTTTGAAACAGTTGACATTGTTGGTCGTAATGTACTCGTTCTCGAACTTTATCGCCCTCCCCATGGGATTATTCATAATTTTCTTTAGCGTGGTTGAAAGAGTGCTGATTTTTCAAACGTCAAAAAAGACATGTAGTTTAAGGCAAATTTATTGTTGACCTCTTTTCAGCTAAACAACCAGGATGCCAACTTCTTGAAGTTATGCTTGCAATTAGTTGAGAAAATTTAATTGCTGAAGGCACTAGGGTAACAACTCACTCAAACGCGCGCTGAGTGATCTGTGCTTTACAAACATTCCTAAGGTGGCAATTGTATAGATCTGGCGTCCTGTGTTCTGACATTAACGGCTATCTATACATATTTGCAGCACTTGCCATACACAGTAATTCCCAAAGCATGAAGCACACTAAAAAACATTTTAATGACCATGGTGTCTAAGCGGCCCCCGTGGCTCAGTGGTTATGGCGCTCGGCTGCTGAACTGAATACGTGGGTTCGATTCCGGCCACGACGGTTGAATTTTGATGGAGGCGAAAAAGCCCGTCTACTGTGCGATGTCGATGTATGTTAGCGAACCTCCGGAGGTCGATATTTCCGGAGTTTTTTTGCACTACGTAGTCTCTCATAGCCCGAGTCGCTTTGCGACGTTATACCCCAATTAAAGATCAACTAACCGTCTTTAGTCGCCAGTTTAAAGTGGGCAAACGTCTATGCTGAATGTGATCCCTCTATGTCATACGATGCGTCAATTTCTATGCTAAACAATGTTATAACGTCGCCTTCCCTTATCAACTGTGCTTCCGCACAAAAAAAAAAACGGGAAAATCATGGATCACTAAGGATATCTACAAGGGCATCAAATGAAAGGAAAAAAATGTTTAGCTTGTATCGCTAAATACATGAAGTTGAAACATTGCATGAATTTAAGCGCTTAAGGGATAGGTTGAATTCAGATATTAAAAAAAAAACTCAATTCCATGTTTTTTCAACATAAATTTGAAGATTTAGCGCAAAATAGGAGCATAACATGGAACGTTTGGTGTGACATGACCTATGCCCAATGCCTCGAGAGCTGATTTACTATAAGAACAAGAAATTAATGGAAAATTATTTTAACGGCAATGGCTAGCGAGTCTGTTTAAAAATAGTTTCATTAATCTCAGAGCTCCAATGACCTTGCCCGATAACCAACCAGAGCGCATCCCTTTACATTTCAGTTAGTTTCATCAAGTAATTCCATTTGCTTTAAAATTACTTTTTACCTTGCACACACAGAGAAAGTCCAGTGGAGACACCTCCCCCAATCATTCAGTCTTCTCAATTTACTGCATCGCAGGAGCAGCTCAGCTTCAAAGTGGGCCCTGCTTTCAAGATAGTGTCCCCAATTCGCCATGTTGAACAGCCGTCCTACAGATGCATTTTATGGCAACACTGTCTTCGGCATAACGAAAAGCTTTTCAAGCCTTGCGTACAACTGGAAAACGGTAAAATCTCTTGTCAGGTGTGCGCCAGAAGCCATGTAGCTTTCCGTGTTTCTCGGTTCCAAGGTGGTGGCGAAGTCCGCGCGCGCATCGGCATCCGCCCGCGTGTCCAACTCAGCAGTGCTTGCTGGCCCAGGCTTTTCCGCGCGTTCCCCTGCTGTTGAAGTGCCCGACCCGGCAGACGAGAGATCAAATTTTTGCTGTCACCAAGAGCAGTGGTTCGTTCTGAATAAAAGTAATTTGTACTGTAATTAGTTACTTTCGCTTCCAAATTAACTGCTGAAAACTAATTCATGACATGCAACTTACGCGAGTAGAAAAATAATTAATTCAATTAAAATTAATGAGAAATGCACTTAATTTCTGCAGTTGCATTACAGGAATTTAGGTACCGCCATGTCTGCCTTCTACTCCTGGCGCAGGATGGCGCTGTGCGCACGGTATAGCAAGAGTGCCTCGATGTCACCTTCAAAGGAAAAGACCTGCCGCAAAAAAATGTATTTCGCCGACCAGCTTGAACGGGCACACTAAGAAAAAGCGGGCCCATCCGGGATTTGAACCCGGGACCTCTCGCACCCATAGCGTGAATCATACCCCCTAGACCAACGGGCCACGAACGTTGTTGGTTGAGAAACACGTTCTTGAGTAAGATGAGAACAAATGCGGTTTTATGATTTGTTTCGGCTTTATTCCTCACGCGTGAGTCATCTTCGTATTCACGAAGCCCTCCGCTACTAGTCAAAATTCCTCTGGCGTTGCGTCTGTTACAACGGACTGTACTATTTTGAGCCCTTAATTTTTTTTCTTTTGCAGGATCTCGCAACCGTTACATCGGACGAGGAATACAATAAGGATGTGGGCAAAGCACGGCGTAGAAGGGTACCAATACAAAGATATTTGAACTGCATGCGTAAGTAAGGCGGAGCATACACTGTGCCTCGCTCACAAGAGACAGAGACGTTCTGAGTGAATGCCTGAGAACAATTAACGGGCCCGACAATCTATGAAAATTAATCCAGACGCCTCCTCTGGGAGGCACGGTGGTGTAAAGAGCGAAAGCGGCTGTTCATACCCAGGGAAGGAACAATGGTCCCCACAACAAAATATTGCTACTGCAAAACTACAGGTATTTCAAAAGGGTATATGCTTGGGCTTGTTGGTTCATAACTTCAAGGTGAAAAACGTAGCGCAAAGAAACGAGGACACAGAAAGACGGACAACACACGGCGCTTACTTCCAACAATGGTTTATTTCAGAAAGAAAAAGTGGTTTTATAACGAAATCACGACCAACACGCTGACAAACCATGTGCTAGCAACGCGTACCAGCCAGATATGCGAGCTCTTTCGCCATCAATGATACAGAGGGGGTACTCACACAATCATCTTTCAAAAGTGAGATCCATTCCGCTTCTATGATTTCTCGTGTCAACCGGTTATTGTGCACTTTTAAAACCATGCATTGTTCAAGAAGCGGTATGCAGTGACATGACCGGCAGTGGACTGACAACCCTTTTTCACGCATATCATCTGCGTCACGCCCATGCTCTCGAAGCCTATCATTCAGGCATCTGCCGGTTTGCCCTACATACTGCTTGCCACAGGAAAGAGGAATTTGATAAATGACATTTTCAATACAATGGACCAACTTTTTCCTATGTTTTTTCGTACAACCAACACCGTTTTTAGATTTTTTGAAATGTTTCGTACACAGATGACTCAACTTCTTAGGCGCCGAAAAAACCACTCTGGCTCCCGAACGTTGCGCTATTTTTTTGAGATTATGAGAAAACTTATGAAAATAAGGAATGACGGCAACTTTTTCTTTCTTACTCATGGCTTCCTGGTTATCCTGGCCTTTTTTATTGCAGACTTTTTTCAAAACACCTTCCGCCACAGACACTAGGACATGGGAAGGGTAACCGGCATTCTCAAGCCTCTTACATTGCTGAGAAAAACTTTCATGCATGAGGTGCGGGCAAGACTTCTTCAAACAATTAAAAAATGAAAGGCTAGCAATAGATCTTTTTACGAGCTTAGAATGGGCTGAATGAAAAGGTAACAATGGTTTTTCGCCGCGGGGTTTGAACATCCAGCACGTCCGATCATGATGCATTGTGATGCTGATGTCAAGGAATTGGATTACCCTTTTTTCAGGTAATTCAAACGTTAGTTCAAGAGGACTAAAATGGTTACGAAAAAGGTTGAGAACATTAAGAACATCATCCTTAAAGGAACTCTCATTACTGTTAAGAACAATCAGAAAGTCGTCAACGTACCTAAAAATATTGATTACATTGGTATCTTTTACAATATCAGCAAACGACCTGTCCAAACGGGCTAAAAACAAATCGCTGAGGATGGGTGCAATGCAGGAACCTATACAGATGCCATCTTTCTGAAGATAAGGTTTTTCATCCCATACAATGAACGTTGACTTGAGATATAATTTCAAAAGTTCTATAAATCTATTCACCGAGATGCCAGAAGCATTTTGAAAAGCAATCGACCCTTGCTGGTCTATACATTCTTCAATACAAGATAACAAAGCATCATGCGGAATGGAATAATACATATCTTTTATGTCCACAGAGAAAGCGCATAGGCCTTGTCCTTCATGTGACCTGAAAAAATCTAGAACCTGCTCAGAATTACGGACAAGAAAGGGATCCTGAATAGAAAGCAGCTTTAGTTTTTCTTGTAGGCACATGGCAACCGATTTTTGCCAAGTACCATTCTCGGATACAATAACTCGGAAAGGAACATCAGTTTTATGGGTTTTTGCATTGAAGAAAACGTGAAGGAAGTCCTTTTTACAATCCGTAATTCTTTTCAAAACAGAACCAAGGTCTAACTTTTTGCACAGTTTCTTCGCTTCAGCTTTTTTCTTTAAAATGTTTACAGTTGGGTGGCAGTTGAAAGCGGAGGACAGAGCTTCACACGCTTTTTCATTAAACGTACCAGACGGAAACACGGCAAACCCTCCTTCTTTATCCGCAGAAAGGAGGCACAATGAATGCTTCTCGAGATACGACTTAACACGATTTACAGGAAGTCTGGAAGGCTGCCACTTACATCTCACCAAGGTATCGACGCCTGCCGAAACACACCGGTCAGCCTCTTGTTCAGGGACGATTCGGGAAATCTGGTGAACGAACGTGAGCCGCTCCGCTGAAGACGTACTTGGTTCCAGAGCAAACTTAGGACCCAACGATAGAACAGATTTCACATGGTCAGGAAGATCCAGTCCTTGCGGGGTATGGATGACATACCGGGGTGAAGATGGCTTGTTGCCAAGCTGACTTCTGAGAGAGCTCAGTTGTCGCTGCCAAACGAAGTCCGTAGTCTGACTGACAAGCCGCTGGCACTCTCGAAGCTTGTTCCTTGCTGTGGATTGGCTCGACCTTTGGTGAACAAGAAGATGCAGCAATTCCTTGTAGAGACGAGCTTGTCGAAACGACTCAGCCTTCAGAATCTTGCACACTCTGACGCCATGTCGCCATGCCACGTCATGTCACTGCATACCGCTTCTTGAACAATGCATGGTTTTAAAAGTGCACAATAACCGGTTGACACGAGAAATCATAGAAGCGGAATGGATATCACTTTTGAAAGATGATTGTGTGAGTACCCCCTTTGTATCATTGATGACGAAGGAGCTCGCATATCTGGCTGATACGCGTTGCTAGCACATGGTTTGTCAGCGTGTTGGTCGTGATTTCGTTATAAAACCACTTTTTCTTTCTGAAATAAACCATTGTTGGAAGTAAGCGCCGTCGTGTGTTGTCCTTCTTTCCGTGTCCTCGTTTCTTTGCGCTACGTTTTTAACCTTGAAGTATTTCAAAAGCTGATGTCAAAGGTGCAGTGTGGGTGCAAAATCTAATACGAAATACGTCTGTTCGCATGTTCAGGCAAATCGACTCTAAATTTCAGCGCCACTAGAAAAATAAAGCGCACCTTCATTGCTGTCGTCTCGCAAAAGGATCCAGAAGGCACCGTGAGATCTGCGCCCATTGTTCGAGGCGTCCAGCGAACGGAGGGTAATGGCAATCAGCAACGCCAACCGAGGTAATCCGCACCATGTCTCAGCTTGCGGCACTATTGGGCACGAGAACCTGGGCATGCAGCTCCTGTGCTAAGAGCGCTTTAATTTTACAATTAGACGAAAATATAGGGGACGCACCTATTTCACTTCGTCTTTGCTGGGAAAAATTCTTGGATTTGGCCCTTGTATGGATTCAATGATTTATCCGCGCTCGTAATACGTCAGGGCCCCCTAAACATGCGAGGCGTATATTCCGTGTGTCTGCGCGTACAGAGCCTCGCAACGCTAAGCGTGGTGTAGCGTATGGAGAAACGCACCGCCATGTGCCTCGTACTGGATCGCACTCCTGCCGGCGCTAATAACACACCGCTAAGAGAATAGCAGCTACGGCAGCTGCAGTTTCTTCCAGGACTCAATCCTTAAATCGCGGCAGCCGCATCCTCAGATTGGTATACGCCTGATACGGCAGCGAGTCGCGCTCGATTCTCCTGCTTTGGGCGCTCAGACGAGTTCTGGCATGCAAGCTCGCGAGCAGGGCCGAGACTTGAATGCCTCGAAAGCATCCCAAGGATTGAGGCTTACGGCGAGAAGAAAAAAAAGAAAACATTCAGCGTCGCTGGCCGTAGATGCGGCTGGGAAATGCAAACGTGACATTATAGCCGAAGGCCTATCTACCACAGAGGCAGAGGAGCTAGCGATTGCGTTAGCCCTCTCTGCTACCAAAGCCAAAGTCATCATTAGCAACTGCAGAAACGCGGTGATGAACTACCCAAGGAGAAGAATCGGCAAGAAAGCGCTCGAAGTAATTAAAGGCGCAAATATAAACTGATATGTAAGACTAACATGGATCTCAGCACATACTGGGGGTCCAGGCAGTGATGCCTCAGATAGGACTGCTCGTCTAGTATTATCAAGACGAGGGCTCTACTGCGCTGGACCAATCAAGGTAGTGGAAGCGGAATACTATACTCCAAGCGAGAAGATGGCCATGCAAAGGGAGGACAAAAGAAGGCTGCCCATTCCAGACAGGAAGTAGCTAAGCTATAGAGACTGCAAGATGTTAAGAAGGCTTCAAGCGCGAAACTACCCTTCCCCAAGATAGAGGGCATGGATCAAACATAAAAGGAAAGAAAAAAAGGCCCAAAGTCAAGAAGAGAAGTGCATATTTTGCGGAGGAGTAGCAGACATGGACCACATCGTCTTAAAATGCGAAGAAGCTCCAGGAAAAAGCAAATATGAAGACGATGAAATTTGAAATGAAGTATTAAGAAGCCCAGAATCTAGGGTGCAAAAGGAACAGACCCAACTGGCAGCTGCAGCGTCACTTAAATTTAAGTGCTAGTCTTGTCGTGAATAAACCCCCTACTCCTCTCCCAGAGGCCTGCGTGCCGCGCCGGAGAGGGTAGGTAGAAGGTCCGGTTCAAACATTAAATGCTATTCTGAATCTTACTGTGGTTAAATTTCATGGGCCCGTCCGGAATTTAAACCGGGGCCTCTCGCACCCAAAGCGACAACCATACCCCCAGACGAACGGGCCGCACGTTGAGCAGTTGCATCGAACCTGCATACAAAAACGCATTTACGTAAGAAATCTTTAAAACCGGTATTGAGGCTTTTTTTGGTCTTATTACCAAATCTTAACTCATTTCATGTCCACAAAGCCCTCTGCTCCTGCTGCGGATTAATATTCTGAAGACTTAGCGTCCCTTACAGCGGACTAGTGCTACACCATCGGTCTCCTTTACACCCTTCTAGAGGCCCTTGTACTGTGCGATGTCTGTGCGCATCAAAGAACCCCAGGTGGTGGAAATTTCCGGCGCCCTTCACTTCCGGCGCCCCGAGTAGCTTTGGGACGTTAAACCCCCATAGTCCATAAACCATCCTTTACACTCGGTGTGTCAACGAAGCCCGCCACTAATTTTTAAGTACAGTCTTTATGACACAAAGGGATTGCTTCTGCGGCATAGTAATAACAGTGTTGTATTAGGTCCGAAAAAGGTGTATCATGTTCACTCGCAAGCTGGTTAACTGCTTTTAAATGTTATCTTTATGCTACTACATTTGGGGGCCTAGTTTATAAGAAAGCTTCGCTCCGGCACAGGTGTATCCCACATAAGCCACGGAGCCAAGGTCAAGTGAAACGAAAGCCATGCAGTGGCGTGTACTGGTGACCGTTGCTAAGTGCGCTACACAGACGAACGCTTTTCGTATGGCGCACTAGAACATCTGAATCTGTTGAACCACAGCACCGAGGGCAATCGCGTGTTCGTAATTCTAAAAACCGATAACCGCCAGCTACAAACCCGTAAATGCAGCCAGGCGCCTAAATGTAATAGTTAAAAAGTTAAGTGCTTGAATTCCGCTAACATTGTAGTAGTATGCCTATAAACATATGTTTATGCCATAGAATGCCTAAAAATAAAAATTAGTGGCGGGCTTCGCTGCAACACCTAGTGTATAGACCTTTCACACAGAGGTCGACGAGTGCTTCCAGGTTCGGCACTGGGCTATGGAAGGCAGCTGCCATCATCTTTCGAACTCATAGCTCTCACACACTCTTCCCGCAGCCCAAAGAAGGTCGTGGAAAGTTCTCTGGAACTACTCGAAAGCTATGTGACATAAGATAAATGCCATTAACATCTAGTCAAGAAAGGACACAAAACGATATAGGCGCAAAGGTATTCTAAACAACTGACTCTCATAAGGTGAGACGAACAGTGCGCTTCATTTGAAGGAAACCCAGTGTCTCGGACATTGTGCGGCTTTACCCCAGCCTTGGAAGGTAGGAGTGAACAAGTGGAGATCGTGACCATGCTGTTGATTAAATAACAGGCCACAAAGAAGACAAATCTAGCCGCGTGCAAACCGTGTTTCCTGCAGGTGACCCAGGTTTTCAGCCCTACCACGAAAGGTCTGGTTAAGATCAAGCCCCAAAGGACATGAAACCCTTTTCACAATTAGGAAGCAGTCCACTGCCTATGGATGTACTCTATTTATAATTTGGTTTCAAAGTGCACACACCTTTTGGTCTTTTTGTGACTACAATATAGCAACTCGGCACGAGTAGGTCGTCCAGGGTATCGGAATGTAAATATCGACTTCGAAATTGAATTTTTATACAGGGATGACAAAGAACTTCACAGATGTGCGTTGCACATCGTCGTCTTCTTATACTAACACTGCTATCGATGATGATGATTATGGATTCTTTATGGCGCAAGGGAATCTATCGCTAAAGAGCGCCTTGGCACAATTGTATTTTCAATTACTCAAGGTGGGGTCAAAGGCCCTTTTTTGCAACCACTTCACCCCTGATTAGCCGAGCACGAGGCCAGTGGAAAGCTTGTACTCATTGTATCACCGGTGGGCTACCGGCGGCACTGGGGATCGAACCCCTTACCTCCTGCATGCGAGGCGGATGTTCATCCGCTTGGTCACCCCTGCGCTAATATAATAGTCTTATATAAATAAGACTAATATGCACATTCTAGCGCGGTGTGCATTGCACATCGTCCTCTTATTGAACTAATATTACTATCGAAGCAATATCGTCGCCTGAGGGGCCGACGACTCAGCGAAGCATAACAAAAAGACTAAATGTGCATCAGCAGCAGCAACTGTTCTTGTTGCCCGGGAACATCCTGTTACTACATACATTCCTGTTGACACCATGATAACACATATTCGGCACCTCACACGGGTTTCCTGTCATTACCTCGAAACACTCCCAATAATTAGACCGCGTACTGCATTCGCCAAAGTCATTGAAGCCCATCGCGCATTTCTTCCATTGCAGTTCACCCCTGCGTCAAGACCGTGCTCACCCTTATGGAGTCTTCATGAACCTCGGGTTCACCTCTATATTCCTGGCATTACGAAGAAAGCTGGTGTATCACTGCCCGCTCTCAAACAGCTGACATTGAATCACCTGCATTCTTACCACTGTCACCGCATACATATTTACACAGATGGATCAGTTCACTCGACCAGTTCTGCGGGGTCGGTGGTGATACCGGCTAGATCCATCTTCATGAAAGTGAAGACGACCTATCCAACACCTTCAATTGGTGCGGAACTCGCAGCCTTACGGGCTGCGGTAGAGTTCATCAGTCAATAACCTCCACATGACTGGACGGTTTTCACCGACTCTCAAGCAACCCTTCAAGCCCTGCAAGCTGCGCTACGCCGCGGGTCGCAGGAGCAAATTGTTGCTGAGATCCGTCTACTGTACCACGGCACAGTTTCCAAAGGTCATGGCATCATTTTTCAATGGCTGCCAGGACACTGTGGTATTAACGGTAATCAGCAGGCCGATGCGGCTGCGCTTTCTGCTCACAACGACGGACTTCCAGTGAGGATCCCAATATCGAGACCTGACGCGGCGTGTGGGCTTCGCCCTTTGGCGCTGGAGTTCACACTTTCAGCGTGGAACACAGGAGAGTTTTGCAACCTCCGCCTCAAGGCACTGGACCCTGAACTGCGCCTTCGTCTTCCACGTAACTTAGAACGTCGCAACGCAACACTGTTATGCCGTTTATGGATCGGTGTTGCATTTACCAATTACTGTGCTTTCCGGATGGGGATGGCCGACAGCCCTGCCTTTGAGAGCTGTGGTTGTGAGGAGACCAACTTCCCACTTCAGGGTGAAGCCCTTTACAGAAAAGAATCAAGTTTTAGCCGAGCGCCGCCTACCGCCGACGATATCATGGGCTGATAATCTGCAGCCCGTGGGCTGCAGACGAAAAAGCGAGTGGTTTCTAGCTGTGTCATCCGCCCGTTTTATCCCTGCCGAGCCTAAAAATGGCGCGTTGGGTTCACCTCGTGTTAATTTTTGTGTGGGCTGTGCCGTTAGCGCCCGCAACAACCAGCGGCAGCAAGCGACCATGCTTCGACGGAGCGAACGATCAGCATCGGTGAGTGCCACGCTAGCAGTTCACGTGTGTAGTTTTTCCCGCCGGTTCCCTGTACGGCAAACGTTGCACCGTGTTGCATGTTGGAAAAAACGAAAGCGAAATGTGCTGAAACTGAAGATTGCATAGATCAATCGAATATCTCGCTTTTTGTGAAGCACAGTTTCTAATTAACGCTTTCGCTGCCTGCTTGGACATGGTGAGTGTGACAATTTAGATGCAGAGCTTACGACGGAGTACTCTGTTTACAAACCGAATGTTCGGGAGAGAACCGCGAGCTCTGTGACCGAAACGAATCCACGTCTGATCATTGCAGTGTTTGTTCGCGGGGATATGCGCGATAAAATGAAAATTTTATCGCTCTCTCCGCCCTCTCGCGCAGGACATCCTAGTCGAAATGAAATAAAAAAAATCGGCTTGGGTAGGGCACGTAATGCGACGGCAAGATAACCGCTGGTCCTTAAGGGTAACGGAGTGGATTCCAAGAGAAAGTAAGCGTAGCAGGGGGCGGCAGAAGGTTAGGTGAGCGGATGAAATTAAGAAGTTTGCAGGCAAAGGGTGGATGCAGCTGGCAAAGGACAGGGTTAATTGGAGAGACATGGGAGAGGCTTTTGCCCTGCAGTGTTTGCAGTAAGGCTGATTATGGTGACGCACGAGGGACCGAGCGTTCGGCGCTCGAGCTTCGGCGCTTCTCGTTGTCTTCTTCATTTAGCGTCAACCTCTGAAGATTCCAAAGCCGAAGGCCAGTCTTACATTATTATCATTATATTATTATTATTATTATTATTATTATTATTATTATTATTATTATTATTATTATTATTATTATTATTATTATTATTATTATTATTATTCACTACTACCTCAAAGGCTCCTTTAAAAGGGTACTACTTGGGGTAGTGTATTTCCTGGCACATAGTTGATTCGATGGATGATCTGAGGGAAGATGGTACGACGGCGTTGGGCAAGTCATTCCAGCCCTTTCCAGGGCGGAAAAAAAATCGCGACAGATGCGCAGATGCCCTGGCAGGAGGAGGGTAAACGGCCGTCTCGTCGTTCGTGCGGCTGGAGATGCGGTAGGAAGGTCTTTTAACCGAACTGATCATGGTATTGTAGTAAAACTTACGAAAAGGCATTGTCTCTATAGTACGGCAATTTGCTAAGTTTGTAAGATGTGCATTACGTTTTAGCTCGGCGGCACTTACATGATAGGAACAGAGTGGACGAATCTTGCTACGCAGTTTCGTGCTGCTTCTTGTTCAAAATTTTGCTTTGAGGGTGGTCCCAAACAGCGCATGCGTATTCCAGTTTGGAACGAATGAATGCTAAATAAGCTAATAACTGTATACTGAAGGGGTACTGGTCGGAGGGTTCGCGCTGTGGATGGCAGTTATTCAAATGCGTAGTTTCCTACTTGCGCTATTTTGATATGGTGTAAAATGTGTGCCCTTCCTCTGTGTGGACGGTCTGTATGTGCCTCCAAGAGCAGGGATGATGTCTTCTTTTCATAGATTGTCGGACCGTTGGTTTGAGGCATGCACTCAGCACGTCTGTTGACATTCCTGAGTGAGTGAGTGCAAAACTTTTGTCGCGAAGGCGAAGGTGAGATCTTCAGTCGAGGGCTCCAGTGGCCGTTGCCGTCTTGCGAGCACTTTCCTTCAGCTTGAGTTGTTCTTCAGGCTTCGAGCAGGACAGGATATTAGTAAGTCGCACCGACCAAAAATAATGATGGAATGACGTTTCGGCCCCCACAAGGGAGCCTTGTTCACAATCAGGCAAAACGTAGCTGCGGTGCCTCTAATACAAGGCGTACATACAATCCCAGGAATCTGGAGTAGATAGGTGGTAAATTCCCGTCACTGCGACTGATAGTATGCGCTGTGGTTTGAATAATCAGCGACTCAAGATAGAGCCGTGATTTCTTGTCTTTCTCTTTAGCGACCACGGGTGCCTCTGCCCAGTTGATATTGTGGCTGGCGGATAATGAATGTTCGGCAAGCGCATTTTGTTCTGCGTGCCGGTTCTTCACATCATTCTTAACCTCACCTAATCTGCGTGCATAATCTCCTGTTTCGCCGATGTATACTGATGGGCAGTCGGCGCATAGATTCTTATGCACAACGTCTGGAAATTTTTGTTTCATCAGCCCGTCCTTTACATTGAGAAGTTGGCTCCTCAGTTATTGAGCTGGTGGTACATGAGCAGTGTGCACACCATAGAAGCGTAATATACACGCAAGTGCATCACTGATGCCCTGGACGTATGGCAGTGCCCTGCGCTTTTGGGCACTTTCGGGTGGCTGCATCCTAGGGCGCTCAAGTTTCCTCTGCATGGGGTCAATGATGTGCACCGGATAACCACAGGTCGTCAAATCACGTCGTGTGTGCTTCCATTCAGCTGCTTGGTCTTCCCGCCTGGAACACATACTTTCGTTCGTCGGAGGCGCGATGAGACAACCGAACGTTTTTGGCAATCTGGGTGAACTGACCTGCAACAGAGGTAAGGGCGGGTATGTGTGGGCTTCCTGTAAACGCTGTAATTTAATCTTGAGGACTCTCTTGTGAAAAGCAGATCCAAAAATTGAAGACGGCTATCGATTTCTCCTTCCACGGTGAATTGTATAGCTGGCTCGAAGCTGTGGAGATGTACAGTGAAATATTTCAATGCTTCTTTCTTCATCACACAAAAGCAGTAATAAACGTGCCTTAGGTAAACCTTGGGGGCACGCGTGAATCAATCAAGCAAGACAGATTGGGTATTCGGCGCATGGCGGGCATTTGTTCTAATGAGTGAGGCAGGGTGTATTCTGCGCCTTGTGCATGCCATTTTGGAATACCTTCTTGTCGAGCCTCTTTCTACATCTTGCTTTGAACACATCGTTATCGAATTCCGTGTGTGTGTACGTATCTGTTGTGAAATTCTAAAAAAAAAAAACTAGCTGCACGGACTCGCGGGACAGAAATAAAAGGTAAAGAAAACGTAAAACCGGATTTCTGCATATCTTACGCAAGTGCGTGCTTTTCTATCACCGCTGAACGTGGCTCGTTGGTTTAGCGGCGTGATTCTCGCTTTGGGTGCGAGTGGTCTCTGGTTCAAATCCCGGACGGGCACGTTGCTTTTTTTTAAAACTTTAATTTTTCAAAGAGTGCAATGAAAGGAATACAAAAGGTGTTTAGCACCCTAGAGCTACGCTTGCCTCGACGCATTCACAAGACTTGATCAATCATTGTAGCCAGCGCGGGGCGGTTTCCCATATTTTTTGCTGCCCCTGGTGAAGTCATGTTACTGCGCAGCATCTAATTTGGGTATTAATGTTTATCGTATTGACAACATCGAACTTTGCTAATAAAGCATGTATTCGCAGAGAACACAACGTGAATGAATAAATCTGCGAGAGCTATCGAACTGAAGCATTTAAAGAAAAAAGCTGATTAACCTAGATAGAGATGAGTAAAGTGACGCAGGCAGTTTGCCAAAATGGGATAGTGATCCACCTAAGTCAACAAACTAAAGAGAGCATAAATTCGCGCTACGAACGCTAGTAGCAGATAAAAATGCTGCAGACGCTAAATGTGCAATCATTCTAATAACAAATTTGACGATTAAGCAAAGCGATAAAAAATAATCCTGTCAGTGTTACTGACAGGGCCCCAGATCCGCCTACTTGTCTTCAGACGCTGCAAAAATATATTATTCTTTCGAATTCGGATTTGACTTTTGGGGTTCAGTTTTTTGAAGGTTCAACGGACGTTTTTTGGCCTTTGTACATAAAAAAGATAGGTTTCTTTCGGCGAATATTATTTCCTACTGAAGGATTGTCAGTTTTTTTTCCGGTGTTATATGAGGCATTCCTGAGCACTCAGACCTCAATTACAGATTACATCTCTTTTTGTTAGCATCAACAGTAGGTTGCTGTCCACTGCTGCCGAATAGAGGGCTGTATTTTGGGCTACTTCGTTTGGTGACTGAGTCGCCCCAAGTCGCAGCTATGCGAAAGTTGACAGACCATAGGAGCTGTTTCAGAACTGGTAGCCAGCGGCATCTTACGGCTCGTCGCTATATGCACCCTACTGATATTGCTGTCCTGCTCACCCACGCATATCCATGCGGCATGGCCATTTTGATACAAAAACTGCAAGGGACCGCTGTTTATTTTCGCTGAGAGAGTGATATATAATTAACGCATGCGAGCCATTTTATCTATCGGCCTCTATTCTGAGCTGCTGTAGCGGCTAAGCTGTTACACATGTCAGCAACAAAAAAGCAGAGTTCCTTTCTTGTCATTGGGTGCAAGTCTTGCGCAATAGGCTTGGTATTCTGTCGAAAACAACGCGCGGCTTCCACACTACTTCTGGATGATTAGGTAGAAACGGTTTGATTTATGGTTCATCGGGGTTTAATGTCCGAAAGCGACTATGACCATGAAGGACTGCATAGTGAAGGGCTCCGGAAATTTCGACCACCTGGGGTTCTTTATCGGGCCCTGACGGTGCACACTACACGGGCCTCTAGAATTTCGCTTCCATTGAAATGCCACCGCCGCGGCCGGGATCGAACCCGCGGCTTTTGGGTCAGCAGCCGAGCACCATAACCACTGAGACACCGCGACTGTTTTTATGCTTTGGAAATTGCCGTCTATGGGAAGCGCTACAAATATGTGTAGATAACCGTAAATATCAGAACACAGGACGCCAGATCTAGGCAGTTGCCTCCTTCGGAATGTTTGTAAAGCACAGCGTTTGAGCGAGTTGTAACCCTACTGGCTTGGGCAAAAATTTTCGCAACCAATTACAAGGATAACTTCTAGAAGTTGGCATTCTGGTTTTTAAGCTGAAAAGAGGACAACATTAAAACTGTCTACAACTATATTTGCAAAAACATTTGCAGAAAGCAGCACTCTTTCAACAAATCTAAGACAATTATGAAGAGTCCCATGGGGAGGACGATAAAGTTCCAGAACGAGTACATTGTCACACACAATCACAGTTGTTTAAAAATGATTCCTCAAACATGCGAAATATGGAAAACATTGGAACAGATGATGCGTCCGAAGATAAATGGACGCGCCCCCACCTTGTATTTTTTCATAGCGGTAAACAGAAACGTGTCTATCAACTCGAAAACTAAGAATTTTGGTGCTAGCCGAACACAAGGTTTCTGAAAAAAATCGAAAAATTCGAAAACACACTTGAAAAGGAATAAATACGCTTCATTTTCCACCTGTTTGTTTCGGGGACTTCTTGCGTTCATATAAAATTCAGAAACGTGCTCCTTACGCAGCCACATTTCACTATTAATCAGCTTGTTATGGTCGTCAGTCGTATAAGTGGTCATTATTTAATTTGGATGTCACACTAGGCACGAACTGAGCGATAGACAATTTTTTCGAGTTTTGAGGTCCTACCAGCAGTTTAATCCGGGGAATTGCGCACAAAGCCTCGCCCTTCTGAAGTCCATGCGTACTGGTAGCCATTTTCTTTCGCTTTGAGTTTCGTTTTGCGAGCCAGCGCAGTCGTTTGTTGGTTGCTGTCAAGTGTTCAAAAAATATGACGCCAAGTTTCTCAGTCTAGAATTGCCTGCTTCCCTCAAACCATCTTGATAGGGAATTTTGAATGGCATAAGCGTACGTTAACAGAATACAAGAACTTAACTTTTTAACTACTACATCTAAGCGCCTGGCTGCATTTCGAGATTTGTAACAAGCCATTAACAATACCATATCCATATTTATAATTACGAAGACGCGCTCGTCCTCGGTGCTGTGGCTCCGCAAATTTAGGCCAAAATCGTGCGCCATTCGAATAGAGTGCGCGCGTGTCCCAAGCGCGCTCAGCAACAGTCACCTGTACATGCGACTCTGTGACGCACGTGTCAAGTGACCTTGTCTATTCCACCTGTGCTGCAAAATTCCAGTATCAGTCAGGGCCCTCATTATAGTAGTTGAAAAGATAGCGGTTAGAAATTACTTAAACAGCTTGAAAGTGTATTAATAGCGCGGTTCGTTGTCACACCGGGTGTAAAGATGACGAATGGTGTAGTGCGCTGCAACTGACGCTAAGCCCATTGAATATTAATGGGCAACCGCAGAGGGGTCTGAGATATGAAATGAATTGAGGCCTAGAAATAAGAACTTGAAGAAGCCTGAATACCGGGTTAAGATTTCTTGCGCAAATGCGCCTTCATATACAGGTTAGTTGTACAGGAACACCGTTCGGCCCGTTGGTCTAGGGGTATGATTCTCGCTTTGGGTGCGAGAGGTCCCGGGTTCAAATCCCGGACGGGCCCGCTATTTTTTTTAAACTGTTCATTCTGCAAGTTCGGAAAGATTTTTGGAACCTGAGCAACTCTTGCCTTCGCGCTTACGAGTGCTCTATCGAACATAGTAGGCAACGCGCAGCGGTTTTTACATAATTTTGCAGCCCCTGGCGAAGTCAGATTAATGCGTGTCATCTCTTTTTTTATATTAAAGCTCACCATACTGAAAAGTTCTCATCTTACTGATTAATCATGTATTCCCAGAAATAAATGTAACTTGAACGAAAAGCTCTGAAATTGTTACTGAAAGGAAGCAATAAGAAAAATCTTATTCACGTGGTTAAATATGGTAAAACCGAAGCAGGAGGTCTGCAAACGCAGTATATTAACGGATACAACGTAACAAAATAATCAGAGGAATAAAACTTCAGCACACGCTATAAGTAGAATAATTAAAGTAATGAATTAAAGGATTGAACAAACCATAAAAAGAAGCTCCTGTTACACTGACGGACGACGCCACAGTTCCGGTTAATCTGCCTTCAAACATTCTAGAACTGGAAATATTTAATTACTGGTTGGAGTTTAGGTTTAGAGTTCATGAAACTTCAGCGTATTTTTATAAGTTTATTAAAAAAGCATTTTTTTCTTTCGGCGAATATTATTTCTAATGGAAGAATCGTCGGCTTTCTTCGCTGATATATGGGGCATACCTGTAATGCCTGTGATGTGAGTAACGTACAGGTCATCATGCCTTGTTTCTAGCACAAGCAGTTCATTGCTGTTCATGGGGGCAGCCGCCCCGTCAAGCTGCTCAAGTAAGAAGCTCTTCTGCGGCAGCACTTCTCCTTTTATTGTGGGCAAGGAGAAAAATAAACATATTAGTACATTATTATTTTTGTCAGTAATTCACGCACATTGATCGTATTTAGGGCAGCGTTTTGCGAAATAAGTGCTTTCATAATAGGAAAAGGTAAAGGTGTAGGAATTATGAAAACGGGCCATGCGACGAAAACAAGCATGAGAGATAAATTATAAAAAAAATTTGTGCAAAAACCAAATAAGGATAAACAAATACGAGAAGATCAAGAGCCAAACAATGTGCAAACACTCGTGCTCCGCTTGCACTAGTGGAACGCGACAATCCTGTATGGTTGCCTTTGAGTTGGAGTCAGGTTATGTGGTTGTGATATAGCTACAGTCTTTGTCAAAACTATGCAGTCCAAGGGGTTTGCTTGTAAGCCATGTAGTGGGGCTCTTAAGAACATGTGCCAGCCCTCAGTTAGGGATGGTTGAGGACTTAAGTTCCTCCTGCCTTCGTGAGGTTAGGGTCCCTGAGTATGCAAGAGGAGCCGCGATGCTGGGCTCAGAAGCAGGCCCCTTGGGCTGTATAGTTTGGACAAAGACCGCACATGCGTATTTATTGCTTGTGAATAGCTGCTCACTGCTTGGCATACGTACATTTGATTAGGTCCTCCAGGCGGCTGCAGTGCGAGCCTGTGCCCATATGATAGGACTGGGTGCACAAAAGATTACACTGAGTGATTGGCTGGGACTTTTTATTCAATTGTTGCCACAGCCTTCGTGCTCTGTCCCAGCCTTGCATCGCGGGCAAAGATGTCGCCGACAGCTTTTATTGCGACAGCCCGCTGTTTGGCTGCTGACTGCTCCGAGCTGTTTTCCTTGAATCGCCTTGTCAACTACACCTGAAACAAAAAGTGAAACGTGCCTTTAAGGCGTTTTTCGAAAGGGAACACAAGAAAGACAGCTCTGCATAGACATCATGGCGACAGCTGGGGCTACTATGTATTCCATAACTGTAGTACAAAAGTGCGCTGTTTTACAATCACAAGACACGACTGGACGAAGCGCACCAGTCGTGTTTTGAGTTGTGATTATAAAACTCGGGGCATTTCTACTGCTGCATATATATGATTGAAGCTATTGTTACATTGCTGCGGTATTTCGCCGGTTAGATATCAGGTCTGCAAACTACAAAGAGAAAGCCAGATCAATGTACACATGACAGCCTCAACTTTCTCGGCCGCAGTGCTGTGCTGTCGGCGGTGCGGCGGCAAGGCTAGCTGGTGAAATATTGCTGTTTTATCTCTTCGGGCATCCAGAGATAGCGGGTGATGCCCTGCGCTTTCTTCACTTCATTGTGGGTTTTCATTGCGTATGAAGACGTTTTTCATATCATTTCCGAGATGAACCAGAAAGAGCACAGAACATACAGCGCGCAAAAAAAATGAAGGAACCATTACTCATAACTGAGGAGCAGGGGCGCAGCGGCCGGTTCGATACAGCAGCTCGTTTCTCTCTTCTGGTCTCTACTCCCGAGCAAGGGCGCCGAGCGAGTGGCAAAAAAAAAGAAAAAAATTGAACCAAGGGGTCAGAGAGTATTGCCACACAATAATCTTTACTGTGTATGATTTCACGGGGGAAGGATGATATTTTTGAATCGCCAATATCTCTGCTGCTTCATAAGATAGATCAATTTTTTTTTACGGGGGAATGATGGGCGATTCAACAGCGCTGTATTTGACTGTTTGTCTTATGTTTCATACTTTTTGCGCTGTGTTCCTTCATAACATCAATGACAGTTTTGCTTTTTTTACCCTCTGTGGAGACCGTTGCAGTGACCGTTAAATATGTGTGATAAGTGTCGATCTGCACTTAACACATCAAAAATGCTATGGGCAGGATTTGAAATGAATTTATGATTCAGTTCGCAGCTCTGAAAGCTTCCAAATAGCATGGTTGCCAAGTGTAAATAGGGCCGGTAATTTTTTCATAATCGTTGTCATCATCAGCCTGACTACGCTCTCTGTTGGTCAAAGACCTCTTTCATATGTCTTCACTCAACCTTTCCGTGTGCCAGCCTCAACCTCTTTATCTCCGCAAATTTCCTAATCTCTTCCACCCCCCTATTTCAGGTAATTATGAGTTTGAAGCCTAGGTGTAGGAAGTTGAAATCTCAGAGCCACCACCGTGGAGGAAAATTGGTGGCCGCTGGACATCTTAATTTAACTTAATGAGCGCCATGTAAATAAATGAACTGTGAAACGGAGACTTTGATTTTCGCTGGTGTGAGTGAATTCAGTTCGACACAAATCGTTCACACGATCGGAGTCGCATTGTTAAAGAATTCCCCCTCCGCATCAATCGCATCCAATGTCCGTCGTTATTTTTTGTCACGAGATTGCCGTACATATTTCGGATGTCCAGGCTTGGCGAATCGTGGATAACTATTTCATTAGAAAATTTATCGTTCTTCGAGAAATCTAAGTGTAGTGGTTGCTAGTTTTGCACTGTGTAGAGGCATTGATATATACAGTCAGCCTGATATATAGCGATAGAGCTCCTCTATACATGGGCGTTCCGGGGTTCTTCATTGATTACTTGTAGCTCTGTTCGTTGCGTTTCCACTGTGTTTTCTACTAGACTTGAAAATATGAAGCTGGACTCTTCGTGAGGGGCGGGATATTAGAACGGTCTCTACCAGAGCTCTCGTTATCTCTCTAAAGATCCCTGAAGATTTTGTGGCGATTCGCTTCATTACGTGAACAGCATTTTCCGCATGGGCGCATTAATAATGCGGATTTACTTCGGGGCTTTCTCTACGATGATTTTTGTCCACGGTTATCGACTAAAAACTTCTCAAAAAGTGTCTGCAATCTTAGCACTTAAAAATATTAAAGCAAACTATCTAGAGGACCGTAATTAAAATCGCCATTAAGTTCGCTTTCATCCCTCTCTAAAATGCAACTGAGGAGTCGATATTTCGATACCCTATACGACCAAGTCTCTTGTCGTGACGAGGTGGTATACAGCAGTCGCGGAGAGACCAAAGTGTGTCAGCACTTTGAACCCGCATTCTAAATAAAGGCGCCCATCAACGGGATTATAAACTGCCACCGTAAAGTTCAATTTTATCACTAACCAAAAATGTAAATTCTGAGCTGCTAAATGCATTTAGGTTGTTCTGACGCAGTAATAAGTTCGAGGTAGTATGGCGAAGATGCGCATTTCCAGAGAATTTAGAATGATTCATCGATCGTTGTCGTTGCCACCAACGTCACCACAACAACCCCTCCGTACTACCGTTCATTCTTGCCGCTCCTGTGGAGTTAAAATAGCTTCGCGAGATCGTATTTCTAGGGCCTGATAGCCTAAGAGAGCTTTTGGAACGGCGTCTTCCAGATTCCTGTTCCCGGGATGCGCTTGGTGGAGTTATTGCTTCGTAGGTAAGGATACCAAAGGCCGCCCCCTTATCTGGCACTACCTGTGCGCTGAGATGGTGCTGTTTATTTCTTAACCTCTTGAGAACGCGCCCCATTTGTAGTAAAAAAAAAATTAAATCACGAGTGCTCCTGTACGGAAGTCCAGCTTTGTCGTGCAAAAATTTTGAAAATGAAAATTTTAAGACATTGTTATTAAAATATTGAAGATAATGGTTCATTATTCTGATATGTAGCAAAATATTTTTTTTAAGTTTTCCAGCGATCGCATCGTGCAGTTGAGATTGTCGTAGAAAACCACTTGGGAACGCGTTTGACGATAGCAAAAACGTGAATAGAAAACAAAAACTACAGGACTTCCGTCGATTGATTTGCGGATATATTGATTGTTATAATGAAATCTTATATTGTGCAAAAATGACTGCGTTCATGAAAGGTTTCCCGCTCAAAAATGCTTTTTTCCAGAATTGATGGATATGGAGATCACAGAAGATTTTTATCCGAGAGTTTAACTTGTCGTTCGAATGTACTTTTTGGAAAATGTTTAGTATCGGCACAAGTGCACTCCGGAGTGTTCGATAAAAGGATTAGGACCTTGGTCGGTTTCAGTATCAGTGCCCTTAATACGTGAGCCGCTTGCTTTATCACAGTTTCCCCGTATCGCACGTTTTGAACATAGGACGTGTTTTTTGTCTCCGCGAACTCTCCTGGCCTTAACAAAGGTTGTTCCAGCTTTTGTTTGCCCATCGTTAATGCGTTTTTGAAGTGCAGTGGACTACTTTCTAACCATGAAAAGCGCGCACATTTCCTTTGTGGGTTGTTCTTAACCCGGGCATTCTTAGCAGTACTAAGAACCTTAGTTGGCAGCAGGAAATATAGTTGATCCATGGCTAGGTTTATCTTCTTTATTGTCCTGTTATTTAATCAACAGCGTGGACACTGCCTTCACTTGTTTGCACTTACAATTCAAGAGTCGGATGAAGCCGCACAGTTCCCTGACACCCGTGTCTTTTACAAATGAAGCGCACTATTAATCTCACCTGTCCCGTGTCAACCGCGTTTAGTACTTCTTTGTGCCTGCGCCGTTACGCGTCCTTCGTTGACAAGATGCTAATGGCATTTATTTCACGTCACATAACTTTCGTGAAGTTTCATGAAACTCTCCACGACTGCGGGCTGATGGCCTTTGTGATGTAGGAATAGTTTGTTCTATGGGGGTTTAACGTCCCAAAGCGACTCAGGCTATGAGAGACGCCGTAGTGAAGGGCTCCGGATATTTCGACCACCTGGGGTTCTTTAACGTGCACTCACATCGCACAGCACACGGGTCTCTAGAATTTCACCTCCATCGAAATTCGACCACCGCGGCCGGGATCGAACCCGCGTCTTTCCGGCCAGAAGCAGAGCGCCATAACCAATCGGCCACCGCGGCGGCGAGAAAATCATGGATCACTAGGGATATTTACAAGGGCATCAAATGAAATAAAAAAAGTTTAGCCTGTATCGCAAAACAAATGAAGTTGAAACATCGCATGATTTTATGCGCTTCAGGAATAGGTTGAGTTCAGATATAAAAAAAACTCAATTTCACGTTTTCTTCAACATAAATTTGAAAAATTAGCGCAAAATAGGAGAAGAACGTGGAAGGTTTTGCGTGACATGACCAATGCCGTGAGAAATCATTTACCATAAGAACTAGAAACTAATGAAAAAATATATTAACTCCAATCGTTATTAAGTCTGTTTAAAAATAATTTCATAAATGCCAGCGCTCCAATGACCGTGCCCGATAGCCAAACAGAACGCAGCCCTTTATGTTATATGAAATATGCCGCAAGTGACAGCATATTTCTTGCTGCTACACCGGACGGAAGTTGAAGTTATTTCTCTTTTAAGATCCTTCACAACAAATTCGCTGCTGGCGAAGATGATATTAAAGCTACACCGATTGAGGCAGTTGCAGGTGATATCGCAGAGCCTCTAACCCATATTTACAATCAGATACTGGTCCTAGTGTTTTCCTACAGAGATTAAAAATTGCTTGCCCTACTGTAATACATAAAGGTGGTAAATACAATAATTTGAACTGCAGGGTAATCTCAGTCTTATCACTGTTCTCCGAAATTGCAGAGCGTGTCCTATATAAAAGATTCCGTACTTTTTCATCGTCAAGGAAAGTTATTGTTGAACAGCTGTGAGGATTTCAAAAACGCAAATGGACCGAAATGGCCTTCCTGCGCACTAAAGACAACATAATTCGTAACATTGAAACTAAATTAGCTACTATTGAGATTTACTTAGATTTTCGGAAGGCATTCGATACTATACAGCATCATATCGTGTTCAGAAAGCCTGAAGCATATAATTTTAGAGGCGCAGCACAAAGTTTTATGCATATTCTGATTCTGACCAAATATCAGCATTTAGGGCAGAATATCCGGGTTACGAGGTCTGCACATTTTCTAGAGGTACAAGAATAAGAAGAATCATCTTAGCATAACGGTAGAGGCAGAACTGAAGGCGGCCTTTGGTGTCACACTCATGAAACAAGCAATAATTGCAGCAAATGCACCTTGAGAAATGGAGCTCACCATCCTACAGCTTTCCTGTGCTGTCTCTTAAAGATAATATCTGGGAACTACATTCTCGGAACAGAAGTGGTAGGGGAGGGGGGGGGGGGGCAAGTTGGTGGTCTTTGGGGTGGGGGTGATCTTCACCTGGTGGTGGCGGCGGTGACCACAACGGTTGATGAAATATTAATTGCCTAAATTCTCTAGAAACGCGGGCGCTATACCGCCTCGATTCTGTTAGTACGTCAGTTTAGCCCAAATGCAATTAACAGCACACAAATTATGTCTTTGAATAGTGATAAGATTTAGCTTTACGGAGATATAATTTATAATCATATCAATATGACTACTTTCTTTACTTAAAATGTGGCTTCGAAGTGAACACACCTTTTGGCCTTTCCGTGACTGCAATATACTACCTTGACATGAGTTGGTCGTCCAGGGTATCCGAATGTTATTATCGACTCCAAAATTGCAATATTAGGCAGGGAGGACAGCGAACCTTAGGGAAGTACTAATTACGACCCCATTGGACGGTTTCTTTCATTTACTTTAGAGACTAAGATGGCTGACATTTTTTTGAGAAGATCCTACTCGCATCTAAGGACAAGAAACTATCGGGTAAAAGTCACTAAAGTCATTCTGCAGTAATATTGTGCCCACACGGAAAAAAACTGTTTAGCTAATCAGGCGAATCGCCACTAGATTTTCAGGGTCTGTTAACGAGATGAAGAGCACTCTGCTAGATCTCATTCTGACGCCAAGAGTGCTTCACGGTGCATTCCCCTTCAGATTGTCAAAACTGCTAGAGCAGAGAAGAATAGAGGAGCTGCGATAATAGAGGAGCTCTACTGCCTTATCAGGCTAACTCACATTATTGAATTATGACAGACGAAACACAGGACGCTGAAACAGAGCTTCTAACAGTGCAGTGGTAGCAACTACTACATTTCGACTGCTAGAAGCACAATAAGATATATATACAGTCATTCTTATGTATGAGTCCTCAGGGCCGCATCTCCAAATTGCATACGGCAAAGCCAGCGATAAAAGAAAATGATGATCAGCGCGATAGATGCAGAGGCGTATGTATGTGTTAGCAATGCGATTCTGATTGTGTGATAGAATTCTCTTGATGAACTAATTTCACTCGGAACTAATTTCCCTCGTCTACTGATCTGGAGTTCCCGGGTTTGAACCCGACCGCGGCGGCTGCGTTTTTATGGAGGCAAAACGCTAAGGCGCCCGTGTGCTCTGCGATGTCGGTGCAGGCTAAAGTTCCCCAGGTAGTCGAAATTATTCCGGAGCCCTCCACTACGGCACCTCTTTCTTCCTTTCTTCTTTGACTCTCTCCTTTATCCCTTCCCTTACGGCGCGGTTGAGGTGTCCAACAATATATTGGACAGATACTGCGCTATTTCCTTTCCCCGAAACCAATTATTATCATTGTAATTATCAAGGCGTGCTCTACACCCAGAGTGAGGCACTTCTTACGCCTTTCCTTATTTCGTAACCTCGTCCTCCAGAAGTCGACAGGCATACGGCTGAATTACACTTAACGCCGACAAAGACCTGCGTCAATTTCCTGACACCGTGGATGGCAGAAGCCTCTATCCTCTACACAGTTGGAGAACACTGTTTCAGTTCGACCGTCATCATTTACCAAATTGTTCGTACATTCGAACAAATAGTGCGATAGTACCGATACTACCAAGTGGGTCCTGCAAGGTGGTCACGAAGAGGCAGCACACCGGTAGCTTGGCGCCAGCAGCAGTTTGGGTTGACCAAAACTCATCAGGAGATAATATGACAAACCTAGGAAAAGAACCAGCGCCAAAGCATGCAACGCACACGAAGAAAGGACAAGACACAAGCGCTGACTAACAATTGAATTTTATTGAAGGAAGGCACGCCTTAAATAGGACGAGGAAATGAGGTGATAAGGAGAAGAGCGAAGAATCGAGAAAGATAACAGCAAGCCCAAGCAAACGACAAGACATGAAAGACTCAAACGTTAGCTGATTCTAAAAAGTCTACCATCTGCTGCAAAAAGTGATAATGAGGGAGTGCTGACGCAAGTGTCGCCATATCTCTTACTATAGTAAGCTTCCAGGCTAACACACGCAGTCTTGCACAACCACATGTGCGTACTTATCTTTTAACTGACTTAAATTTCGATCATGTTCTCCCAATCGTTTGTTAATGTAGCGGCCGGTTTCGCCTTTTCAGAAGCAGCTGCGTTTGAGTCTTTCATCTCTTGTTGCTTGCTTGGGCTTGCTGTTATCTTTCACGATTGTTCGCTCGCCTCCTTTCCACCTCTGTTTATCGCCCTATTTAAGGCGTGCCTTCCTTCAATAATATCCAGTTGTTAGTGAGGGATTGTCTGGTCCTTTCTTCGTGTGCGTTGCATGGTTTGGCGCTGGTCCTTTTCCTAGGTTCAAAATGCACCAACTAGCCCAGAAATATGTTTTACCAGGGAATGTGTTGTGCCAATCACACGTAGTAATAGCATCCGTATTCTTTGGATAGAGTATGAGCCGTGCGGGATAGTTGCTTCGACGTGAAATTTGGTACTAGACGAGGTATGCAGCAGTGTTACGATGGCTGTTAACATTTCTGCCCTTGTTGGAGCGGCGCTATCTTGTCCAATCGGTTTTTCGCGGCCGGATATGGATCACTGGACATGTATTCCAGCCGCCTCTCCGGTTTCTAGATCGATTCAGACTCTTCTAGATTCTTTTTTCTCGGGGAGAGGGGTCGCACGGAGCTGTTCTGTCGTGCGGCGCTTAAGCAGCCACGTTCGAGGGGTGCGCTTTCTTCTCTGTCTCCGCCTGCTGCCAGTTGCTGGCTCTCCGTTTTCTGCTTCGTTGGTTGCGGGTGGACGATTTCTCAGCGCGGGCCCTCGCCTCAGTTTCTGAGAACGCGGCTCAGGTAATTGGTACCTGATTTAGCAATCATTGGAATCCCGCAGTGTTTACAGATGCCTGCGTTTTATGCAACTGCTGTGACGTTTTATCAACACGCCCACCACGGCAGCCCAGATTTAGATATCGCTGTGGACAGAGTATATAGCGGTGTATATGCACGTACTGCGTAGGCCTTTGGTGCCTCGCGAGCGCAGGCGTGGCGGAGTCCGTCTCTTGGTGGCTAGTGACAGCGTCGTTTCTTCCTGGGCACTTGCGTGATTTCGTGCGGCACCTGGAATGGGGGCTTTTGCCTACGGTCAGCGCAGTGCCCTCCCTGGCTTCCGCAGGAGTGAAACCGACATGTGGGTAAGGAATGTGTGGTTGCCGACGTTTTTTGGCGAGCGGTGCATGTGGACTTTCGAGGCCTTGGAGTTAGCCGGTATACAGCACGCAGTCGTGGCCCTCGAGGCTGTTGTGCGCGAGTGTTGATAGTCGCGGGGGCTTTCGTGCTTTGGCGCAACCACTGTGTGGCTGTTGCCTCAAGTCGCCGCCAGTGCGCGCTAGTTTCGATTTCGACGCGCTTTTCTCGCGGAAGAGCTCTTTTTCCTTGGTAAGCAGGCATTTCTCCGCCATTGGTCATGTACTTTCGTGGGCGTATTCGACGAAAATGTCAGGCTTGTTTTTCGGCCGACGTGATTTGTTTAACCTCACGGTTTGTTTGGCGCAAAGCATGGGTACTCCCGTTCCCAGAGTCGAATCATGTGTCAACATAAATGTCCCATAGCTATGCATCACAATGATGGCACAATACTTCTCTGTAGGTATGCGTGTAAATTTCAAAGTACATTATGCATGCCTTCATTGTATATGTGAATGTATTCTCATTATATTATTATATCTCCAAGCTCACTGTAATTTTCTTGTTTATCTCATCGCCGTGAATTTGTATATAGTGATCCATTCTCTTCTGTACTAGTGTGTTTTTCTTATTGTCTGAGTTCTGATACGCGTCCTTTCTAGTGTTCTATATGTTTCCCGTTGTGACTCTCCGTCTCCTTGTGAATGTGAAACAAACTTTTTCTAACCACTAGAGAATGTGCATTAGTGGAAGCGATAGCAGTATTACTATAAAGAAGACGACGATGTGAGCTGCAGTTTTGCACGAGGTGTGATCGGATGCAGAGTTATCGTAGTGCTCGCAGTCTGTCTCTAGGCTCATTGTCAAAAACGCTAACTATTGGTTCTCTATGGCGGCGTCAACTGCTCGATGCGAGCGATGGAAAATCTATTTTGCCATGCTTTGGAAGAATGGACTATTATTTTCGTTATTTCTATAACAGTAGCTTACAATATTGCAATATTCAATTTTTTTGTCCGAGAATGCTGGACAAGCTTCCTAATGCGAAATTTGAGCGCTGCTCTCTCGCTGTCACACGCTCTGTAGGCTCATTGTTATAGTTTTCTGGGTCCTTGGCACGTCCTTCGACGATATTAGTTGGATAGAAGTAGTGGTTGATGAAGACAACCTTGTGCAATGCTGAGAATGAGAGAATACACATATTACTCCGAAAGCAGCATTGGCTGAAGATGAAGACAACGGGCAATGCACAGCGCGAGAGTGTGTTGCAGTTTAACATCAGGCGCGATCGGCTGCGGCGACAGCCAAGTGCTCTAGAGCAGTGGCCAGCGGAGCTGATCTGTTATAGCCTCTGCGGCTTTGACTCACAGTTTCCGCAATAATTATTTATTTATTCAAGGTCAAGGCTTCAGCAATGAATCAACTTTTGCAGCTATGGGCAACATAGCTCCGTGGGTGCAAACTTCAACATGGATCACTTCGGTTGCCGCCATTCCTAGGAAAGTAATCGACTTAAAGGTGGGTTATTCTGCACAGTATTCCAGTCGGCGATCCAGAAAATGCTTTTTGCTCCATTAAATAGAAAACGCGTTGCAAAGGGCGATTTGGAATTAGATCCTCAGTTGTTATTGGCTGCCGCGATGCTACGTCGCATTTTTTGCTCCCTAATTTGCTCATTGAGTTGCTCCAGATCGCAGGTAAAAAAAAGTGGAGAGACCAAAGGAAATCTCACAGAGCTTCCGTTTTCCGTCTCGGTGTATTCGTTTGTACTTAATGAGCGGCCACGGATGACCAGTGGTTATGGAGCTCGGCTGCTCACCCGAAAGACGCGGCTCCGATCTCGGCCGCGGCGGTAGATTTTCGATGGAGGCGAAATTCTAGAGATCCGTGTGCTGCGCAATGTCAGTACACGTTAAAGAACCCCAGGTGATCGAAATTTCTGGAGCCCTTCACTACGGCGTCCCTCATAGCCTAAGTCGCGTAAGTCGTTATATGACCACAAACCATAAGACAAACCGTTTTTACGTAATGTTTCAGGTGTAGTGCGGAAGCCGCGCGTTGCTTTCGATAGAATACCGAGCCTATTGCGCATGACTCTCACCCAATAACGAGGTAAGAAACTGTGTGTTCTTTCGTTGCTTACATGTGTAACAGCTTAGCCTCGACAGCAACTCAGAATAGAGATCGATTGATAAAACAACTCTCATGCGTTAATTATATATCACTCAATCAGCTTGTCAGCGAAAAAAAAAGAGCACCCCCTTGTGGATTTTGTATAAAAAAGACCCATATCCCACGGATATGTTTGGGTGAGCAGGAGAGCAAGATCAGTAGGGGCGCATATAGCCACGAGCCGTCAGATGTCGCTGGCAAACAGTTCGGTCACAGTTCCTTTGGTCTGCCCACTTTCGCTTATCTGCGATCTGGGCAACTCGCTGACCAAAAGAAGTAGCACAAAATACGGCCCTCTATTCGGCAGCAGTGGACAGCAACGTACTGTTGGCGCCAACAAAAAAAGATGTAATCTGTTCTTGGTGTTTTAGCGCACACAAATTTTAGTTTTGCAGCGTCTCAAGAGAAATTAGCCGAGTGTTTGCCCTGTCAGCGAAACACTGACAGGATCTTATTTTTTATCGGTTTGCTTAACCATCTAATTTGTTATTATAATGATTGTACATTTAGCGACTGCAGCATTTTTACTTACTGCTAGCGCTCCTATCGTGAATTTATGCTCTGTTTAGTTCGTTGACTTAGGTGGATCACTATCCTATTTTGGCCCACTTCCTGAGTCACTTTCTCATATTTACCTACGTTAACGAGCTTTTTTGTATATATCTTCAGTTCGGTAGCTCTTCCGGATTTGTTCATTCACGTTTTCTTTTGCTTCTCGAATACATTATTTATAAGCAAAGTTTGAAGTTTCCGATACGATATGTATTAACACAAAAAGGGAGATGGCCCGCAGTAACATGACTCCACCAGGGCAGCAAAATTATGTGAAACCGCCCCGCGATGGCTACTATGAATGATCAAGCCCTCAGAATCCGTCGAGGCAAGCGTAGCTATTGGGCAGGAAACGCCTTCAATATTCTATTCCTTGCGAACATTGGAGAATAAATATTTTAGAAAAAAAGGAGCAACGGG
Source organism: Amblyomma americanum (assembly GCF_052857255.1). Lineage (NCBI taxonomy): Eukaryota > Metazoa > Arthropoda > Arachnida > Ixodida > Ixodidae > Amblyomma > Amblyomma americanum. The sequence continues at coordinate 314,873,009 of NC_135497.1, read as the reverse complement.
CCCGTCCGGGATTTGAACCAGGGACCTCTCACACCCAAAGCGAGAATCATACCCCTAGACCAACTGGCCACGCAAAGCAGCAGCACAAAAGCATGCACTTGAGTAAGATGTTCAGAAATCCGGTTTTACGTTTTATTTAGTTTTTTATTTCTGAGCCGAGAGTCTGTACAGCTAGTTGAAATTCACTACGCGTTGCGTCCGTTTTACTGCACTGTGGCGTTCAGGTAGCCTGTATTTTTTTTTTTGAAAATTTCACAGCAGTTTCGTAACACAGGGACTTCGCTAAAGATGTCGTCAAAGCTATGCATAGAAGGGGGCACGATACAAATATATTCCAACAGTCATGCACAAGGTGGAGAATACACCGTGCCTCACCCATTAGAACTAATGGCCGCTATGTGCGGAATACCCAAGCTGTTCTGCTCGAAGCCTGAAGAACAGCTCAAGCTGATCGACAGAGGTCGCTAGACGGCAAAGGCCACTGGGGCCCTGAAGTGAAGACCCCACCTCCGCCGAGAGAATCCTTTTGCGACTGTAAATTTCTTCGCTCGCTCGCTCGCTGACTCACTCACTCACTCACTCACTCACTCACTCACTCACTCACTCACTCACTCACTCACTCACTCACTCACTCACTCACTCACTCACTCACTCACTCACTCACTCACTCACTCACTCACTCACTCACTCACTCACTCACTCACTCACTCACTCACTAACTCACTCACTCACTCACTCACTCACTCACTCACTCACTCACTCACTCACTCACTCACTCACTCACTCACTCACTCACTCACTCACTCACTCACTCACTCACTCACTCACTCACTCACTCACTCATTCACTCACTCACTCCCTCAGGAATGTCAACAGACGTTCTGAGTGCATGCCTCCAAACAACGGTCCGGCAATCTTTGAAAATAAAACATGATCCCTGCTCTTGGAGGCACATATGCAGACCGTCAACACATAGGGTACATAGTGCTCACCAGATCAAAATATCGCTACTATAAAACCATATATTTCAATAACTGAAGTACAAAGCGCGAACCCTCCGCCCAGCACCCTCTTCAGTAATGTTATCAGGTTATTTAACATGTATTCGTCCCAAACTGAACTACACATGCGCTGCTTGAGACTCTTATCAAAGCAAACTTCATAACTAGAAGCAGCACGAAATTGGGCAGCAAGATTCATCCACTCTGTCTATTCCTATCATGTTAGTGCCACCAAAATAAAACGTAATGCTCCTGTATCAAGCTTAGCAAATCGCCGTACTATGGCGTGACTGTGCGTTTTCAAAAGTTTACTATTATTACATGAACAGTTCTGTAATCAGATCTGCCTACCGTATCTCCAGCCGCACGAACCCCGAGACGGCCGTTTACCCTCCTCCTGCCAGGGCAGCTGCGCATCTGTCATTTTTTTTGTTCGCACTAAAAAGGGCTGGAATGGCTAGGCCAACGCGGTCGTACCATCATCCCTCATCCATCGAATCAACTATGTGCCAGGAAATACACTCCCCAAAGTAGTACCCCTTTAATGGGGCCCTCGAGGTAGTTATAAATATTAATAATAAAAATAACACGAAAGACATCTGTTCAAGTGTTCCCACTATTCTACTCTAAATTTTCAGTGGGGCTGGAGAAATTATCGCCCATCTTTGTCTGAAGCCTAATTGAGTTTGAAAGCCGAACTCAAACCTAAAGACAAACCGAGTGAAAACCGAAGTGCTAGCGCGTTTGCACACCACGCTACTTCGTACATCCTTCTTCCTTTGCACCTTAAGTCCCGACTCCTAAGACACTCAAGGCGTACGCGTAGCTTCTGTACGCATTCCAGCGTCTGCCGGAACTCGTCCTTGCGCGCGCGGGAGGAGACGCGAGCGCGACGCGCTGGCGTGGCTGGCGTACCCCAATCGGAGGACGCGGCTACCGCTGCTTCCGGATCGAGTCCTTGAGCTGACTGCAGCTGCCACGGCTGCTCTTTTCTTAGCGGTGTGAAAGCGCGGGGACAGGAGCGAGCCAGCACGGCGTCTCTCCCTACAAGCATACATGGCAAAATTACTTTTTTAAATGTCAGTAAATTACATTGCTAATTACTTTGGTGAAAACTGCTAAACTGCCCATTTATCACATTTCAGTTACTTTCATAAAGTAATTGCATTTGCTTTGCAATTACTTTTTACCTTGCACACACAGAGAAAGTCCAGTGGAGACACCTCCCACAATCATTCAGTCTTCTCATTTTACTGCATCGCAGGAGCAGCTCAGCTTCAAATTGGGCCCTACTTTCAAGATAGTGTCCCCAATTCGCCATGTTGAACAGCCGTCCTACAGATGCATTTTATGGCAACTCTGTCTTCGGCATAACGAAACGCTTTTCAAGCCTTGCGTACAACTGGAAAACGGTAAAATCTCTTGTCAGGTGTGCGCCAGAAGCCATGTAGCTTTCCGTGTTTCTCGGTTCCAAGGTGGTGGCTAAGTCCGCGCGCGCATCGGCATCCGCCCGCGTGTCCAACTCAGCAGTGCTTGCTGGCCCAGGCTTTTCCGCGCGTTCCCCTGCTGTTGAAGTGCCCGACGCGGCAGACGAGAGATCAAATTTTTGCTGTCACCAAGAGCAGTGGTTCATTCTTAATAAAAGTAATTTGTACTGTAATTAATTACTTTCCCTTCCAAATTAACTGCTGAAAACTAATTCATGACATGCAACTTACGCGAGTAGAAAAATTATTATTTCAATTAAATTTAATGAGATTTGCACTTAATTTCTGCAATTGCATTACAGGAATTTAAGTACCGCAATGTCTGCCTCCTACTCCTGGCGCAGGATGGCGCGGTGCGCACGGGATAGCAAGAGTGTCTCGATGTCACCTTCAAAGGAAAAGACCTGCCGCAAAAAATGTATTTCGCCGACCAGCATGAACGGGCACACTAAGAAAAAGCGGGCCCATCCGGAATTTGAACCCGGGACCTCTCGCACCCATAGCGTGAATCATACCCTCTAGACCAACGGGCCACGAACGTTGTTGGTTGAGAAACACGTTCTTGAGTAAGATGTCGAGAAATGCGGTTTTATGATTTGTTTCGGTTCTGTTCCTCACCCGAGAGCCATTATCGTATTCACGCAGCCCTCCGCTACAGCTAGTTAAAATTCCTCTGGCGTTGCGTCTGTTTTTTCAGACTGTGCTATTTAGGTGCCCTTAATTTTTTTTTTTTTTGCAGGATCTCCCAACCGTTACATCGGACAACGAATACAATAAGGATGTGGGCAAAGCAAGGCGTAGAAGGGTATTTGAACTGTATGCGTAAGTAAGGCGGAGCATACACTGTGCCTCGCTCACAAGAGACAGAGACGTTCTGAGTGAATGCCTGAGAACAATTAACGGGCCCGACAATCTATGAAAAGAAAACCTGACACCTCCTCTGGGAGGCACGGTGATGTTAAGAGCGAAAGCGGCTTTTCATACGCAGTGAAGGAACATTGGTCCCCACAACAATATATTGCCACTGGAAAAGTACAGGTATTTCTAAAGCTGAGGCCAAAGGTGCAGTATGGGTGTAAACTGTAATACGAAATACGGCTGTTCGCATGTTCAGACAAATCGAATCTAAATTTCAGTGCAACTCGAAAAATAAAGCACACTTTCATTGCTGTAGTCTCGCGAAAGCATCCAGAAGGCGCCGCGCGATTTGCGCCCATTGTTCGAGGCGTCCAGCGAACGGAGGTTAATGGCAATCAGCAACGCCACGATGTAATCCGCACCATGTCTCCGCTTGTGGCTCTATTGGACACGAAAACCTCGGCATACAGAACCTGAGCTAAGAGGTCTTGAATTTTACAATTAGACCAAAACATAGAGTCACAGGGGCGAAGGCACGCACCTGTTTCACTTCGTCTTTGCTGGGAAAATTCTTTGATTTGGCCCTTATATGGATTCAATGATTTATCTGCGCTCGCAATACGTCAGGACCCCCTAAACAAGTGAGGCGTATATTCCGTGTGCCTGCGCGCACAGAGCCTCCCAACGCTAAGCGTAGTGTAGCATATGGTGAAATGCACATCCATGTGCCTCGTACTGGATCGCACTCCTGCCGGCGCTAACCACACACCGCTAAGAGAATAGCAGCTACGGCAGGTGCAGTTTGTTCCAGGACTCAATCCTTAAATCGCGGCAGCCGCATCCTCAGATTGGTATACGCCTGCCACGGCAGTGAGTCGCGCTCGCTTCTCCTGCCACTGGCGCACAGGCGAGTTCTGTCATGAAAGCTGGCCAGTAGGGCCGACACGTGAATTCCTCGAAAGCATCCCAAGGATTGAGGCTTAAGGCGGGAAGAAAAAAAATTATACAGCGTCGGTGGCCAAAGATGCGGCTGGGAAATGCAAATGTGACATTATGATAATAACAATTGGTTTTTGGGGATAAGAAAATGGCGCATTATCTGTCTCATATATCGTTGGACACCTGAACCGCGCCGTAAGGGAAGGGATAAAGGAGGGAGTGAAAGAAGAAAGGAAGAAGAGGTGCCGTAGTGGAGGGCTCTGGAATAATTTGACCACCTAGGGATCTTTAACGTGCACTGACATCGCACAGCACACGTGCGCCTTATCGTTTTTCCTCCATAAAAATGGAGCCGCCGAAGCTGGATTCGAACCCGGGTACTCCGGATCAGTAGTCGAGCGCCCTAAGCACGGAGCCACCGCGGCGGGGCAAAGTGACATTATAGCCGAAGGCTTATCAATCACAGAGGCAGATGAGCTAGTGATTGCGTTAGCCGTCACTGCTACCAATGCCAAAGTCATCATTAGCGACTGCAGAAACGCGATGATGAACTACTCAAGGGGCAGAATCGGCAAGAAAGCGCTCGAAGTAATAGAAGGCGCAATTATAAACTGATATGTAAGAATAACATGGATCTCAGCACATACTGGGGGTCCAGGCAGTGAAGCCGTAGATCGAACCGCTAGTCTAGTATTTTCAAGACGAGGGCTGTACTGCGCTCACCACATCGTGAAAAAATGCCAAGAAGCTCCAGGAAAAAGCAAATATGAAGGCGATGAAATTTGGAATGAAGTATTAAGAAGCCCAGACTCTAGGGTGCAAAAGGAACAGAACCAGCTGGCAGCTGCAGCGTCGCTTAAAATTAAGTGCTAGTCTTGTAGTGAATAAACCCCCTACTCTCCCGGAGGCCTGCTTGCCGTGCCGGAGAGGGTAGGTAGGGGGGCCGGTTCAAACATTAAAAGTTGTTCTGAATCATAATGTGGTTAAAATTCATGGGCTCATCCGGGATTTGAGCCCGGGACCTCTCGCACCCAAAGCGACAACCATACGCCTATAGATAGACGAACGGGCCGCACGTCGAGCAGTCGCATCGAACCTGCATACAAAAGCGCATTTACGTGAGAAATCTTTAAGACCGGTATTGAGGCTTTTTTTGGTCTTATTACCAAACCTCAACTCATTTCATATCCACAAAGCCCTCTGCTCCACTTGCCGATTAATATTCTGAAGACTTAGCGTCAGTTACAGCGTACTAGTACTACATCATCGGTCTCCTTTACACCCTTCTAGAGGCCCTTGTACTGTGCGATGTTTGTGCGCGTTAAAGAACCCCAGGTGGTCGAAATTTCCGGGGCCCTTCACTGCGGCATCCCTTGTAACCCGAGTAGCTTTGGGACGTTAAACCCCCATAGTCCATAAACCATCCTTTACACACGGTGTGTCAACGAAGCCCGCCATTATTTTTAATTACAGTCTGTGGGAGACAAAGACATTGCTTCTGCGGCATAGTAATAACAGTGTTGTATTAGGTCAGAAAAAAGTGTATCATGTTCACTAGCAAGCTGGTTAACTGCTTTTAAAGGTTATCTTTATGCTACTACATTTGGGGGCCTAGTTTATAAGGGAGCTTCCCTCCAGCACAGGTGTATCCCACATAAGCCACGGAGCCAAGGTCAAGTGAAACGAAAGCCATGGAGTGGCGTGTACTGGTGACCGTTGCTAAGAGCGCTACACAGACGAGCGCTTTTCGTATGGCGCACTAGAACATCTGAATCTGTTGAACCACAGCACCGAGGGCAATCGCGTGTTCGAAATTCTAAAAACCGATAACCGGCAGCTACAAATTCGTAAATGCAGCCAGGCGCCTAAATGTAATAGTTAAAAAGTTAAGTGCTTGAATTCCGCTAACATTGTAGTAGTATGCCTATAAACATATGTTTATGCCATACAATGCCTACCAATAAAGATTAGTGGCGGCCCTCACTGCAACACCTAGTGTATAGACCTTTCACACAGAGGTCGACGAGTGCTTCCAGGTTCGGCACTGGGCTGTGGAAGGCAGCTGCCATCATCTTTCGAACTCATAGCTCCCACACACCCTTCCCGCAGCCCAAAAAAGGTCGTAGAAAGTTCTCTGGAACTACTCGAAAGCTATGTGACATTATATAAATGTCATTAACATCTAGTCAAGGAAGGACTGAAAACGACATAGGCGCAAAGGTATTCTAAACAACTGACTCTCATAAGGTGAGATGAACAGTGTGCTTCATTTGAAGGAAACCTAGTGTCTCGGACGTTGTGCGGTTTTACCCCAGCATAGAAAGGTAGGAGTGAACAAGGGGAGATCGTGACCATGCTGTTGATTAAATAACAGGCCACAAAGAAGACAAATCTAGCCGCGTGCAAACCGTGTTTCCTGCAGGCGACCCAGGTTTTCAGCCCTACCACGAAGGCTCTGGTTAAGATTAAGCCACAGAGGACATGAAGCCCTTTTCACAATTAGGAAGCAGTCCACTGCCTATAGATGTACTCTATTTATAATATGGTTTTAAAGTGCACACACCTTTTGGTCTTTTAGTGACTACAATATTGCAACTCGGCACGAGTAGCTCGACCAGGGTATCGGAATGTAAATATCGACTTCGGAATTGAATTTTTAGTCAGGGATGGCAGCGAACTTCAGAGATGTGCTTTGCACATTGCCGTCTTCTTCTACTGACACTGCTACCGATGATGATGATTATGGATTCTTTATGGCGCAAGGGCATCTATGGCTAAAGAGCGCCTTGGCACAAGGTATTTGCGATTACTCAAGGTGGGGTCAAAGATCCTTTTTTCAGCACTTCACCCCTGATTAGCCGAGAACAAGGCTAGTGGTAAGCTTGTACCCATGGTATCACCGGTGGGTACCTGGTGGCGCTGGGGATCGAACCCCGCACCTCCTGCATGCGACGCGGATGCTCAACCGCTTGGTCGCCGCTGCGCTAATATAATAGACTAATATAAATAAGACTAGTATGCGCATTCTATCTAACAAATATCGTGGCTTGAGGTGCCGACGACTCAGCGAAGCATAACAATGAGCCTACAGTCCGAGACACCGACAGAGCTGCGTTCAAATTTCGCATTACTTATGGTCATAATCGACTTCAGAATTTTTTTAGAAGATTCTGCTGGAATCTATGGACAAGAAACTGTGGGTAAAATGCCGAAGAGTCATTCTGCGTTAATAATGTGACCACTTGCAAAAGCTGTTTAGCTAATCAGGCGAATCGCCACTATTTTCAGGGATCGTTAGACAGATGAGGAGCACATTCGTAGAGGCCATTATAGCACCAAGAGTGCCTCACGAAGCGTCCCGCTATAAATTTTCAAAAATACAATAGAACCAAATGGAAACGCCATGAACTGCCCTTCAAGTGATCACTGAAGAACCCCGGAATCCGGAACCCCCAAGAACAGCTAGAGGCGCTGAATACTGCCATACCAAGCTGACTCACGTTAAAGGATTCTGTCAGACAAAACGCAGAACGCTGACACAGTGCCTCTACTCAGTGCAGAGATAACTTCTACGTTTAGACGAGACATGGCAGTAATTGAATTGCTGTAATAAAATTATAGTCATTAAATTACTTTCCCGGTAACTTGTAGCGCAATTCACAACCTTTCTGGACTGCTGATTTAGTCATGTAATGAATTAATTTGCAGCAGTAATTTAATAGCATAAGTAAATAAATAGTAGCGAAATTACGTTTGCTGAGTAATGAGTCCGTGCTGCTCCTTGCATGCGCCATGCTTTGGCATCGCACTTGCGGGGCTGAGCGTCAACAAAGAAAGAAAAACGCGTGGCCAGCAATAGTCAGCAGGCGATTTGCGCGGGGTGCTCCGTCTTGGCGAAAAGTCTATTGGACTTCCACGCATATTTCAGCACTGCGTACGGTCGCACACACAGACGCGCAGCAGAGCCACCAGGAGAGCTCGATGACCATAACATGCCGTATTGCACCTTCCCACGGACGCACATCGAGCGCCTGAGCGAGTAATTCCCTCTAGAACGCTTCATATACTTATCTTCACTTCACTTCACTTGCAAGAAATGATATCTAAAAAGCTTGGTTGCGAGTTTTAGAGAAAACCAGTTTCTGTGGTCGGATTTGAAGCAATATATTTAAATCAAAGGCAACATAGGCGCACGCGTCACCGCGACGTGCTGCTAATTTCCGTCAACGTGCCTCCAGAAGAAGTCAATTAAACTGCAGAATTCGCAGCTTGTCTGCGCAAAGGTGCATTTCCGGAAACTTTTGGATGAGTCGAAACAAGCAGTCAAAAGAAGCAGTCGAGCCAGTTCCACCGCTGGCAGCAAATGCCATCACAGGGCAGTGGCACCGATTAACCGCTACGCCACAGTGCCAAAAGTCGGATGAGGACTCCCGAGTATCTATGAATATTAAGCAGAGAGAGACGAATTCTGCATATATGGGCATTAACCCATTATGACTATCACGTCATATCCTCAAGGCGGAGCGCGGGCAGTTGTAGGGTGGCGACCCTTCATGAAATTAGCGCGCAGAAGGGACGCGGCAGCGGCTACATACAGCCATGCAGACGTAGGATTGTCAGCTGTGTGGCATCGGGATACATCACGCCGCATTGCGCGGCGACTACGTTCATAAAGTGAACGGGCGGGCCTACGCCTTCTCAAACGTAAGCAGTCCTAAGTGTCACTGCCGACTCTTTTTCTCTGATTGCTTCAGTTCGGTGGGTCTCCCCGAGTTATTCATTCACACCATAGTTTGTTCTACGAATAAATATTTAATACGTAGTGTCTGAAGTGTTCAATATGATGTGTAGTAATACCAACTAGGAGACGGGGCGCTGTAACATGTCTTCGCCAGGGGCAGCAAAATTGTTTGAAACCGCCCCGAGGAAGTGATGTGGGTAGGATAGCGGGATGGCGCTAAAGACGATTAACCGGTTGGCTTGCCAAGCTTAGATAAAGAGATGCGCCAGCTAAGCAGAATGGAATCGGAGGGGGGGGGGGGGTAGCAAGCGTGGGCTAGAAAGGCTGTGTGTATTTTTCTGAGAGGGCAGCTCCGGAGGTTGCTGGAGTTAAATATATTCTAATAACACATCTACTAAGGCTTTTCTCGCATTCTTAATTACATCCACAAATTTTAGCAGATATTCAACATTTCATTCTCGCGCAAATAAATTTTAAAAATAGACGTTTTCCTGGCCTGAACTCAGATGATTTGTACGAGAAACGCTGCACGTAATCCGTACAATGATCCCGCTCCCCCCCTAACAAAATTTTGAGGTGTATAATAAATGTTGTTGTTTGTTAGTGGCCATTTATAATAAAATAACAATGGATAGAAAACATGTTGGTAGCCGCGGCATCTGCCATCCAAAGCTGAAGCACCTGAGCTGCGATTAGCGGGAATAAAAGGACAGGGAGAGGGAAGGAAAGGGATGAGCGATAGTAAGAGCATAGGAGTGGGGGGAAATACGCACTATGTACCAATACAGAATAGGAAATATATGCGGCCTCCAAGGCATTTAATGGCAACTCGTCATTTACAGTCACTACTTCAGCCATTCAACTCGCGTACTAGTTTTCCTAGTAACGTTCACGACCTCATCACTGCGTGATGCGAAGCATCGTCACCGGCCACCAACTGCGTTTCGGCTTCGGTTTCCTCTTTCTGCTGTTCTAAAATGGTTTGTTGTGGGGCAGAGACGGGATCCTAGGGAATTTGATGCCAGTGTCAACACAAAATGTTCGAAGAGCCCCCACCCCTCTAGTTGCCGTTTATCTGTAGGTTAATCTTGAGAGCGTTCGTCAGCGCCGTGCCCGACAAGAGTGGTGGACATGTGGCGTCCTCTTTTATCGCATGTGTCACGTGGAACGTGATCGAGGGTAGGCAGCGTGATGTGCGCGAGAACCCTGGCATGCTCTCTTTGGCATCAAGACCAGCAGAACTGAGTCCCTCGCTATACGGTGAGCAGATCGAATAAGTGAATTGAGGGGCGCGGTATTATTTGTTGCAAAATATGCCAGAAGTCTTTGAGGCCATGGAAGGCATAGGGGAATGTTGCTTTTTATAGCTTTTCTATCACGGCTTTTGGTGATTAGTGATAAATATATAGGGAATATTTTTTAAGAGACGACAGCAGAATTTTGAACAAAAATAAAATACAACTCTGCATAAGCTTCTGGGGACACACACGCACACGCACACGCACGCACGCACACGCACGTACGCGCGCGCGCACACACACACACACACACACACACACACACACACACACACACACACACACACACACACACACACACACACACACACACACACACACACACACACACACACACACACACACACACACACACACACACACACACACACACACACACACACACACACACACGCGCACGCGCACGCGCACGCGCACGCGCACGCACACACACACACACACACACACACACACACACACACACACACACACACACACACACACACACACACACACACACACACACACACACACACACACACACACACACACACACACACACACACACACACACACACACACACGCACGCACGCACGCACGCACACGCACACACACACACGCACGCGCGGAGAGACGGGGCGGAAGAGAACACAATTATGCGCTTGTGCCTGTGTTTATCTCTTTCGTCCTGTCTATTAGCGCTGTTCAGTGGGCTTCCATCAAAATGCACCAGCCCAAGTCAGTCCTGTCCTTAGATATTAAAAAAACAGATTTGCGAAAATGATACGGCAACCTCGCCACTACGGCGTCTGTAATTTCCTTGGAGCTGCTTTGCGACGTTAAACCACACAAAACAATACAGCCGGGCAGACTGACCTTTTAATGCGGGAGCGGGTAAAAACACAGTAAACAAACTTTGATTACGCTGAAGCATAAAGTCGAGAAAGGAACACTCTTCAATCAAAGCAGTCACACTTAATAACAGCGCATCAAACACATTCGCATTAAGAATTAAGAAGCACTCACACACACGGACGAACGCTGCACTCGCGGCTGGTTTACTGCAGCAAGACATGCCCTGCGTCGTGATAAACCCTGCGTCGTGAAGGCGTGCACAAATATCTGCTGCGGGTCCTTGGACCCAAGATATTACACTTATTTTTGGAATATGGCGGAGCACTTGGCCCGGTATTGCACTGCCTCCGAGATCATCCCGGGGCATATTAGCGCGCTCCTTTCTATCTTTGCTCTCCTATCCTTTAAGTCTCCTGCTTTAGGCACGCGGCAGCGAGCGTGGCTCGGCTTGAGCCAGTAGGCAGGCCCGTGCACTTTCCTATTCTTTCTTCCTATCAGCAACAGCAATGAGTGCTCAGAATGTACTAAGAAAGACACGTGCAAAAGGTAAACCTAGAGCCGAGATAAACCCTAAGAGACACCTTCTGGCAGGGAAAAGGTAGAATTCCAGTGTGTACACGAAAAAGGAAGCATCGCTTACTCCGTTATTGCCCTATAATAACTGCTGCAGTAATTGCGCAAGCGATGCTTTATTTTCTTGTATAGAACGGAATTCAACCTTTTCTCTGCCACAAGATATTTCTTAGGGTGCATGTCACCTCTAGGTTCGCCTTAGGGCCGTGTCTTTATCAGAGTATTCTGTGCGCGCATTCACGACGACGGGTTTATATGCGGCATGTCTTGTTGCCATTACAAAAATTTTTAGATAATATATAGACTGTCTATAGGCTTCAGCATATAAATTCTATAGAATCTCTTTAGAGAAACCCCGCAGAGCAGTTTATAGGCAATACAAATCCTATAGACAGTCTATATCAACCCGCCGCCGTCGCTCAGTGGCTATAGGACGCTCGGCTACCATTCCAGAGTTACCGTGTTCGAACCCGATTAATCCGGCGCCCTCAACAACCGCACCTCTTCATTCCTTTCTTCTTTCACTCCCTCCTTTATCCCTTCCTTTACGGCGCGGTTCAAATGTCCGCCGATATGTGAGACAGATACTGCGCCATTTCCTTTACCAAAAAAGCAAGTTTCATTTTCATAGACAGCCATAGATAGTCTATAGATTAATGGCCGCACACTTTTAGTAGACGTGTATCTATAGACAGTGTGTAAATTACGAACAGACAAAAAGAAATATCTATACGAAGGCAATGAGTATAACAAGTCCATAGACTGTCTGTACACCATTTTTATAAGGAATGCAGTGAACCAGCCGTGAGTGCAGTGCTCATCCGTGTGCGTGTGTTTCTTCCTAACATGAATGTGTTTCATGTGCGGCAGTTATGTGTGATTGCTTTGTTTTCAGGTAGAGTTTCTTTAATAATTTTATACTTGAACATCATCAGTGTTTGTTTATTATGTTGTCTTTTAGCCACACCCGCATTAAAAGGTTGGCCTGCCAGGCTGCATCGTTTTGTGGGCTTAACTCCCCAAATTAAGTAATTTGTGCTCAAGGACGCAACCGTAGGTAATGAAAACACGTATCCCACTCTCGTTGGATATTTCAACAGCGCTGTTTGTGCGGATTTTAGGTTGGGGGGGGGGGGGGTGTTAACGTGCAAAGCGACTCAGGCTATGAATGACGCCATAATGAAGGGCTTCAGAAATTTATTCCACCTGCGATTCTTTAACGGGCACTTACATCGAAGAGTACACGGGCCTCTACAATTTCGCCTCCGTCGAATTTCGACCGCCGCGGCAGTGATCAGCCGAATTTCGATGGAGGCTAAATTCTAGAGGCCCGTCATTAGAGATGCATTACATGAATGTGAAGGGGAGCAAAGTGTAGAGATAGTGGAACAGTAGCGAACGCCTGGAGATCTGTACTCGTGCAAGGGTGTGCCAGCTACATTCGGCCTGGAACATAATCTGAAGAATGCTGGTGGTGGTAGTGGTTTTATTAAAAATAATAGTAAAAAGGAAGGAAAAGATTTTTGCTAGCCCCGGCATCTGCCATCGATACTGAAGCACCTGAGCTGGGGCAGCGGAAATTAAGGATAGCAGGCGGAATGGAGAAATTAAATGAAAGAGGTGAGGGGACAGAAAGAGAGGATAGGGGGAGCAGTAATATGTACAAACTATTTACACAATAAAATGTGTCCAGGATGTCCGCGTGATTAGTTCATTTTAGAAGAATTGAATCACACACGCGCACAGCACTGTGTTGGTTACAACTGGAGTGGGGCGTCCAGGGTCGCGATTACGGACCGCTCTCAAAAACTGTCTCAATTTTGAGATCGTGACGTCAAAATGACGACACCGAGTAATGCCGACCGTTGAATAGGCCAATGCGGAGCAAGGTTGCGGTGGCTAGTAGCAGGGCTCCGCCCCGAAACCACTATTCGCACGACAAGGGACCGTAGACTAATGTTTTGCAGTAAAGACGCAGTGAATAAAAACGAGTAATGTTTTATTTTGCTAAGAAACTGTATTTCAAACCCAACAGCACCAAGCAAAAGAAGCAGTGTTTTCATTTTTGCAATTAAGTTTGCTGTTCACTCACTTTTCTTGCCGCGAAGGTGTGCTGTCAGCGGTATAGCGTGAACATGTTAGTCTGAAGGTGAACAAAAACGCAATGAAGAAAACAAGTAATGTTTTATTTTTGTACTAAACTTTGTTGCAATCTCAACAACACGAGGGAAAATTAGAAGCATTCTCAGTTTTGCAATTAAATTTGCTGCAGGTTAACTTCCTTGCCATGAGGGCGCGCTGGCAGTGGTATCGCGTGAACATGGCAGCCTGCAAGAAAACAGCTGATTCCACGGCTAGTTCCCGATTTTTTGCGTGTCGTCTAAAATCAAGGCACTTTCCGGATGTCTGAAGTGCGCAGAAAAATCTGATTGAAGGCAGTGAATGCTACGGGCCTGCGGAGATCAACTTACAAGGAGCGCTGGGCTTGAAAATCGACGAAGACAACATATTGTGGTAAATGTGTATTTGCTTATTATCGATGACAACAATAGCCCAAAGATGCTCTTCGGTTGACGTGTGCGATGTGTAGTTCCATATTTTGTTTGATAAATACAAGACGACGGGGAAGTGTGACATATGGGGCGAAATAAAGTTGTATGGCTGCGTGATCGTCAGTTCATTGTGTGTAGGCATGTAAGTAAGGAACGATCAAGGGCGAGAAAAACGATTAGGCGCACTCTACCAACAGTCTTGCTCGTCCTTGCTGCTTCGTAACCTTGTATAAGTTGTTCCAATAGAGCGCACGTCTATGCTCTGCTGTGTAAACCCAAGTTATATATAGCGCACGTCCGCGTGAAGCCAAGCTGTACATTCCCCATTGTTCCCTATTTCATTCCCTGACCGATACCTAGTAATGCTGGCGGAATTGGCATGACATACCGTTATCATTTGAAACGGCCATCCACCATCATGTCTGAAAAGACGACAGCACGCGTATCGAAGGAGCAATACCTCATGTTGGTGGAGTTTATGGAGCAGCACCCGGCGCTCGCCCACGCTGCCTCACCCCTTTCCGGGGGCTACACGGCGGCTCGCAGGCGCGAGCTGTGGCAGCAGCTTGCGGCCCTGCTGAACGCCGCGGGCCCCGCTGCCAAAAATGTGCTTCAATGGCGCCACACTTGGCAAGTGTGGTGCACCCGCTGCAAGAAGCAGGAGGCGCAGTTTTTGGCAGCGGGAAGGTGAGCGTGTCAACAACGGTCTTTCGAATGCCCTTGAATATCTCTGTCCGCATCCTGTCGCAGGGGCACTGGAGGCGGCAGGCTGCCGGGGCTGGCAGGCCGGGTGTGTAAGCTGCGGTCGCCGGGCCTCGTGCAAGGCGTCGCAGATCCTATGTACTCTTCGTCCAGCCAGGTATGTGGTAAGCCGCGGTGACGTTACTAATAATGAGGGGGGAATGATAGGGGAGGCTAATGAAGAATAATGAATGTCAACCACGGGGCCATGTACTGTGAGCAATGCACACACAGAATGAACTTGGAGACACTCGTGCATGAACGTGGGACGCTGTGCCTCTTGCTGAACCAGCCCCTTGTGTCCGTGGGGGAGATGCCAGGGACGAGCGGCCTGCAGCAGGCAGAGGCGCGCTCTCCATCTGGTAAGTGAATTTTTAGTCATTTGATATGTACACCTAACAACTTGTGCACATTGTTGACCTCGTTGTGGTTTTTCTTTTAGTTAGGGAGGGATGCGAATGCTGAGCTAAGAAATGCAACCTCGAGTTATGTACCTTGTACTATCTTGCCCTCTTGGTACTGCTATGTTTCTTGTGTCTCAGTACCTAGTAACCGTGTGTTTTGCACCAATACACGCTCTGCTGAAACTGTCCACTAAGCAGTGCTGTCTTGTGGAATGAATTCACATAGATGACACCCCCCCCCCCCCCCCCCCCCCCGGAAGAAGAGGAGCTGGAGGAGCTGGAGGAGGAGGGCGCACCTTGTGACACAGCCTGTGAGTTCGTGTTCCAATATAACGCTGCACATTATCCATTTCGCAAGCTACCTAACATTAATACCATTCGCAGGAGCAGACTATCAGTATCACTTTAGAATACCCACACAAGTTTGGTTTGGTTTATGGGGCTTTAACGTCCCAAAGCGACTCCAGCTATGACAGACGCCGTAGTGAAGGGCTCCAGGGATTTGGACCGCCAGGGGTTCTTTAATGTGCACTGACATCGCACAGTACACGGGCCTCTAGAATTTCGCCTCCATCGAAATTCGACCGCCGCGGGTTTCGGGCCCGCAGCCGAGCGCCATAACCACTCAGCCACCGTGGCGGCCACCCACATAAGTGTATTTCATATGCACCACTGGTACCCTGTGCAAGCTTTTTTCCTCTTACAGCGGAAACTGTGGTGTCTGCGATGGGTACACAAATGTGCACATTGAAACAATGCTGTTTTTGTCATACCGCTGATTATGAATGCTTTTATGTACTGCTCCCCAGTATGCATGTCAACAGCCCTCTGAGATATTGCACCAAACAGTCAGGTTATTGTACATCGTACGCCACTATATGACAAGTGTACATTCAGTCACTTTCTCCTTTTGACAGCTACACAGGAGCAGCGAGATGTGGTGGCGGGGCGTCCGTGTCAGCTGCAGCGGAGCACGCGGGCGGAGGAGGTCCACCAGCTGCTAGCAGAGACGCGGCGGACCAACGACCTCCTCGAAGCCCGCAGCGCTGAGGACGCCACATTTCATGCGCGCCTTCTGGAGGTATGTGCAGACAACACTCACCACATTTAGTGAAGGAGAAGCATCTGCATGCAACATGTTGTATCTACATTAACAGTTCGAAACCAATGCCTGACCTCTAGAGACATTTCAGTAGGTCATTTTATGTGAAACGAGCCCTACATGTCTGTGAAGTGTGCAAATGAAGCTCCTTTTATGTGAAGGAACAGAGGCAAACATCAAGAGCAGTGCGCAGCCTGACGGCGGCAGTGACACAATTGACTGCCGCCGTCACAGAAACCGGGGCCCACATGGTGCGCACTGCTGATGCGGCAAGGGCCGACACAGTGCGCCTCACCGAGCAAGTGGTACTTGCGGTGGCCCTGATTGTACGTGTTTTGAACAATCAGGTACAGCCAGCGCAGTAACTTGTTCGGTGGGGCTTTTTTTTTCTTTTTTACCGGTTTTTTTTCTGTTTTTTTTTGCCTTCTGCAAGGTGCAGAATATTTTCTTATTTCCCTGCCGGGTGCAGGCGTTATGTATATATTTATTTTCCTTCTGCAAGGTGCAGAATATTTTTTTATTTCCCTGCCGGGTGCAGGCGTTATGTATACATTTATTTTCCTTCTGCAAGGTGCATAATATTTTTTTTAATTCCCTGCCGGGTGCAGGCGTTATGTATATATTTATTTTCCTTCTGCAAGGTGCACAATATTTTTTTTATTTCCCTGCCAGGTGCATGGGGCTTGTGTATGAATGTTTTTTTTTTCCTTTTGCACTTTTTAACTTGTGTGCAGTGTACAGGCTGTGCAGTGTTCGTTGTCCACTTTGGTTTCGTGTTTCAATGTGGAAGCATTGCTAGTCCCATTACGAGAAAACCTGACGGCATGTATGAGCACTCGCAGGTGGTACAGAAAATCCCAGTCATGTCAGGATAAATTTGCCGTCATCACGTGATCGCATGGCGCACACGGCAAGCCGAGGGCCGCCTTTCCTGATGGTCATATACATGACATTCGCCTTATACACCCCGCACTGGCTGAGTTCAATATGGCGCAACTTTTCCCTGCTACATTTGTGTCAAAATTGCAACTAACCATTTCTCGTGCAGTGTTCCAGGTGGTGTCATACGACGTGCTTTCACATTCCTGCACATAACCAGTCTGAAGTGTGTGTGCAAATTTTTTGCGATGGTACCTTGCAACATTGTGCAAGACACACACAAGGTGTGTGATATGTACTGTTTACTTTGCTTTCGTTTTTAGATGTTACCTTTTTACCTTCTGCAAGACACACAAGGTATGCTATATCTAGTCAGTGTTTGGTTTTTCATATGTTCATTAATCTTCCTCCCTTGCACATTCACGATTGTGTGCTTTAACGACACGTTGTGACACACGTGCTTATAGGAACAATGTTGTAGACGGCTCCGGGTTAATTTACACCACGGGGTTCTTGAACGTGTCTACACACTGTGTAGCGCACGCACACTGTTTGTCCGTCGCAATGTGACCGCCATGGCTGACAGTTAACCTGCTCCACATCGGTAGCAGAATACTTCAAACAAACATTGGGGTGCCACGACGGGGCTTACCATGCCTTGTTCCAAAATATTGGAAGGTATATATAGGAACTGTAGAGCTACCATAGTCCTCTATAAAGTCAGCATTAAAATTCCATTAAGGAAGGACGTCAGGCAAGGAGACACGATCTCGTCAACGCTATTCACCGCCTGTTTACAGGAGGTATTCCGAGGTCTGAATAGAGAACAGTTCGGAATAAGAGTAAATTGAGAGTACCTAAATAATCTGCGATTCGCTGATGACATTGCCTTGCCGAGTCACTCAGGTGATGAACGAGTTAGGCAGAGCAGAACGGTGGGTCTAAAAATTAACATGCAGCAAGCCAAAGTAATGTTCTACAGTCTAGCAAGGGAAAAGCAGTTCACAATTGGCAATGACAGCTGATCGTGAGATGGAAAAAAACTAGACGGATAAGAATAGGGTGGAGCAGATATGGCCGGTCCTCTCAGATCATGAATGGCAGTTTACCAATATCCCTTGGGCAGGGCATGTAATTGGAAGGCAAGATAACCGCTGCTCCTTCAGGGTAACGGAGTGTATTCCAAGAGAAGGAAAGCCAGCAAGGGTGGCTGAACTATGTTAGGTGGGCGGATGAGAGAAGTTTGCGGGCACAGTGGACGCAGCTGGCAAAGGACAGGGTTAATTAGGGAAATATGGAAGACGCCTTTTCCCTGTAATGGAAAATTTGTCATGTTACAGTCATTATGACAGCACAACTTGCCAGATTCATGATGCATTCCGTTGTGCGTCAATCTTCTCGGAACTGCTATGGTTTGCCATTGAGCAGAAATTCATCACACGTTGTCGTATTGATATTCATGCATTTTGTGGGTGATACACATTTTCTAGTCAGGCGAAATGTATTACACACGTACAGCGCATTGCTTTAGATATGTACCATGGTTTAATATGGGCTGAAATGCGTTTTATGTTTACATAACTCACGTAGAAGCTGTGGTAACACGTAGGCCGCTAGTCTTGTCATGTTTATCATGTTTGTATGTGGCAATTTGTGTACCACACGTGAAGATGTTACTTGTTCATGGTATTGCAAGCAGTGCATTTTGCACCTATCTGTTCAAATAAAAACACTTGTGATAAATGCTGGTAAAAAAAAATAGAAGTGCATGCTGAAAGGAACCCTGAAATGATTTCGATGGACATATTGTAGTGCAAGAGACGTCAAGTGCTATTTGTTGGTATTTCAGTTAAATTTGAAAGGTGTGCTTGCACCCTGTAATTTAGGAATAAATAAACAAGTCCTCCCCACAGTAGGCCATAACCAAAAGGGACAACACACCTCACTGCGCGTCCCCTAACTCGATGACGCTAGAAGCCAGACTGGGTAAGCTTGAAGGATGGCCCTTCTGCCCACTGATGTCATCACGGTAGGGGATGTGCTATGAGGTGTGTTGTCCTCTTTGGTTGTGTCTTTTTTATTTATTCCTAAAGTACAGGGTGCAAGCACACCTTTCAAATTTAACTGAAATACCAACAATGAGCACTTGATGTCTCTTGCACTACAATATGTCCATCGAAATTTCAGCCCTTGAATGCATATCGAGCAAAAAAATTGCTTCAGTGGGACTTCCTCATTTCAATAAGCATCACAAACATTCGGTGCTTTGTTTCACAGTACACTTTTTATTCACCCACTTAAACACGCGCACACACACACACACACACACGGCGTAGGAGGATGCACGAAGACGGTTTTGGCTTGCCAGACGAGCTGTTTCGTCGCCAATTTCGACTCGGCAAGGAGACTGTACAGTGGCTGTGCGACCAACTCGCCAATGAACAGGGAGGTGCGCAGGCGAGTGCGCTGTCAGCGCAGCAACAGGTGTTGTGCACGCGGCGCTTCTTCGGCACCGGCAGCTTGTAGGCCCACACACGAAAAAATAAAATAAAAGTCGGCACTTTGCGGGCTGCGGCTAGGGGCACAATGCAGAGCTGCTCACACACAAGCGTACACTGACACGAGGGGATGACGCTGCGAACAGTAACCGTGGCTGCTGTGTTGCACAAATGAACACCTTGGCCAGCTACCCTGCGAGGTGGTGTCGATGGGCTCAGTGCTAGCGACGCTGGAGTTGCCGCGGCAACTGACGACGCACCGTGCGCAGGTATGCCAGCCTCTGGAGACGGGTTCTCCGAAAAATCTCGACAATACCGTCGCGCTCGGCTCTCTCCCGCAGGTAGGTAAGGCGGCTTGCAGCGCCTTGCGTGTGGACTGCAGCCGGAGGTGGCTCGTCGTCGTCCGGGTCAGCGGCATCCACGTCTCCTTCTTCTGGCAAGGGGTCATTCAAACACAGGTTGTGCAGCGCAGCACATGCTCCGATTATGAAGGCCGCTCGCTCCGGCTCGTATTGGAGCGTCCGGTACCTTTGCAGGCACCGGAAGCGGCTCTTCAACACGCCGATGGCGCGCTCCACAACGCATCGCATGGAGCTATGCGCTGAGTTGAATAACCCCTCTGGAGACGCCAGACTGGGATGCCCTGGCACAGGTGTCAAAAGCCAGGGCTCCAAAGGGTAGCCACTGTCCCCTGCATAAAAGAAATGGTGTGCAGTTAAGCGTAGCCTCTGTCGTCCTCAATCTCATCACTCTTGATACAATGGCAGCAGATGCATAGCAATGTCGAAAAGTAAAAAAACGCGAAGACGACCGGTCAACAATAGGCACAAATACGCACACACAAAGCGCAGAACATGCGACTGACTATTTTGTGGAAACAGGGACACTTATAAAGGAGGAGGAAACAAGGTACACACGCAAACACACCGTGTGCAGTGCGAATACATTATCGACAGGGCCATGTGTGATCAGTAGGAATGGAAATCCCCAATGCACCCATGTAAGATTTCGATGTTTCTTTACTAGACATAATTCAGACGAACCGGCACAGTTGTCACCCCTTTTGGAGGTGAAGTAACCTCGATAACATCTTTCGGTTTTCATTTTTGCCTCACCACGGAATTTGTAACCGCGGTGGGGGTTTCTTATTGCTTACCCAGAAGAAACTCGCCACCTTGCAGCAGTCCTTGCCCTATCTCCTGCCGCAGCCACGAATAGCGCCACGAAAACGCGTCGTGGTCCGATCCTGGGCAGCGGGGGTCAACAGCTATAATTCTCATGTTGGAGTCGCACACCTGTAAGAGAAAGCACACCACAAGCTTAGTTGTGAACTTCCACCGTCAAGGCCCGAGCTTAAGGCCGAACATGCAGTCAAAAACGGAGAGCGAAGCCTACTCACTATCATTGTGTTGAGTGCGTAGAAGCCCTTACCACTCCAAAAGGCGGCCTTGTATGCAGCATCGCCCCGTGGCGCCTTGATGGCGATAAGTGTGCCATCCACACACCCAACGACGCCGGGGATGCTGCCGTGGCGAAGGAAGCCCTCCTTCGCCGCCGCCTTCTCATCCGGGCTCGCCGGGAACCGCACCCAACCGTCCCGCGACCCCACTCTGACAATAGCTGCTGACACCCGCCGCACACACTTGCTGACAGTGGGCTTGGCTATGGCAACGTTGCCCTCGTTGCCCACGGCGCCTTGAAATCCGCCGGTGCCGAAGAAGCGCAGCGCGCACAACACCTGTCGCTGCACTGACAGCGCACTCGCCCGCGCACCTCCCAGTTCATCAGCGAGTTGGTCGCACAACCACTGTGCAGTCTCCTTCCTGAGTCGAAATTGGCGACGAAACAGCTCGTCTGGCAAGCCAAAACCGTCTTCGTGCACTCTCCTACGCCGTTGCTCGCGCGGCCAGCCGCGTATGGCAAAATAAACAGCCGCCATTTTCTGTCTCAAACGTGTTGACACTATCTTTTTCAGTCTCAAAAAATCGTCTCAATCTGCCCGCATAATTAGATGGCCAACGTCACCACTTCTGTGCCATTTACGACGTCAGTCAGTGACGAAAAAAATCAAAATGGCCGCCGCCCGCGGCCGACCAATAGGAGAGAGGCAAATGAGACACTTTTTGAGGCAGTTTCGATTGAGAGCGATCCGTAATCGCGCCCCAGTTATTAATCGTTCAAGGTAGAACTCGCGGAGCGTTCGGTCACTGCGTGTAACTACCTGACGGAGAACAGACGGGACGTCAAGGCCGTGTGTTCGAGGAATGCACAGAGGCTCACCAAAGTTCGCTCACAAGTGCGCGCACTGCATTGCGGCCACAATAGCGTCTTGATGGAGTCTGGTAGTATGCCCTGCGCCCTATAGACCGCGAGCATATCGCGACGAGCATCGGCGAACGCGGTACAGTGAATGAGCAGGTGTTCTAGTGTTTCCACTGCACCGCATCCGTCACATACATCACTCGTCGCGATTCCGTGACGCACCCGCCGTTCCCCGGGCCACACGCAGCCTATGCGCGCACGGAGGATCATTGCACGTTGGGACCGTGTAAGTGCGCGACAGCCGGTGACACTGTCGATGCGCTCACCTCCCGCGATGCGTGGGTCGGGGTGCTGCTTTCGGAGATGGTCGTGGATGGCCGCACGCACGTCCTCCAGCGCAAGGGGCAGATCGCTGGCAGATAGTTTGTGTGCAGCGGTCGCGAGGTCGTCAGCTTCTTCGTTGCCTGCGATTCCGCAGTGACCGGGCACCCACTGTGCGCGCACGGCACAACCTCTCTGCGCGAGGCGCTCGATGCGCGATTGAATTTCCCGCACTAGTGGGGTACCGCGGCCGTTAGATGCAAGAATGCTGCAAATTTAATATTTGGATGTACGTTTAACCACCGCATCAATCGGTCGTTGTCGGAAGTTGGCTAGCACCAAATTACTCTATCGGGGCCTCAAAATGCGCGTCAGCAGTATTCTGAGTTGGAAGTGGCAATGGAACCGATCGGGTCTCGTTGCGACTCTGTCATTTTTCGATATTGAGTGCCCTATACTACACTATAGTCGGATACAACTTAAGTCTGCAGTGAAGCTCCGCCCACATTCAGGATCGGTGCACAGAATTCCTCCACGACAAAAATGTAAGCCGTTGTTAAAACTTCTCTTGTCACCTAAACAAGAAGCTAACCATGAGAAAAAAGTTATAAGCTCTAGAATTTTGATTCCTGGCTTGTTTAATAAAGTCAAGTATTAAAAAGCTGATTTCGTTCACTTTTGTGACTGGCTAGCGGAGTAATACAGTATGCCGTGCACCGTAGCCCAGTGTTAACAACTGCTGTTTTTTAAAGTTGTATCCTACTGTAGCTGTTTTGCTTGTTTTGTGGCACTACTTGCATGTTTATATCAAAGCCGCTTATTTCTGACCTATTAGCCCTTGCACTCCGCTGACTGAGCCAGCTTTTTATGTCAAATGTAGATGAAAAGGTGTAAAGGCATTAGTATAACTGTTTGAATTTCATATGGCGTGGTTCGGATGTCCACCGAGATGTGGGACAATTACTGCACCAGTTCCTTCCCACAAAAATTAGCTGCGATTTAACTAGTGCTGAACCTGGTTAGAGCGCTAAAGCTGTGGTACATCGGGCAAGTAGATGCGGCTTGGCGTCTGTAACGTTGAGAAAACTGAAAATTGATTTTGAGGAAAGGAAACGACGCAGTGACTCTCTCGCATATCGGCGGACACTTGAACCGCGCTGTAAGAGAAGGAATAAAGGAGTGACTCAGAGAAGAAAGGAAGAAACAGGTGCCGTAGTGCAGGTCTCCGGGATAATTTCGACCTTCCCAAACTTATACATATTAAACAAGATGTTCCCCACACAGTATAGCGCCAACTGTCCGTGGTGCGGAGCAAAACCAACACTATATCATGTCACATGGGAGTGCGGAAAAAATCAAGCATTCCACAAACACAAAACACCAAGTGCGGAGCAATGGGAGAGCCGGCTCACCAGCTGCGAGCTATGGGTCGAAGGGGCCCTCATAGCACACGCAAGCGAGGTGGCCCGACTCAGTGGAGCCCTGGACTAGGGGCCCACCCACGGCCAAGGAGGACCCAAGCTTCAAGACGAAGACTTCGTCCTCTACCACTACTACTTCCTAAAGGAACCAATAAAGTTTTTCATTCATTCATTCGACCACCTGGGGATCTTTAACGCCTACTGACATCACACAGCGCACGGGCGCCTTTTGCGTTTCGCCTCAATCGAAACGCGGCTGCCGGGGTCGGGTTCGAGCCCGAGTGCTCTGGATCAGTAGCCGAGCGCGCTAACCATTGGGCCACAGCGGCGGGCAATGCATTTATGCGTTACAGCGTTCTAGACTACGGTTATTTTAAGAAAAGGAAGAGCGCAAAATTTGCTCCCTTGATCAGCCGTCCACTATAGTGCCTAGAATACTGCCAGTATATTCTAGGCACTGTACCTCCACTAAGGAACCTCTTTCTTCTTGTGTTCTGTCGGTCCCTCCTTTATCCATTCCCTCATGGCGCGACTCAGGCGTCCGTCTAGATGGGACACAAGTACTGCGCTATTTCCTTTCCCCAAGAAATTTTTTTTCAGCTTGCAGCGGCGCAGCGTCTCCCCAAATGTTGCCATTTCTGGATTTCCCGACGGGGTCTAGACGACCGTCTCCGCCTCAGACCGCCGTATAGACGTCGAGGAGAGGAGAAAGGACGCGTGAAAGTTGACCGCTTGTGACATTTGAAAAAATAGATAATGTGAGTGGGAATACTACGTATGTTATGAGTTTATGGTATTCCTGATCAAGTTTATTTTTTTCAAATGTCACAACTGGTCTTTTTTCCCGCGTCTTTTCCTCTTCTCCGCGACGTCTATACGGCGGACTGAGGCGGAGACGGTTGCCTAGACCATAAACTCATAACATACACAGCAACGTCATTGATCTGTGTGCGCAGTACAGCAACACAAGCGGCAGAAGCTAATGTGCGCGGCACTTTTTCTTGATACCAAAGGTGCATACGATAACGTGACACATCAGGCCATCCTTGATGTGCTAGAGGCTGTTGGAATCGGTGGACGGGTGTATCATCATCACCATCATCAGCCTTTATACACCCACTGTAGGGCAAAGGCCTCTCCCATCAATTAACCCTATCCTTTGCCAGCTGCATCCACCCTTTGCCTGCAAACTTCTTAATCTCATCCGCCCACCTAACATTCTGCCTCTCCCTGCTAAGCTTACTTTCTCTTGGAATCCACTACGTTACCCTTAAGGACCAGCGGTTATCTTGCCTTCGCATTACGTGCCCTGCCCAAGCCGATTTCTTTCTCTTGATTTAGACTAGGAGGTCATTAACCTGTGTTTGTTCCCTCACCCACTTTGCCCGCTTCCGGTCTTTTAACGTTACACCTATCATTTTTCTTTCCATGGCTGGCTATGTCATCCTTAACTTAAGCTGAACTCTTTTCGTTAGCCTCCACGTTTCTGCCCCGTAGGTGAGTACCGGTAAGATAAAGGTGTTGTACACTTTCCTCTTGAGGGAAATTGGTAAACTGCCACTCATGATCTGCGAGAATTTTCCATATGCGCTCCACCCCATTCTTATCCGTCTAGTTATCTCCCTCTCAAGATCCGGATCAGCTGTCACTACCTGCCCTAAGTAGACGTATTCCGTCACAACTTCTAGGCTCTCGCTGCCAATTGCGAACTGTTGTTCCCTTGCTAGGCAGTTGAACATAACCTTGGTTTTCTGCATGTTAATTTTTAGACCTATCGATCTGCTCTGCCTGTCTAACTCATTGATCATGATTTGCAGTTCACCTCCTGAGTGACTCAGCAGGACAATGTCATCAGCGAATCGCAGATTATTTAGGTATTCTCAATTTATTCTCATTCCCAACTGTTCCCAATTCAGGCCTCAAATTACCTCCTGTAAACATGCGGTGAACAGCCTTGGAAAGATCGTGTCTCCTTGCCTGACGCCCTTTTTTATTGGAATTTTATTGCTGACTTTATGGAGGACTATAGTAGCTGTGCAGTTGCTATATATATCTTCCAGTGTTTTGAGATAAGGCTCTTCTACCCCCTGATTACGCAATGCCTGTATGACTGCTGAGGTTTCCACTGAGTCGAATGCTTTCTCGTAATCAATGAAAGCTATATATAGAGGTTGGTTATATTCTGCGCATTTATCTATCACCTGATTGATAGTGTGAATATGATATAGTGTGGAATATCCTTTACGAAAGCCTGCCTGATCATTTGGTTGATTAAAGTCTAACGTTGCCCTGACTCTATTATCGACTACCTTAGTGAATAGTTTGTGGGCAACGGATAGTAAGCTGATCGGCCTGTAATTTTTCAAGTCCTTGGCGTCTCCCTTCTTATGAATTAAGATAATGTTTGCATTCTTCCAAGCTTCTGGTACAGTCGAGGTCGAAAGACATTCCGTATACAGGGTGGATAGTTTTTCTAGCACGATGTCCCCTCCATCCTTCAACAGATCTGCTGTTATCTGATCCTCCCCAGCTGCTTTTCCCCTTTTCATTGCTTCTAAGTATTTCTTTACTTCATCTTTCGTTACTGGCGGGATGACGCATTGCTGTGCACTGCTGTCTTTCTCATTAACGCTCTTATTACATTGGCTACTGTACAGGTCTGTGTAGAACTCTTCGGCTACGTTAACTATCTTATCCATATTGCTAATGACATTGCCCTGCCTGTCTCTTAATGCACACGTATGGTTTTTACCTATGCCTAGTTACCTCTTCACTGCTTTTAGGTAGGTTTAGCGCATTGTATGAAGTCGATTTCATTTTTAGTTTCACCAATGGGGCTCGTCCAGGTCCACTTCCTGTTTTTCTTATTTATTAACTTTGATAGCTCTGTTAGTTCTATTCTGTCGGTAGGGTTAGACGCACTCATGCTTTGGCGCTTCTTAATCAGATCTTTCGTCACCTGAGATAGCTTCCCGGTATCCTGTCGAACCGTCCTACCGCCTACTTCTACTGCGCACTCCGTAATTATTGATGCCAGATTATTGTGCATTGTATGAACATCAAGATCGTCTTCCTCAGTTAAAGCCGAATATCTGTTTTGCAGCGCTATCATAAACTCATGTGCTTTCCCTCTTACGGCTAACTCGTTAATGGTCTTCTTCTTCATTAGCTTCTTCCGTTCCCTGTTCAAGCCTAAGCTAATTCTAGACCTTACTATTCTGTGGTCGCTACAACGCACCTTTCCGAGGACGGCCACATCCTGAATGATGCCAGGTTTAGCGCATAGTATGAAGTCGATTTCATTTTTAGTTTCACCATTGGGGCTCTTCCAGGTCCGCTTCCTGTTTTCTAGTTTGCGGAAGAAGGTATTCATGATCCGTAAATTATTTCTATTCGCGAATTGGACTAATAACTCTCCCCTGCTATTTCTCGAGCCTATCCCATAGTCACCTACCGCGAGGTCGTCAGCCTGCTTTTGCCCACATTCGCATTGAAGTCGCCCATCAGAACAGTGTACTGCGATTTTACTTTATTCATTGCCGACTCTACGTCCTCGTAGAAACGGGTGTATAGGTGGATCTAAAGCTATCTGACCAAAAGGACATTGTTTATTATGTGTGAAGAAGGCTCCACTCTCGCGCATTACAGCTACAAGGTCGTACCCCAGGGCGAAGTGCTCAGTCCTATTTTGTTTAATATAGCACTTATAAGACTACAGGAGTACCTACCTAATACCGTCCATATCTCTATGCATGCCGATGACATCTGCAGCTAGGCCTCCTGCGTGACGCGTCTCCAGGTGCGAGCAAGACTTCAGAGGGCAGCAACCATAACTTCCTCCTATCTCTGAGAGCAAGGTCTGAGCGTGTCAGCCGAGAAGTGCGCTATAGTGGCATTTACGCGCAAAAGTATGACTCGCTATCCGCTGACTATTGACGGCCATGTCATTGCCTATCGTGCATCTCGTCGTTCTTTTAGGAATTGCAACAGATCGGAATTTATCATGGAGGCCGCATTGCAGCATTGTAAAGAAAAAGCTAATCTCTATCACTCACCTGTTCAGATTTCTTGGCGGCAATTCATGGGACTTGTTGTTTCTATCTATGCTGCAGCTCTAGAGAGCACTCTTTTTCGGATTTTTGCGGTATAGTGCAAAGCATTTGGGCTTGAGCACACTGAAAGTACGCTATTCCAAATATGCCAACGTGGCCGCACAAGATTGACACAACTTACCAGACTTCTTTCTACTCGAATCAAATAATTATGACGGTCATGTTAAGAAATAGCTTCAAGTGAATATTAAATGCCATAAAAAGCACCGTTATACGTCAGTATAGCTTCCACACACGTTAAAACATTCTGTCCTATCAACAAAAGAACGCATTCCTGGGGGGCGACTCAACCTGCCGGCGCCCTGTACAGACCGGCTCAAGGTGATTAATACATGCGCAGTTGAACATGTGCTTTTTTTCTTTGCGCAAATTTAAGCGTACGTAATATGCAGGTGTTCAGGTGAATGAGCGCAGCAACTTCCCTGCTATGAAGTACATGACTGGTAGCACCGATCGACACCCGGACTTGCCGCTTTACTAACACGGGCCATTTCCTAATGAGGTGTTTATATTCGATAAACCTATCAAGGCTAACTTAATTTTTCCCTTTTTATGCTGCTACGGACATCAATAAATTCCGCAACAGCACAATGCGTGTTACATGGGTAGGCAGAATCTGATTTCTTTCTTTTTTACTGACAACAGGCACGTCAGCGCATCTTTGTGACATGGATACTTAATGGGAATAATTATATCCGAGCATAGCTGCCACTGGCATATTTTTCAACATTAACTTGACCAGAAACACTCATCTTCTTATACTACCACGGGCCATTTCCTAATGAGGGATTTATGTTCGATAAACCTATCAAGGCTAACTTATGGTGACTTCGAATCGCAGAGTTGGAGCACTTTGGGAGCAACGTTTTCTGCTCTTTTCGGAGCAACAGTATTCCAAACGAAGATCTGAGCCAAGGATCGCGTTTTCCAAACGTAGACAGGGAGCGGTTGCCGAGCCGAGACTGCTCCGTGGAGCAGTCGGGACTGCTCCGCCGAAATCGGCGGAGTCGACCGGAAGTTTGCGTGACGTCCTTTTTCAGCGGCGCTAGCGGCGCCGTGCATTTCCGGCAGCTTGTCGCGTCCGCCGAGCCGGCTCCTCTCCGCACTCCGTAGCAGACGATCAACTTCGCACGCCGCTATGGGCTCAAAAGTGAATCGTGCGAAAAGCGGGTAAGCGAAAGAAATAACGAGTACTTCCTCCAGCAGTTCGCGAGCGCCACCTACATGCTCTGGCCAGAGCAAGTGTAATAATAATTGTTTTTTTTTGGGAAAGGAAATGGCGCAGTATTTGTCTCATATAGACCTCCTGCATGTTTGTAAACAAACGAGGTGGCGCTGCAGTCGCTAGCGAGCTCGTCGTAGGCAAAAGGTCGGGGAGTGGCGTCGCGGATAGGTGTTGAGCGCGGGTTTTCAAGGCTTGAGGGCGCGTTTCCAGTTTCTGCGAATCATAGCAATGGTCGATGCTTCCAACTTAGTAATTTGTTGAAGTACACGAGCTCGCGTTGGCCACGTGCGGCCTATAAAGAGAAATGGTTTGCCACTGTATAGTATATATGGTTAGTAGTAAACATGTAGAAAGCGTTCCTGCCGTTTATTTATGCGCTAGGCATTGAGTAAAACAAGTTTTGACACTCTGCACTAGTGTCACTGCACTAGTTTTGCACTCTGCACTAGGACAATAGTGAGGGGAAGCGCTGGCCTTGTTTCGTCGGAGCAGACATGCGCTCATCGTCTGCTGACATACGTACGTGTCGCGCTATGGGAAAAGGGGGAACAACGTCGTGTCCGTGATCTCCTGTCTCGCTTAGCGCTGTTTTTAGCCACATGACCACGCACCAGCCAGGCCGACTTGTCCTCTTGTTAAGCTGGTCGATTTGGTGAAAATTTTTGATTTCTAGAATTATTTTCTTTCCTAGCCCTGAAGTCTAGTTTCGTGACGAAAATTTATAGCAAAATATTGAGTACACATTTATAAATTACGCTTTTTAGAAGTGTGGTCGTAAAAAATTGTGAGGTAATTTCTTTGATTTCAGTGCCGAATTTCTTTGACCAAAGCGGAAGCGAAGATGCCATAAACGAGGGAATAAACTTTGAGGTTCGTTTTGTGACCTCTCACAATTTCTCCGACTGGATCACTCACCTTCGTAATTCGCATGAAAATCAAATGATTTCATTTGTCGCAAACTATTCCTGAAACGTTGAGGAGCGTAATAAATCTCTCGATTTTTTTCCCTACACGTGCAATACTGTGTTAGTTATTTCTTGTAAGAAACGTTTTCATGTAACTATGCACGCATAAGTACTGATCATATAGAAAAAGAACTAATCGCGTCATCGTACAGAACAAGGCTTTATGTACATGCTGGAATAAAAAACTGCGCACTATCTACTCAATTACTTGAGACCTTGGGGGGACTTGACGACGGTGTTAATTATAATTACCCAGAACTGCACCAGGTATAGCTATAAATAAAAGGAATTACTGAAACTAGCGTTGGAATTTCATATTTGCACCAAGTTTAGTTACATATCGCATGCATGAATAACGAAAACAATTTTCATTGCCGCGTCCCCTCTCAATCTCGCCACGTGTCTGTTAGTAGCACGCCTGCGGCTGCTTCTTTCCAAACAAGCTTCGCGATCATGTACTACCTCATGAAACATGACACATGCATGATGCAATAAAAAAAGCATATGGCGTTTCGCACACTTAAGGTACGCTATTCTAAGCACACTAACGCGACCGCGCAAGATTGACACAACTTACCAGACTTCTTTCTACTCGAATGAAATAATTACGTCGTCATATCAAGAAACAGTTTCAAGTAAATATTAAATGTCATAAAACGTGCCATTAAAACATGGTGTGCTATTAACAAAACAACGCATTCCTTGGGGGCGAGTGAACCTGTCGGCGCCCCGTGCACTCCAGCTCAAGGTGATATGTGTGCAGCTGCATATGTCTTTTTTTCCTTGAGCAATTATCAGCCTACTATCCTGAAGTTCAGGTGAATGAACGCAGTAACTTGCATGCTAGTAAGTGCATTGAGTGGCAGTGCCTATCGACTCCCAGACTTCGCGCTTTACTACCGTGGCCCCATGCCTGTTAGCCAGTTTCCGAATGCGGCATTTATACGCGACCCGCCGCGGTGGCTCAGTGGTTAGGGCGCTCGACTACTGATCCGGAGTTCCTGGGTTCGAACCCGACCGCGGCGGCTGCGTTTCTATGGAAGAAAAACGCTAAGGCGCCCGCGATCTGTGCGATGTCAGTGCACGTTAAAGATCCCCAGGTGGTAGAAATTATTCCGGAGCCCTCCACTACGGGCACCTCTTTCTTCCCTTCTTTCACTCACTCCTTTATCCCTTCCCTTACGGCGCGGTTCAGGTGTCCAGCGATATATGAGACAGATACTGCGCCATTTCCTTTCCCCCAAAACCAATTATTATTATTATGCGCCAGAAACCTATCGAGGCTAATTTAATATTTTTATGCTACTACGCGGATCCAGCAGTGACGCAGCTGGTCAATACATGCTGCTTCTGCAGTGCACAAGCTTGAAGCAGCCGCCGGTAGCTGCGGCAGCTGCGGTAGGCACGGGCAAGCGGAACCTGTTTTGGCTACCATGCGAAAGTCGCTGCTAACATCAGCGCCACCGCATCTTCGTTACGCCGCGGGGTGAAGGAGGTCCATATCGTTGGACACCTGAACCACGCCGTAAGGGAAGGGATAAAGGAGGGAGTGAAAGAAGAAAGGGGTGCCGTAGTGGAGGGCTCCGGAATAATTTCGCCCACCTAGGGGTCTTTAACGTGCACTGACATCGCAGAGCACCCGGGCGCCTTGTTTTTCCTCCATAAAAACGCAGCCGCCGCGGTCGGGTTCGAACCCGGGTAATCCAGATCAGTAGTCGAGCGCCCTAACCACTGAGCCACCGCGGCGGGTCAGAGCAAGTGTACTCCAATCGCAATTCCAGGTCGCGCGCTCTGTGCCGGATTCAGGCGTTCTGTCACAGAGCGTGCAGACCGCTCCAGGCCTGCGATTGGAATTCACCATTAATTTTTTCCCTTTTTATGCTGCTACGGACATCAATAAATTCCGCAACTGCACAATGCATGTTACATGGGCCGGCAGAATCTATCTTTTTTTTATTGACAACACCCACGCCACCGCATCTTTGTGACATGGAGATGTAATTGGGATAATGTCTGAGGAAAGGTCTCACTGGCATATTTTTCAACATTAAGTTGATTTTAATCACTCAAATATTACAGCAATCATTCACAAGAAACCAGTTCATTGCAAAAAAATCCCAATAGACAGTCAGCAGAAGACGACATCATCCCACTGAATCACATAAGCAGCTCAAGGCGCTTTATCGTTACTATTCAATTGTACGCAAGTACTTTTTTCCCGCAGGTGATTTTTCTAATTTAGGTTTTTTTGTACAGCCCTGATACATCGACTTTTAAGTTAAACACAGAGTATAATTTGCGAAATAGGGCAGAAAGGACAAATTACTGCGCCGAAAGCAGCAAAACTAGACGTTTTTTCTAGTTTTGTCGGCTGCCACCACGTGGCCTACGAGCTTGAGCGCCGGCGTGACATCACTCATGACGCCCCCAACGCCACCGCCGAAGAAAAACAAATATGGCCGCCGGCGAGTTGTCCTCGGGTGCTTGCGCGCTCTAGCGCGCTTGCTTAGTATTTTTACGTCGTTAAGCGAAGCTCGCCGACCGTGTGACTGTTGTGCCCGACCGTTGAGTGCCGCATGTATGTGTGGAAACGACCTGTTTGGTGTTTTCGGCGAAGTACACCTGACAGCAAGCGAAGGAAGCATTCTGCAATGCGACGGTTCACGCCGAAGGAGGGCAGCGGAGCACTTCGTGTGTGAGTGGTTACTCAGGATCAGAAAATGGATGAAAAGTGCGCCCTTGTGCGGTAACCGCATATCCGCTGCTCCCCAGGTGTTTTCTCTACCCGGCAACTAGTATCTGCGCGTTAAAAAGGAAGTAAAAAAACGGAGCCTGACCGCACCGTGCGGCGCGTACGTAGCACGCCAAGACTTTCGTCTCGCGGAAAACTCGAGTGCAGTGCGCGAATAACGTGTGTCGAGTGATGACCGTGACAGCGGCTGCTACCGTGTGTGCGTATTGTGGGTGGTGCTTCTCGCTTCGGTAACAGCCTGGGCGAATGTTAGTCCTCGTGACGAAGTTGAGATGATTGTGTGCGCCGTATGTTCGTCCGTCGGATGCTGAGAGTCCGTGCCACTTATGGTGTGTGCCACTGTTGGGCGCGTCCATATGATTCACCCGTGTTTTTGAGGCGCATGTAAATTTTTTTCGGTGCCTCTTTTTTCTTAATTGGGGGGGGGGAGGGCTTGCTTGCTTTGAATTTTATTCATGCTGTAAAGAAGCAGTCAGCGGATTTTAATTTTCACTGATGGTAGCCAGCAGCATTCGCAACTTTTGCGTGTGCATGACCCGTTTACGTCTGGCCCGTGGTGGTGGTGGTAGTGGTTTTATTAAAAATAATAGTAAAAAGGAAGGAAAAGATTTTTTGCTAGCCCCGGCATCTGCCATCGATACTGAAGCACCTGAGCTGGGGCAGCGGAAATAAAGGACAGCAGGCAGAATGTAGAAATGAAATGAAAGAGGTGAGGGGACAGGAATAGAGGACAGGGGGAGAAGTAATATGTACAAACTATTTACACAATAAGAAATGTGTCCAGGTTGTGCGCGTGATTAGTTCATTTTAGAGGAATTAAATCACACGCGCACAGCACTGTGTAGGTTACAACTGGAGTGGGGCGTCCAGTTATTAATCGTTCAAGGTAGAACTCGCGGAGCGTTCGATCACTGCGTGTAACTACCTGACGGAGAACAGACGGGACGTCAAGCCCGTGTGTTCGAGGAATGCACAGAGGCTCACCAAAGTTCGCTCACGAGTGCGCGCACTGCCCTGCGGCCACAATAGCGTCTTGATGGAGTCTGGTAGTATGCCCTGCGCCCTATAGGCCGCGAGCATATCGCGACGAGCATCGGCGAACGCGGAGCAGCGAAGGAGCAGATGTTCTAGTGTTTCCACTGCACCGCATTCGTCACACACATCACTCGTCGCGATTCCGTGACGCACCCGTCGTTCCCCGGGCCACACGCAGCCAATGCGCGCGCGGAGGATCATTGCACGTTGTGACCGTGTAAGTGCGCGACAGCCGGTGCCACTGTCGATGCGCTCACCTCCCGCGATGCGTGGGTCGGGGTGCTGCTTTAGGAGATGGTCGTGAATGGCCGCACGCACGTCCTCCAGCGCAAGGGGCAGATCGCTGGCAGGTAGTTGGTGTGCAGCGGTCGCGAGGTCGTCAGCTTCTTCGTTGCCGGCGATGCCGCAGTGACCGGGCACCCACTGTGCACGAACGGCAAAACCTCTCTGCGCGAGGCGCTCGATGCGCGAGCGAATTTCCCGCACTAGTGGGGTACCGCGGCCGTTAGATTGCAGGCGGCTGAGGGCGGCGCGGGAGTCGCACAGCAGAGCACTCCTGGGCGGCGGAGGGCCGAGGGTGAGCAGCAGGTCCAGCCCGAGCCGGATCCCCATCAACTCCGCTTCGGTGGAGGAGCCCAGGAAGGTTGCGTGTTGCTGGCTGTGCAGTCGCAGGGCGGGGATGGTGGCCGCCGCAGCAAGGGAGCAGCTGTCGCGGGCCACTGAGCCGTCGGTGTACACGAGGAGATGGTCCTGGAGCTCCTCGTGTATGACGGCTAAGGCCAGCTGCTGCACAGCGCAGAGGGGTGTGCTCCGCTTTCCAGCGATGCCGACGATCTCTCGCTGTACCTCCGAGGCAGCAGGCCAGGGCGTGCAGGAGCCGTAGGGGGGTGGGCCTTGGGTCAATTGCTCATACTCGAGCAGCGCCGCGCCCATTCGTGAGCGCGGGTGCCAGCGCATACGCTGCAGCAGCGAGCCGCCGTCCGGTGCGCGGTGAAGCCGGTCGATGTGATTCAGTACCCTGCGCGCTGCTTGGAGCTCAAGGGGCCACGCTCCTGCCTCGGCCAACGTTGCGGCGCACTGCGAGTTTTTGGGCAGGCCTAGGCACACGCGCAGGGACTTGCGGTGCTGAAGCTCGAGTTTCTTCCAGCACGGCTTGCGCACCGTGACGAGCGGCAGCGCATAGAGCACCGCCCCCAAAGCTGCGGCATTGTGTAGACCTAGCGCGGCTTGCTGGGAGATGCACTGGCCTCGAGCGGTGAGCTTGTGCACGGCGGCGGTGATCCTCTTCATCTGCAGACAGGCCTTGGTCGCCGCGGGGCGGAAGGAAAGGCGCCAGTCGATGTCCAGGCCAAGGTACCGCACCGATTTACGCCAAGGAATCGGAGTCCCGACCAGTGACAGTGGCGCAAGGTGCGCGCGCGAGCGCGAAACGCAGGCCATGGCCACCGATTTGTCCGCGCTCAGCGACAGACCAAGGCCACGCAATCTGGCATCGATTGCGGTCAGAGCTCCCTGAAGGCACCCCCGCACGCGGAACGCCTCGCCCGGTGGTCCCCGGCACCACAGAGCTATGTCGTCTGCATATATGGACATGTACACATGGTGTCGCCCGCTCGTGGGGAGGGAGGCCGGCACCACCGACATGGCCACATTAAACAGAAATGATGATGGGACAGAGCCCTGCGGCACGCCCATGTCGACCGGGCGAGGCTTGGAGAGCTTACCCCCTACTCGTACGCGCATGGTGCGCCCGCTCAGGAAGCCATGAACGTATCGCAAAAGGCGCCCGCTCACACCGGCCCCCTCAAGCACCGCGAGAATTGGTGCGCGGTGAACGTTGTCAAAAGCGCCCGAGACGTCCAGTAGCAGCAGCAGCGCGACCTGGCCTGCTGCCCTGGCATGCTCCAGCGCTGTAACAACGTCCGATATAGAATCAGCCGTGCACCGCATCCCACGGAAACCCGTCTGCCGCTCGTCAAACAAATCAGCCTCCGCAGCCCGCTCGTTCAGACGCTGCAACGCCATATGCTCCATGAGCTTACCTGCCGCCGATGTTAATGCCACTGGCCGGTATCCGCTCAGCTCCGTAGGTGGGCGCCCTGCCTTTCAGATGGGACAAACGACCGCGGTTCGCCAATCCTCCGGTAGCTCCCCGCGTTCCCACACCAGGTTGATCTGCTGCAGGAGGATCTGTCGTTGCTGCGCATCCAGGTTTCGCAGCATTTGGTATGTCACCCCGTCCGGTCCGGGCGCCGAGCGGCGGCGGCAGCGCTGCAGCGCATTGTTCAATTCCGCCGCGGTGAACGGCGCATCACATGGACCTTCCGAGGCGACGGGCGAGGGACTGGCGTCGCTTCTGGGGCTCTCAGGAGCAGCTATGATAGCGGCGTTTGCGGGGCTGGGCGGCGCGAACCGATCGGCAAACCGCTCTGCCAATTCTACAAAGCTGAGCCCGCTGGAGATTGCGAGAGCGGCCAGCGGTTGACGGTTTGCCTGTGGTTCGGTGATGCGCCGCAGGGTGTCAAACAGCCTCCGCGAGCTAACATCTTCCTCCATCCGTTGGCATAGTGAAGCCCACTGCCGGCGGTATAGCTTGTTGGCGTGGCGGCGCGCTGCTGTGTCCAAGCGGTTGTAGACAGTCCAGTCGGCGGCTCTGTCTGTCCGTCGCGCCCGTCGCTCTGCGCGATCTCTCTTCTCACGCAGATTGAGCAGCTTCATATCAATTGTGGGCTGCCCTGCCCTTACCTCTGCTCGTTGGGTGGCTGCGAGAGCGCTTCGGACTAGACTTGAAAAGAAATCTGCGCCAGTGGCCGCCGCCTCGTCGGCCGCCCGCCTGAACGCACTCCAATTGGTAATGGAGTAGGCACGTTTGGGGCGCGCCTCCATCGCAGTGGGTTCAATTAGGATGGAGTAATGATCCGAGCCCCAGAGAGATGGTGATCGGCGCCATGTCGCCTCGATGCCTCTGGATGCGAAGGCAACGTCGATGCAGGAGCCGGTTGTTCCGCTTCGTCGAAAGGTGGGCTCGCCGGTGTTCAAGGGGGTGAGTCCCAGCTGCGTTGCTGCGTCGTGCAGGTCGTCTCCACGCGCGGAGTGGTGCGCACTGCCCCACGCACTATGGTGGGCGTTAAAATCACCACAGATGATTTGGCGCGGGGCACAGCACGAAGACACAGCACGAAAACACAGCGCGTTCCACGCGACAGCTGGACGCACATAAACACTGGCCACCGACGTGTCAACACCACCGACGCGCACTGTCACCACCACGCACTCCTGGGCGTCAGATGTCGCCGCCGCCGAGCCGACGAGGGTGTGCTGGACGTCCTGCCGCACGTATATCGCGCACCTTGATTTCCCGGGGCGATGAGATGTGACACAACAGGGCACTGCAGCACAGGTGGGTTCCTCGCACGTGGTGGCTGAGTGGTAGCCAATGTAGCCAGGTAGCCGCATCTGGGGCTCCCCGTCATGTGAACGTACGTACGTCTCCTGCAGCGCGATAACTTCCGGCGAATCCTTTGCGATGCGAACTCGCATTTCGGCCTACCGCGCCGCAAGCGAGCGCACGTTCCACTGCAGGATGGATGGTATGCGGGAGGGAGTCCGGCGGCTAGCCATCATGCTGGCTTATCTGTGCGGGAGCACCCGCAGCTTCTAAGCAAGCCCGGTGTCCATCGGTGCCCTCCGGGAAAGGTGCGCTGGGGGCGCTCAACGCCAGCTTTAGGCGCGCGAGCCGTGCGTCAGGGGGCTGGCCGTGAGAAGCGGCCGCAGGCTCGGGCCGCGCTGTACGAGACGCCGGGCAACCGGATCGCCGCTGCCGCTGCCGGCGCTGCCGTTGCTTCTGTGTCTGCTGCTGCTGCTGCTGGGGTGTTCCCCTGACGACCTGCGCATAAGAAAGAGCGCGCGGCGTCTGCTGATGTTGCTGGGCTGGGGCCACTGTCTCAGCCTGGACGACGGCTCGGACAACCCGCCTGGACATCGGGGCCATGGCCCGTTGTACCGGCATAAACGCTGGTAAATGACATGCAAAGCTAGCCACCTGTGAAGGAAGGCAGAGTGCGAGGTGCAGACGCTATTCAGCAGGCTCTGACAAAGCAGCAACATTTTGTTTATAATTGGTTTTTGGGGGAAAGGAAATGGCGCAGTATCTGTCTCATGTATCTTTGGACACCTGAACCGCGCCGTAAGGGAAGGGTTTTGATCAGTGTTTCTGAGCATAGGCAGATAATTTCAAGTTTTCTTCTCTACTGACGCAAGCAGCTGCTTTATGATGGGGATACTCCCCCTGTCTGGTTTGCGTTAAAGAAGTTTTCTGTCCATGCTTTCCTGCAATTTTTTATCTCTAGAATCATAGAAATTTAAGCACTTGTTTTCTCTGTGCATTCTTCGTCCAATAATTGCTTTGCATTTTTCTATGAGAGCAGCCTCTTGCTCTAGCTCTCTATAAATATTTTGACTTCATGCACTGCAGTAACACTGTTTTATGTGTGCCCAGTTGCATGGAAAGTGTTTAATGCAAATAAAATTTGTAATAAACTAGTTTGTTTCAAGATTGTAAATGCTGCGCACTGTTGTCCTTCATACCTTGTACACCATGTTGCTGAGGAATGCCTGGAGGATAATTACTGGAGTCTAGATTTAAGACATTTGGACTTTGTTAACTAGAGCTTATGTTGTTTTGCTAGTGACTATTTATTAATGAAATAAAGGTAAATAACAATGGAAGGAAAACATGTAGCTAGCCATGGCATCTACAATCGAAACCCGAAGCACCTTAGCTGCGGCTCGCGGGAACAAAAGGACGGAGAGGGAAAGAAAGGGGGGAGCTATAGTAAGAAAAGATATGGTTAGGGCTACAATATACACCATGTACAAATGCAAGATGTAGAGTTTAACAGTGCAGATGGTGGTTGGTGGCATAATGTTTTGCACATACCTCTACAGGAGACCACAATTAAGTGTGACACAGATGTAACACACATTTGTAGTAACATCAAGCTCTGTTTGCTACGTTGAGCTGAACTTTGCAAAGCAACGCATGCTATGAGAGACTGTAACGGATGGGCACAGGTTGAACTCATGCTCTTGCGTTCTTTAAGTGTCTGCAAACATTGCATTGGACACAGGCAAGGTCAGTTAACCGAGAAGACTATTATTGCAGTAAATTGACTCTACAAAAGTTTGTCAGTCTCCCAGTCGTGCATGTGTTTTGAAGCAAACAGCACAGTTTTGACAACTGAATAGCTGCAGTGCCTTTCTGCCTGTAGCAAATTTTGGCGCACACATTTTCAATTTTGATGGCTAAATGACAGTGCAAAGTGACATTGATGGCCACTTTATTCAATGGTTCAACTGATGCCAGTGGCTGTCTTTTCCAGTGTGCGACATTAAATGTGTTAATAGTGCTGGTATCTACATGTGCAAGGGCACCGGCTAGCTAGCTGAAAGGAGCGCACAAAGATCACTTTTATTCTTGCTGGTAGGTTCGTTATATCAGTGACATGCATCTTGCTTTGGAAACCTCGCACTTGCATGATGCACAAGTTGTTCAGTATTTTGTCAAGAGATGCAGGTAGAATGTATTGTGCGCCCTTGATTCACGGGAGCCGTTGCTACATTTGCTTCTATTGCTCCTTTGGCCGGATCTTCGTTTATTCTGCAGGGGTCGCCATTTCCCTTACTGTTTTCACGCGAAGCAATTTTGTGCCGGTGAATCGAGTTCTTTCCAATGCCACTTCTGCTTCTAGAATCATTGGTTGCTGTCTCAAAATTGCAGACTTATCGAAGCAGGGCAACCTGGACCCTCCATTGATGCATGCTGACTCAGTGCTTTAAACCGGCCCCATCTGCTATCTCCGACACTTTCGTCTCTTCCTTCTCCACTGCAGACCAACAAACTATGCCCCGCAACTGTCATAGTGCTCTGTGAAAAAAGGACACAAGCGGACACCTGGCTGCCTTGTGGTCTGGAGTGACTTCTTGCGCGTTGGTGGCGATCCGATTCCGGTGTTACAGGCTATGTGACATAAATCCGAAACTAAGAGGCAGAAAGTGGGCTTCAGTTCAATATTTTCAGAAAAGCAAATTGGTATGTGTGGCATTCAATGCAATGTACTTTCTTCTAGGGAAAAAAATAAAATGTACCAACACAAACAGAAGCAGAAGCTGAAGTATTTCAGGCCTTTATTCTAACAACTACACACTCTTTTTCACTGAAATTGGTAGTAACAGCTTTTGCGTTACTGTAGCACGCTTATAGCTTTTGTGTTGTTTCAGACCTGACCCAATTCTGCCCACTTGTTGGCCCGGCCGGGCAGGCGAGAGCTTCCTCAGGCTCAGGCTAGCAGGAGTGTCTAAACCGCAGACCCGAGCACAAGTGGTTTGGCCAAATGGAAAGTAGGTGAGCTAGCAGTTGGGTTTTCACCTCAGTTCTGGTGGTCAGATCCACTGTATGAGCAGCAATAATGAGCAATAACAATTCATGCATAAGGAATTGGTCATTCTCTGCATTCATAGGTCCCTGGCAGTCTTCGTACCATTTCTGATGGCAGGTGTTGCCATCGGTCGGATTTGGTTGCATGGGATGGGTTGCGAAACTGGTTGTTCTTCCCGAACAGCCTCTCACTATTAATTGAGCTGCCACCTGACACTGTGAGCAGCATGCCAAAAACAGGCATAAGGCAGATAGGCAAGGATAAATGAGAAGTACCAGTATAAGTGCAAGCACACTAAAATGCTCCTACCGACACACACATAATTTTCTTGTACTGGAAATGAAGCTACGAGTGGAAGGTGATGACTTTGACAAATGTATGCTTTTCGCGCTCACGAGCCAACCACCCAAGTTTAGAAGCAGTGGCCTAGCGCTCCTATATGTGTCACTATATTCTGCGACATGTTCCGCATGTTAGGTGTCCTTCGTACACTTCTTTTTCACCTCTACAATACCTTTCTGTTCTTTCGAACCTGCTCGTCCTGCATTGAGCTGGCCTCATGCTCTTTTCAGCGCAGTAACTTGTGCTTTTCATCCTAGACCACGGGCCATAGATTCTTTTATCATTAAAGCATATAAGAAGGATGAAATGTGAAAATTTCAGACCAAAAAGCACTTCCAACAGGAAAAAAAACAATTGAACTTTGCAGATTGGGTGTGTTAAACCACATAGGAGTTTCATCGGATTGACAGTCCTCTGCTGGTTTGAGGAACTCATTTTGGGGAATAATGTGACTTCTTTTTGAGAAAACACTGCTTAGGCATAAACAACATGTTCTCAAATAATCTGAAAAGCAAAATTTTAGGTTTCCTGGCGGAAGGGATTTTTCTCTAGGACAGCAGGAGTTCCTGCTCCTATGGTCGTGCCCTGCTGTATCCGTATTATGACGGCCACATGAGGCTTGCTTTCCGGCTGGCCTGCATTGGGTAACCATGTCACCTATGTAGAGGGCTCATAGAATCTATAGCGGTTATCAATGATTGACTCATTTAGACTGTTAAGGTGAGTGGTCTGTACTTATTTGTATTTGACTTTAATTGTATACAACATACTGTACAGCATGTAAAACAATAGTTCCCTTTCTGCATGTAACTGTAGATATTTGCATTGATGCAGCACATGCCTTCGCTGCAAATCACTATACGACATGTGACGGCAGCCTGGACCAGGCTGGGAGAATAAATAATTTTTGCTCTCTGTTTAACGGTAAATGACTATATACCAGGTGTGTCATGAAAGCCCGCCGCTAATTTTTAAAAATAGGGTCTTTAATGTAAAGAGGAAATTTTTGCGACATAGTGATCTCGTGTTGGTGGACGAGAAAAAGACAGGTGAATCATGTTAACCTATAAAGCAAATAACTAAATTTTAATCGTTAAATTTAGTTGTTACCGTTACCAATAGGCACCTGATGGCAACTAGGCCATATGAGTTTTTAGAATATCGGAAATGCGATTACTCTCACCACTGTGGCTCAACTAATTTGAGCCTTGCCTTTTCTCTCCCCATTCGAGAGCCGCGCGGCTGGAGGGATCGCAAAGCGACGTCAGTCAAACGCGTCACTCCGTAATGCACGTACCACGCGACAAGCTCTGCCCCTCCCGCTAATGGAGCAGTGAAGTGACGAGGAGCGGAGAGCACCTCAGCACAGCACGGGCGGAGCAGATTATTACCTGGAACGTGCGCCACGGAGTGACGCGATGCGATTGGCGTCGCTTTGCGCTTTCCGCAGCCGCGGGGTTTTCGAACGGCGCGAGAAAAGCCTCGTATTTTTTAAGCCACAGTGGCAAGGGTAATCGTGTTTTTCGGTGTAGTTTACACTGGCAGCCTTAACCGTGGTTACGCTTAACTGCAGTTAGCCGCGCTTTCACACAGTTTAGCCATCTCGGTTAGTGCGACGAAACAGATCATGTGATACTCGCCTCATTGAAGTTAAAACGTCGCCCACTGAGGCGTATTATTAAACAGGGCTACGTTGAAAAGAACACATAAGAGGAAATACGTTGTTTCTTGTGTTAAGGCCTGCTTAAAAACTTTTTTTTGTGCATGTGGCTGTCGTTAGCCGAAATCTAAAAACAAGTTCAAAACAATGGTGACAGTCGACTTCGTAGCCGACTGCGCGTTCTAATTTGGCTACTTTAGCCTCTTTTCCCCGTGTCTGCTCGCTGCGACGCATCGCTGCTCACTGCTATCGTTGTTTATTTTCGTGGCTTTTCTTTCACAGTGCGTGCTGTGCTTGTGTAGTTAAGATCCTTCGGACGTCTTGTGTGTCAAGCCTATGTTGGCCCTTAGCAAGCCTGTCATGAACGAGGGCGACGCTCAATTTTGGGCTGTGTTCGTGGCGCATCAGGCATTACTACAACGCCTGCGCGTACAGATGCTGGCGCTGAGCGCTGAAACTGACATGCTTGAAGGGACGAGGAAGCGACACCGGGGTCGGCCGAAGCTTTTTTTGTTTGCGGCGGCGCACCTGTCCGTCCGTGAGCGAAATCTGTCGGCGTACCCGCGCCCAGACTCGTGGTACGAGACCACGCTTCCGCACATTCCGGACAGCGGACTCCAAGAAAACGTTCGGATCAACCGCGGCACATTCCGGTACATGGTGTCTGTTTGTGGAAGCATGAGCCGGCAAGATACCAACATGCGGAAAGTGATTCCGCCGGAGAAACGCGTGGCGATCGGCTTGTACCGCCTCGCAACATCAGCAGAAGAGCGGACTGCTGCCAACTTGTTTGGCAACTGCTGCCAACTGGTTTGGCGTGAGCACTTCGTCAGCTAGTTTAATATTTCACGAATTTTGCAGCGTGGTTGTGGAGCAGTTGGAAGCATGATTTGTGCATTTCCCTACACCAGCTGAGCTTCACGAGCACATGCGTAAATTCACAGCAGTCACTGCGTTAATTTAATATTTCACGAATTTTGCGGCGTGGTAGTGGAGTAGTTGGAAGCACGATTTGAGCATTTCCCAACACCAGCTGAACTTCACGAGCACATGTGTGAATTGACAGCAGTCACTGCGTTAATTTAATATTTCACGAATTTTGCGTCATGGTAGTGGAGTAGTTGTAAGGACGATTTGAACATTTCCCGACACCAGCTGAGTTTTACGAGCACATGTGCAAATTCACAGCAGTCTGTGGTTTCTCTCAAGGTGTCGGTGCAGTGGATGGCTGTCATATCGAGATGTGCCCCTCCCAAAAGCAAGAAGCTGCTGAATAATACAATCATAAGGGGTGGTAGAGTGTCGCTCTACTTGCTGTTGTCGAACACACATACAGGTTCCTATGCACGAATGTTGCGAGCCCTGGTAGGAACAATGACCCGGCACTGTTTCAGAAGCGTCGACTGCCAGCTACTCTGGCTAGTGAGCTGTTCCGACAAGAAACATAGCTCATTGAAGGTGTGGGAGTTGGCACAATTCTTCTTGGTGATCAAGCTTTCCCCTTGCAGACGCACCTGATGAAGCTGTACCCCTTCCCGGTGCCTCTGGGTCCCCCTCACAGACCTTTAACTACTGGCTGCCGAGTTCCAGACGTGCTGTCGAAAATGCTTTTGGACGTGTCAAGGCACGCTTTAGAAGGATGCTGAAGGCCTTGAGTGTGACATCCACAACGTCAGTTATGTGATCCGTGCTGCTTGCGTGCTCTACAACATTTGTGAGCAGCTCAGTGACCGCTGTGATTCAAGCTAGTTTGGTGTGTTGCAGAGCGCTGATGAAAGGCGGCCTCAGCCGGTGTGCACAAGCAACCGGGAAGAGACGTCAGGTGTGGCCATCGGGGCGCCCTGGCCAAGCACCTTGCCTTGAGCTCGAACCCAATCCGTGGGAAACTCAAGAGCAGCTAAGAAGGACACCTCTACCAAGAGGGAACAGCCCTGAACAGAGCTACACACACATTATTGAAGGAGCAGACACTGGGTTCGGCTCACCTTAAATGGCTACCATTGCACGCACATGAAGCATAATCCCTACTGGGGTGAAGGTCATGAGGGTACAACTAGCGTAATTTTCGTAACCTACATGTTTTTCATAAAATAGGTTTGGTTTATGGAGTTTTAACGTTCCAAAGCGGCTTGGGCTATGAGTGATGCCGTAGTGAAGGGCTGCAGAATTTTCGACCACATGGGGTTCATTAACATGCACTGACATTGCACAGTACATGAGTGTCTTGCGTTGCACCTTCATTGAAAAGCCGTCGTCGTGGCCAGGCTTTCAGAAAATTGCCTTGCATTAAATAGCTAATGTTAATTATTGGTTCTTGTTATACTACAAAATGAAGTGGTTCGTACCAACTACTAGTACTCCTTATGACAAACAAACCTTCACCTAGAAGCAACCATCTCTAATGAACTAATAATGAAGATTTCATTACTTCCTGTAAACAAATCTCTTTCTTCAAAC
This sequence comes from Amblyomma americanum, assembly GCF_052857255.1. NCBI lineage: Eukaryota > Metazoa > Arthropoda > Arachnida > Ixodida > Ixodidae > Amblyomma > Amblyomma americanum. The sequence continues at coordinate 314,828,112 of NC_135497.1, read as the reverse complement.
AGTTGCTCACAGACGATAGTAAAATGCCGGCATGAGCTTTCCAATTTTAAATGATTCATTCCTGCTGAGCACTGCTGTTTATGTTGCTGTTTCATCGTCATTGTACTACCTTTCTCATTGCTGTGTTTGTGTCACATGGTCTGCGTATTGGCAGCTATTCTATCACTTGCTGTTTGCTTATATTTTCGTGCATAACTGGCCATCGTCTTGCCACATTGCCAATCAGCAACTTGTTGATACCTTGTCAAGCAGTACAAGTTTTTAGTCTTGCACTCTTTCTTATGAAAGCGGAAGTACTTGCTGGAGGTGTTAGTTGGTTCATCATAAAGTTGAATGGCACAAAGGAACATACAAAGGAAGACACAACAGTGGCGCTTTTTCTGTCTCTGTGTCTTCCTGTGTTTGTTCCGTTGCGCCATTTAACTTTATTCTGAAAGCAGTATAGTGAATGAAATGCATTCACTATATAGACCTTTCCAATAAGGGCCCACTGTGTATCACCATATTTTTTCGCTAGGCTGTTGCATGCACCTGATGCTAGCCCAATGGAAGCGGATACCTCTGACCAAAAAAGCTGTTGGTACTTACAATCATATTACAGTGAAAAATTTATATCTAGTTGAAGATTAAGCAATAGTTGCGAGAAATGTTTTCCTTTTACTCATGAAGGTAACGAAATCATGTTGGTCGCAGGTGGAAGCTTCATATTTTTGCACACATCATCCACTAACAAACCAAACAGAAAAATGTGACGCATATGTGACCCAATGGTGAGAGCTTTGAAAGACTTACAGTGTGATAAATTTCATTACATTCCCATCCACACTCGTTAAACCAAAGTACGCTTTCTGTGAACAATTTCATGTCATTACTATTTTGCTGTTGTCGAAATTCCCCACTGTTCTATAACTTGCCCCCCCCCCCCCTCCCTCCCCAAGACAACCAGCTATGTTGCAAGAAAAATATCAGCCTTGTAGCAAACTGTTCCTTGTGAACATGCAACAGCCATTGGTTCTGAGTGGAGAAACAGGTGGCGTGTTACTGCGAGAGCACAGCAATGTACTTGCAAGACTTGTTTGGTTATTGCACTTGTGTACCCCTGCAGTGTAAGCATGGGCTCTGTTAATAACTGATACTGCAAGCTACCACGGGAGCCAGCCCGCTTAATACAATTCACTGTTTAAAACATAATACAACACTTTCAGCAGTAAAAGATCTTTCATCTCACCACATGCTGTAATATCAAATAACTTCCAGTTGTCTTGATCACTCTTTATTGAGCGAGTCATTATTTTCTTTGTTGTCTATAAATTTTGCAAGCAGTTGCACCATGCTTGCATTTATGGCATTCGCTTCATTCTGAAGGCGCACCATTATCTTGCGCATTTTGTGTGCCTTGTGGTTGGCCTTTGCTGCTAACTCACTTTCAACTTCATGGAGGGCAACTAGCTGCTCTATAGCCGATCCTTGTCGCTTGTGGCGGCTCTTTTGGGATTCCCTTCTTTTGGCGCTTGTGCCAGCACCGGTACTGCTGCTTGCCCATGCTGTGGCACTGCTGCTTACGCCAGCACTGGCTCTGCTTGTGTCGCCACTGCTGTTGCCTGTGCTTTGCAGTAGAGTTACTGCAGCACTGGCACTGCAAATGTGGGAGCTGGCCGCAAGTTGTGAGAGGTCGTCTCTTCTGCTTCAGGCAGGCTGTCTTCCCATGACAGGAGCACTTCTGAGCCGTCTGGTGCCTTATTGACAACTGGAAGCTGCACATGATGAAACATACAAAACAACATGTTGTCATCTCAGAAAAGAGGTTAAATGTAATGCAATCATCCGCTTCCACAATATATTACAAAAACACAAACTTGTGATAGCCAAACTGGAAAGAAGGCAGCGGTTCAAATTTTTGTTTTCCTGAACATAACTAAATAGATATATGAAGATCCAGACATGTACATCAGCATTCCCTAGCCCCACTTTCACATGGACCAATGGGTTCAGTTGTTTTTTCCTGAATACTGTTGCGGAGTGCAGTCGCCTTCATTTAGGTTTATGTGTCTCGAAATATTTTGTGAAGGAGTTGGAGGACTTTTGTACGGCTCCTAGTGTTGGTGTTGTGATGAATGTCAGATTTTATGTCCTTTAATTGACTTGTGGCTGTTGCGGCTAATGCTTTTATGGCTTTCATAATTGTGCGCCATCCTGCTTCGGCCAATGTTATGGCTCGATGTATCTACAAATAAATAAATGAACAGCTGAACAAGACAGTATACAAGCTGATCAAATTCAATAACAAGCAATATGTTAAACATTTGCAAGTATGTGGGGCATGGTTGACCAAGGGTAAACCCAGCTCATGGGGTTGAGTTGAACAGAAGTACATGGAAGGTGAGGTGCGAACTCTGGCACGACAAGGCACAGCGATTTCAAAACGCAAGCGCCATTTCCGCTCCCCACTGCCATTAATGCCCATGGTTTTGGGAGTAGCTCACTTTATCATCCCCCCCCCAAGTCTGTCCAATGGTTCCAAAGGAAGGATTGCTGGGTCAGTTGGTTCACCATTCAAGGCTTAAAAACAGAACGAAAAATGGGGTGATACCCACTGTAGGCTATGTAGCGTGTACAACTTTATTTGCGAGCAGATAAGATTAATAAAGAATATGGCAGCACACCTGACTCGGTGAGAAGCTCCTCTAATTTGTAGCAACACCTAGCTGTTTGACCACCTGAGGCATTGTGCGGTTATGTCCGAAATCGTAACGCATGTTTATTGAGCCATCTTAAATTGAATTTGGCATTTTGTATTTTTTTCTAGCTTAAACCAAAAAGTCCAACCCCTATTTTTAAAATAACCGAGGAATTTAAGAAGTGTTAAATATTTAGGCTGTTTGATGTCTCATAGGATTACCTGACCGTATTTAGACCACAGAATGAAATGGTACAGCCAATGGAAAATGTTATAGCATGGAATCTGAGAGGTTGGGCCGCGAGACAAAAGCAGAAATTGAAGTTCATCCATAAAAAGCCGAGCAGTGCAAAAATCAAATAAGCAAAAAGAAATACATAAAAAGCAACAGGCTAACCATGGGTGTATACACATTACATGCTTAGGCAAGTGGAACGAGTCCTTTCTGTCCAATCGCCTTCGTGCCGGAATCACTTTATTTGGTTGTGATAAATTGATCTTTATTTCCTGCTTTCAACTTGCTGCTGCACTAACTTAAGCAGTTCTGAATGCAGCAAGCGGTCCTTAAAAACAGCAAAATGTTACCTTAGCTGATGTCCAGAAGACAGAGGGCCATACATCACATGGTCTACATCATGACCACCGCGGAAGCCAGGACACTTCTTCATAAGGGTTGATATGGTTGCAAACATTGCCACTGTTCTTACATGCAATTAAAAACTGTCTCTGGCAAAGTAACAGCCGTTTCAAACTATGCTATATTAGTAGACTAAGCTTGACAAGGATTTGGAGCCCAAGTCTGCACCACGATGTCTACAAGGTCATGGAGTATTGCCCAAAAATGTACAACAGCACTAGTTAGTCTGACGATGCCACTGCTCCCCTGGCTGCAGCACTTTGCTGAGTGAAGCTCGTGTGCAGTAGCCAGCAGGCTATGAAGTACACCTCTAAAACGCTGAATTTTCTTGGTTGAACTCAATTTCACAAAATTAGTTTAGAATACTATTATTGCTTCTATTTGCGGTTTAAATTGAGGAGTGCAACCTCTAAATGCTTTGAAGAACCATACTAGAGCTACCATAAAATGTGGAAGCATCTATCATAAAAAAACCTTTCTGCATGCATTCATTTCATATGCTTTGCGCCTTGCATGGGACAGCTCTACACAGCAGTACACTACATCATGGCAGTAACCAAAACCCACACTAAACAAGTTGCATGCACGTACCATGACCAAGGGGTCTAATGCGGAAGGAATAAGAGCGTGTTCAGAAGAGCATTATCAAAAAAAAAGGATTCAAGAAATAACCACTTGGCGTGAGACCACCTAGACACTGGGAGCATGAGCTGCATCTGAAATGTGTGCTGGAGCTCTACCTTTCAGCATGCCACAGATGACGAGAGGGAACGGGAAACCATTCATAACTGAAGCTTGTGGCTGCGGTTCTTGCTAATGAAAAGCCTTGAAGCAGTTTTTTTTCTGTTCCTCAAGCACATATCTGTATATCATTTTTTAAAATGCATCCACAGTGTCCCAGTAGAACAGCTTGCAGTGTTCTAGTTGGGTGCAAATGCCAAGAGGTCGGTTGGGTTGTATTAAGCATCCTTAACTACTGGCTACCCGCAAAAACTTGTCTTTACGTAGCCGCTGTTCCAAACATGGTTACATTGTGCTCCTGGCAGATAGTAAGTACTAACTGTTGGCAATGGCAATGTGTCCCCAACACTTGTATTGAATCTCAGCAAGCCATGTTTGCAACTCATTCTTTGCCCTCTTTTATTCCTGCTTCTTGTTCTCTCTTTATACATCATGTACTAATTCTGCGCATTCTTGAATTTCCACTTCCAAAAATTCACACCAGAATGAATGAGAGGTGCAATTTTATTGCTGAAAATAAAAAGCAGCAACAATTTTATGAGTGAGTCTTTCATAGTTTCACTTGTGCAGTGCAGTATCGTTTTTATATGAGGGCATGTGAAGGATGTTGCAGTTCAGTAACATTACTGTTTTCTGAGCAGTAAGATTTTAGTTGAGTTATTCTCTTCAGTAAGGTTGAAAAAAGCTACAAAATTTTTCAGCACACGCAGAAAAGTAACAAATAAAAATGTCAGAATACACATACCCCATAGCATCCTTGATTTGTGTTATGCAGTACTCAGCCGTGCGTCCCAATACAACATTCTGAATACCTCTTCTGATATGCTGTGAATAAGAGCCATTTGTCATCTAACTTGTGGATTTTCGGAATTTAGAAGAACCAAGGACAATCACGGCTAACTTACCTTTACGAAACGAGGGAGTCGGTAGCTGTCTGACACACATGTCAATCGTTTTCATGCTGGCCGCTGAACCAAACGATGCCTTAGTTGCGCCCGCTGCATTGCCTGGCAGCGAAGGTATCTCGCATGTGTATAATGTGAAACGTTTTCTTCACTCAACGCACGTTTTCTACAGTGCCTACCACTGGCCGCTGAAGGAAAATGTGGCTAGGTTTCGGCCTAATCATTTTGGTGTGGCCCCTGCGGTTCTGCGCTTTTCCGCCACTATGATGTCGCCCTCCGCTGAAGCGAACAACGCCGTAGTTCCACCTGTTTAATTTTTCTACGGTCTTGCTGTTGGTTTTCTGCCCCTGCACTGTTTGTCCAAGCTGTGTTGTGGCCCTCGCGACTTTGTCGTCTCCCTTCCTTTGCGGGCACTCGCGCCTGCTCGCACGTCAAATCTCCGCCACCTTTCCATCTAACTAGTCACGTGACCAAACTCAACGTATCAGCCTAGGTTTATACATTTATTACATTTTTTTGTGCATGTAAAATGTCTCTGAAGAAAGTTTCTTATAGCAAGCATTTACTTTAATGCTTACTTGCAAATTGCAGCGGAAGTGACGTGTACATTACAGAGAGCCAATGAGCAGTGGCCTGGCTGGGTTTGCGCTGAAAAAGAAATTCTACCGGGAGCCCACAAGCATCCAATGCACATGTGAAATCTTCCTGACTGTGCCAGATGACGCCAGGTACCCGGCAGGCTATGCGCGGTCCTGCAGCATCTGGGCCAATCAGCGCATGCTCTCATGCGGAGGGTGGGCTTCTGGTACTTTGCTAACATTAACAGGGTACACGGTACGTTAACGGTGTCTCGATGGCCACAGAAACCATTCGTGTAACAGCGCTCACTGGCTTTACAGTGGATGGACTGGTCGCTTCGAATGCCTTCGAAATGCCTATGTGACAGAACTGTCAGATTAGAACACAAGATACTGGCCCGTTTCCGGACACTTAAAATTAACGCCACATTTTTTTGTGTCTGTTGTTTCACGTGAGTACAGTGGTGAAAAAATTTGGCGTGAGCGTTTAGATGGTTGAACCATTGCGTTGCGAAGGTGTGCCGATGTGGAGAGTTCGTGGTAGACGGCCGCCCACAAGAGCACAACCACTGGATGAACAACGTGAACTACTCGCCCAGCAAGCGCCGACAAAACATCGTGGCCTTGCTCTTCAATGGAGACATCCACCACCGAAAGAAGGTGAAGAGAAGCTAATCCGGCACTCCTTAGCTGGTAGATTGTAATCAGTTGATAGCGTATGCAAGCTACGAACATGCCTGATTCATCATCATCATCAGCCTGACGACACCCGCTGCTGGGCAAAGGCTTCTGCCATGTTTCTCCAATTAATCCTATCCTTTGCCAGCTGCGCTTACCCTATACCTGCAAGCTTTTAAATCTCACCCGCTCACATAACCTTCTGCCGTCCACTACTATGCTTGCCTTCTCTTGGAATCAACTCCGTTACCCTTAAGGACCGGCAGTTATCTTGCCTTCGCATTACATGCCCTGCCCAAGCCCATTTCTTCCTCTTGACTTCGACTAGGATGTCATTAATGCACGTTTGTTCCCTCACCCACTCTGCCCACTTTCGGTCTCTTAACGTTACACTTATCATTTTTCTTTCCATGGCTCGCTGCGTTGTCGTTAACTTAAGCTGAACTGTTTTCGTTAGCCTCCACGTGTCTGTCCCGTAGATGAGTACTGCTTAGATACAGCTGTTGTGCACTTTTCTCTTCAGGGATATTGGTTAACTGCCATTCACAGTATGAGAGAACCTGCCAAATGCGCTCCACCCCATTTGTATCCTTCTAGTTATTCCCCTCTCGTGATCCGGATCAGCTGTCACTACCTGTCCTATGTGGACGTATTCATTTACCACTTCCAGCACCTCGCTGCCAATTGTGAACTGCTGTTCTCCTGCTAGGCTGTTAGGCTTTTGAACATTACTTTGGTTTTCTGCATGATAATTTTTCGACCCGCCGTTCTGCTCAGCCTGTCAAACTCATTGATCATGATTTGCAGTTCAGCTCCAGAGTGATTGGCTAGGCAAGGTCATCAGCGAATCGCAGATTATTTAGGTATTCTCCATGAACTCTTGTCCCCAACAGTTCATTCATTCATTCATTTTCATTTATTCATAATCTTGCCATACAAATTATCAAAACACTGTCGGAACCCATAGCCAGAGGCTAGTGTGGGGTTCTGAAAAAAATACATAATGGCAATGACACAGCACTTGTGTAAAATGAAAAGCAGAAAATCAATGGCGAATGACCAAAATACCACATACAATGAGAAGAAAACAAAATAATGTGCATTTTACAGCAGAATGAGTAAAGATCTATCAAGAACAACACTGTAGTGGAAATACAAACCGAAAACGACTACCACAGAGGTCAAATGAGGCTCATAAAATATGTTCCTAATGATTTATTTGTTTCATGGGACTGCTTTATTTCTGGGGGTAAAGGATCCAAAACCTTGGCTCCTGAAAACTGCACCAACTTTTTGCTGCAGATGTTATTATTCGGTGGCAGATTAAAGTTACTATGTGTGAGGTATCTTGTCAGTCGAGAAGGAGAGCGATCGCAACAGGGGTTACTATGTGTGAGGTATCTTGTCAGTGGAGAAGGAGAGCGATCGCAACAGGGAGGCATTGAAAGGTTGATTATATTTTACTATGTTGTTTACACACACCGCTGTCTTTAAAGTCCGCAAGAGGTCTAAAGGAAGGATATTGATTAACTGAAAAGTGGTGTACTTGGCTCGGCATACTTGCTTTGTGTTGCGATTCGGATAGCCCGTTTTTGTAATCGCTGGATAGGATCAAGGTAAGTGTTGTATGTCAACCTCCATGATTCTAAACAGTATAATAAATGACTGTTAATAAGGGCAAAATAAAGAGTACGCAGTGTATGTGTATCAAAAACAATCGCGGGCCTGTAATAAGGCATAACAGACAGAAGCCAACTTAGAACAGACGGCGCTAACCTGATTTTTCCAGTGAAGGTGTTCATCTAGAATGACACCAAGATACTTAAGTGAGTGTGTTCGTTCAAGTGAGTGGTCGTTAATGAAAATGTTAATTTGGTTGCTGCCAATGACTTTTGCTCATGAGCTAAATTCTATATATATGGTTTTGCTTGAATTAATTGTTAGCTTGTTATTAAAAACCACCTTGAAACTTTTTTCAGTTCAGCATTTGTTTTTGCTTATAAATCCTCATGGTTGTCAGCTGTAACTATGATCGCAGTGACATATGCATACATTAAAGTATCAGAGCAACTTAGGGCCTTCGGCAAATCGTACAAGTATAACAAAAACAACATTGGCCCTAAAACGAATCCTTGAGGAACTCCGGTCTGTAAATATTGAAGTGATGTTGTAATGTTATTAATAACTACAGCTTGTTGACGGTTTTCGATGTAACTAGAAAGTAAGCTGTAGACTTTACCGCGGAATCCATAATGGTTTAATTTGTGGACCATATTACTGTGATTCACGGTATCAAATGCTTTCTTTAAATCAACAAATACAATGGCGGCCAGTTTGTTTTCATGTAATGCTGTGTTAATTGAGTCAAGCTTAGGACAGCAGATGCCGTTGAATGATGTTTTCGAAATCCATGTTGCTGTTGACAGAGTAAGTTATGCTTTTCTAAGAATTTGCAAATATTGTTGGCTAGAATGTTTTCGTTAATATTATTAATAGCACTTAGGACAGAAATGGGTCTGTAGCTTGACTGATTGGATCGGTCTCCATCTTTCTATACTGGGACAACTTTGGCAATGTTTAGTGCGGATGGGTACTTTGCACATTTTAATCAATGATTAAAATGTTTGCATAAGATGGGTACCGAGATATCACTATTTTCCTTAAGTATACGTGGGTAAATTCCATCCAGTCCAGCAGATTTATTGCCTGTTAAGCTGAGAATAATGGATGTAATTTTTTCGGGTTCTATTTCAAACATTCCAAAAGTATTGAGAGCTGGTTTGGATGCAGCATTTTGTTGTTGTGATTCATGGAGTTGAGCAGCTAGGGACGGGCCGATATTGGTGAAAAAGGAATTAAATTTTTCTGTAGTATTTCCATCTATTCTCTCCTGGAGAGCACGGCGCAAACTGGCTTTGCCAGCGACTTCATTTATTATTTTCCAGACTTTATGCAAATTACCGGAAGCCTGTTCAACGAGACGCGTGTAATATTCTTTTTTCGGGCCCTCATCAATGACACGGATCTGTTGCACAGGCTCTTAAATTGGTTTAGATAGTAAACATTATCTTTGTGTTGGGGGGGGGGGGCTTCCATTTGCGGTACAATGAATGTTTTTCTTTTAAAACGGCGAGGATTGGCTCAGTCAACCAAGGGCATAGTGGTGCTTCACAAGAGCGAACACTAATATTTCTGCTGCAGTTAGTAACCATTCACGAAAGCGTGTCTATTAGGTTATTAAACTTTGTATCGACGTCGTCATGCTATATTACACTGGGGTCGACGGCCAGTAAATTTTCACCCAGAAGGGCGTAATCTATTTTAGATAGGTACTTCTTGCTCTCACGCTCTGGTTGTATTTCAATGTCAACAACAACAAAAAGTGGGAGGTGATCGGAGATGGGTTCGCTGTAAAAAACCCCAGCGCGTCTCCCATTCGGTATATTTGTTAATGCATTATCAATAATAGATGAAGAGTAGGTAGTTACACGCGTGGATGTGTTAATCATGTTTCGTAAATTGTACGATGTTAACAGGTTCACGTAATCCTTGTGGTATTCAGTACTTGTATCAATATTGAAATCGCCAACAATATTTATGTGTTCTAAGTGTGTAGCAAGCGTTTCAAAAATTCCTTCAAGTTTATCAAGAAAGGGCGAAAGGCGCGAATTTGGTGGACAATAAGCAACTCAATAAGTAAGCAGAGACGTCTGAGTGAATGCCTGAGAACAATTAACAGGCTCGACAATCTACGAAAAGAAAACCTGGCGCCTCCTCTGGGAGGCACGGCGGTGTAAAGAGCGAAAGTGGCTGTTAATATACAGGGAAGGAACACTGCTCCCCACATCAAGATATCGCTACTGCAAAACTACAGGTATTTCAAAGGCTAAGGTCAAAGGTGCAGTATGGGTGCAAAGTGTAATATGAAATACGGTTGTTCGCATGTTCAGACAAATCGACTCTAAATTATCAGCGCCGCTAGAAAAATAATCCGCATTCTCGTTGCTGCGGTCTTAAATGATGCGCTCTGGCGCGGAGCGCGATCTGCGCCCATGACGTGGTCACTATGACGCGGTTTTGCGCCGCGCGTCTGTTTCCATTATTAATTAGGGGCGACGTCGTGCTTTCCGTTTCTGCGGCGATGGACGCGGCGGCTGAGTGACGTCATACCTGTCACGTGGTTTCTCCTCGGTTCAAGGTCGAACTTGCGCACACGGCGAAGAAGCTACTAAGGGGAGCAGTTAAATATTTCGCTTTTAAACAAAGATCTAAGGCGAATTAGTGCGACACCATGGTGAACCACAAATGGTAAGGGCTTGGGTTTGAACCCGACCGCGGCGGCTGCGTTTTTATGGAGGAAAAACGCTAAGGCGCCCGTGTGCTGTGCGATGTGAGTGCACGTTAAAGATCCCCAGGTGGTCGAAATTATTCCGGAGCCCTCCACTACGGCACCTCTTCTTCCTTTCTTCTTTCACTCCCTCATTTATCCCTTCCCTTACGGCGCGGTTCAGGTGTCCAACGATATATGAGACAGATACTGCGCCATTTCCTTTCCGCAAAAACTAATTATTATTATAAGGGCTTGTAGCGACACTTGACTTCTGGCTCATTTGAATGTCAACCGGCAACGCATGGAGAAACTGGCTTTATCCAGCGTAGTGGAGCTTTCGCTTCAAAACTGTATGGCCTCCGCTGCACGCTGTCAAAACGTTGTCAGGCCCGTTGTTTTAAGGCGTTCACTCAGAACGTCCCTGTGTTTCCCGAGTAAGGCCTGGCCCATTCTCCACCATACGCGTGCCAATTTGAATATCCTTGCATCTGTTTATTTCTACTGCTTGCTTCGACCACATCTTTATGGCATTCCTTGTGAGATGCAACGGTTGTGAAATTCTTAAAACATGCAAGTTCCCTGAACAGTACAGTGCGATAAAAAAAAACTCAACGCCTGTAGAATTTTGACTACCTGTAGCGGAAGGCTGCTGATTACAAAGATGACTCTCGGCTCAAGAATTAGACCAAAAGAAATCGCGAAACCGGATTGTTGGATATTTTACGTGAATGTGTTATTTTATGCCGACAGCAAACGTGGCCTGTTGGTCTAGGAGTATGATTCTCGCTTTGGGTGCGAGAGGTCCCTGGTCCAAATCCCGGACGGGCTCTTTTGTAGCGATAGCTACATTACTGTAGCATTTCGAGCCTTCAGCATGACGGCGCGCAAACCTCTCGCTGCGCCGGCAAGCTGTCACGTGGTTGGTCACATGGTGCGGAGCCGCTGCCGATGGCGCGGCGCCTTGGCTGATCCCGTGGTTCGTCACGTGACCAAGTTTCACTCGGCCAGCTGTAGCTATCGCGTCACTCCAGGTTACACCAGAGCCGAACCACCACCATTTTTTTTTCTACAGCAATGTTCATCCTGCAGAGTTTGTGCTGGCCGGAGGTCGAATCCAGAAAGATTTTCGCACTTATGCAGGTCAGTGCAGCCCTTGCAACAACGAATTCCAAGTGCTTGATCAATAATGATCTCCAACACAGGACGGTTTCAAACAATTTTGCTACCCCTGGCGAAGTCACGTTGCAGCGCGCCGTCTCCTAGTTGGTATTACTACACATCATATTGAACAGACACTACGTAATAAATATTTATTCGCAGAACAAACTACGGTGTGAATAAATAACTCGGGAAGACCCACCGAACTGAAGCAATCAGAGAAAAAGAGTCGGCAGAGACACTTAGGACTGCTTACGTGTGAGAAGGCGTAGGCCCGCCCGTTCACTTTATGAACGTAGTCGCCGCGCGCTGCAGCGTGATGTATCCCTATGCCACACAGCTGACAATCCTACGTCTGCATGGCTGTATGTAGCCGCTGCCGCGTCCCTTCTGCGCGCTAATTTCATGAAGGGTCGCCACCCTACAACTGCCCGCGCTCCGCCTTGAGGATATGACGTGATAGTCATAATGGGTTAATTCCCATATATGCAGAATTCGTCTCTCTCTGCTTAATATTCATAGATACTCGGGAGTCCTCATCCGACTCTTGGCACTGTGGCGTAGCGGTTAATCGGTGCCACTACCCTGTGATGGCATTTGCTGCCAGCGGTGGAACTGGCTCGACTGCTTCTTTGGACTGCTTGTTTCGACTGCTTGCTCACGCAAAAGTTTCCGGAAACGCACCTTTGCGCAGACAAGCTGCCAATTCTGCAGTTTAAATGACTTGTTCTGGAGGCACGTTGACGGAAATCAGCAGCATGTCGCGGTGACGCGTGCGCCTATGTTGTCTTTGATTTGAATATATTGCTTCAAATCCGGCCACAGAAGATAGTTTTCTCTAAAACTCGCAACCAAGCTTTTTTGATGCCATTTCTTGCCAGTGCAGTGACGTGAAGATAAGTATATGAAGCGTTCTAGAGGGAATTACTCGCTCAGGCGCTCGATGTGCGTCCGTGGGAAGGTGCAATAGGGCATGTTATGGTCATCGAGCTCTCCTGGTGGCTCTGCTGCGCGTCTGTGTGTGCGACCGTACGCACTGCTGCAATATGCGTAGAAGTCCAATAGACTTTTCGCCAAGACGGAGCACCGCGCGCAAATCGCCTGCTGACTATTGCTGGCCACGCGTTTTTCTTGCTTTGTAGACGCTAAGCCCCGCAAGTGCGATGCCAAAGCATGGCGCTTACAAGGAGCAGCACGGACTCATTACTCAGCAAACGTAATTTCGCTACTATTTATTTACTTATGCTATTAAATAACCGCTGCAAATTAATTCATTACATGACTAAATTAGCAGTCCAGAAAATTAAAGAATTGCGTTACAAGTTACCGGGAAAGTAATTTAATGACTATAAATTTAATACAGCAATACAATTACTGCCATGTCTCGTCTGAACATAGTAGTTATCTCTGCACTGAGTAGAGGCACTGTGTCAGCGTTCTGCGTTTTGTCTGACAGAATCCTTTAACGTGAGTCAGCTTGCTATGGCAGTATACAACGCCTCTAGCTGTTCCTAGGAGTTCCGGATTCCGGGGTTCTTCAGTGATCACTTGAAGGGCAGTTCATGGCGTTTCCAATTGGTTCTGTTAGTTAGAAAGCAGAGGCCTACCGCAGGGCTCAGTTTTATCGCCTTTCCTGTTCAACGGGCTGATGAGAGGCCTCCCGGGGAAACTCAGCCAAATCTAGGGGATAAATGTCAGCATGTATATGGACGACACCAACCTTTGGACTACCCAGAGGAGCGATGCGAGAACGGAGGAAGACCTGCAGGCAGCGACAGACATCATTGTCGAATACGCGGCCGAAAGGGGACTTTCGTGCTCACCGCGAAAATCGGAGTTCGTATACAACCCAAAATACCTTCGCTGCAAAAACAGCGGGGATTTTCATATTCAGGTAGAGGGCAAACCGCTGCCAAAAGAGGAACAGATCAGGATCCTGGGCATGGTCATCCAATCGCACGGGCATAACGGAGAAGTCCTGAAGAAATTAGAAACCTACTTGATGCAAATTCTCGGGCTCTTGAGGAGGATCGCGACTAAAGGAAGAGGCCTCAAGGAGAGAAACTTACTAAAACTTATCCAGGCATACGTAATAAATAGAATCAGTTACGCGACGCCCTACCTCGGCATCAAGGCCGGCAAGAAAGACAAACTAGACTCCCTAATCCGGAGATGCGTTGAGAAGGCGCTAGGACTGCCCATGGGCACCTAGACCGAGCGGCTGCTTGAACTCGGGGTGCACAACACGTGCACAGAATTGGCGGAGGCAGTGCGAGTCTCCCAGTTAGAGAGACTGAGCACGACCGAGACGGGCAGGGTTACCCTTGCAAAAGTGGGACTCAAGCCAGACAGAGCGATGCCAACCAAAGTCGAAATTCGCAGGGAAAGCAGAAACGACTTCGCAGTCCCCCTCCCCCCCCCCCCCTTCCCTAGAAATATGCACCCAGAATTTAACGTAGAATGAAGGGCCAAACGAGCTGAAGCTCCACAGCGGAGGTTCGAAAATATCGAAGCCAAGGAAGTAGCGTATGTCGATGCGGCGAGTGACAGAACGGGTGCGGCGGTAGCCTCGGTAGTCGATGGCCGAGTGGCGCCGGTATCTGCGGAAGCCATCCAGGCCGCAACATAGAGATTGCGGAGGAAGTTGCAACAGCGCTCGCTTGCGTAGGAATGGAGGCCAAGTTCATAAGTAGCGAAGGCAAAACTGCCATCCAAAATTTTGGAAAGGGGAGGATATCACTGGAAGCGGCCAAAATCCTCCCCCAAAGAACCCTGAATAGAAAAATTCAGTCAATTTACACACCCGCGCACGCTGCCGTCGCTGGTAACGACGCCGCTTAGGAGCTAGCCCGAGCTCTCTACTTTCGGGCAGACGTCAAGCGCCCCGCACACCAGGCATACGACGAGCGTCTGCAAAATTACGGGGAAATCATCAGCCATTATAAATTGAGACTTAGGCTGGTACCCCCGCCAGATGTTGTCCTAAAAATAGAGAAGCTGTCGCGTGGAGGCGGCTCCAAACTAATACCTTCATGAACCCGGTCGGTGCGCTTCACGTGCTACCAGAGCTTAAGGAGAGCGATCAGTGCGAACACTGTGGGGCGAGAGGGACCCTCGACCACATAATTTGGGCATGCCCACAATCCCCACGGGTGGGACAAAATATAGTAAGTAGAGAAGCCTGGGAGACCCTGCCGCGAAGCGCGCACACTACCATCCAGCGAGGCACCATCCATCTGGTGGAAGAGGCCGCAACAAGCCAAGGGCTGTTTCGGACTTCTCCCGTGGCAAAGGGGCTGTCTACGCGGTCTTTGCGTAAAGCGTACGAGGTAAAATATAAAGGCTTCGCGGTTAGCACTGAGGCGGGCCGCACTGGGAGCGAGTGCGCGTTCTGCTTCCGCGTGAACGGCCGTAGCAGCGGCAGAGCGGTGGGGCAGTGGCAACCCCACCGAGGTGCGACGGGAGGCGGAAACACACCCCTTTTTGCAAAGGCCATAAGAAAAGCGCGCGATCCCCTCGAGACCGGCCGTGTATTGCGTTATGGCACCATTTGAGCCCAGGGACGCACTTCGGGGCGCTCGCGTGTCAGAAGACAGTTGGCTCGTTCAAGCTTTCGGAATCAGTCGGCTCGTAATCCCGGCGCGTATGCGCCACCCCCTACCTGAACCTCAAGAAGGCCGAGAGCGAGAAGCTGCATTGCATTTACACCACAGTTAAGGCAACTACGGTTCCTCGTAACAATAGTTAGCCGCGCTCACACGGCAGGCGAAACTGCAGTTACGCCACCTAACCACAGTTACCCAAACCGAGTTTGCTGACCACCGTTTGCTACCTTAACCGACAAGATGGCGGCGCCCGTGGCAGCAGCAATATCGAACGACTCGTCCTCCCAGAGTTGTGTCATCTGGCTTGATTCAACAACCGCGGCCCTGATACGCATCTAATACGGTAGCACGCGCAATGCTCGGATATATGCTGCGATTGTAGCGGAACTGAACGCCAGGCTGCCGCCAGGACAAGGCCCATACACCAGCAAACAAGTGAAGCTGAAAATGGAAAACCTCAACAAGAAATACGGTAAGTGCGACCTTTACCGAACGATGCTCGTGCCTTAGGGTTCTTGGCGCTGTTTTCATAGTGCAGATGAACTGCTTAAGTCAGCCTCACATGTTCAACCGTAGCATGTGTTGTCGCTGGAGCAACGCGTCGATTCTCTTCGCCGTCATGGCACAGTTCTGGAGTGTCGAAAACGATCTTGAGAATGTATTGTTGAGGTAGTAAGGACTCGAGATTAATGTCCTCAGGCAGGAGGAGCATACGCAGCACTTAGAATCTTCGCTCGTGCACGCGTGCACGGCGCTGCATGCAAAACTCGTCTTCCTCGTTACACACGTGTTGTTCGTCGTTTTTATTTGCAAATTGCGAGCTGCAGAGCTGACAGCATTGCTGCACACGTCGCTGTTTCTGGCCACCTGCTAGAGCAACAATGTAGTTAATTGAATTTCTAGATTTATTTCATATTCCTTTACCAGGCTTCACTGTGTACTAGTAGCATTTGTGTAGTAGTATACACAGTGCAGCCTGGGAAAGATATTTGAAAGAAATAAATCTAGAAATTAACCAAGTAAGATATTGCTAAAATGACAATAGTTGGACCATAATGCACAGTCGTGGCTTCAATTGCAAAGCAGCAACTAGCAGGATGTAGTTTAGCCACATTGCAAATGTAAATTGCATGCATTAATTTCACCAGTACCTGTGAATATGCATTAGACACTTATCTATGAAATATTATGCTTGCACTGAGAATGTGTACAGTGAAGCTTAATCCACTGAGATAAATGCTGTGATCACAACCTTCAAATGTTTTTTTAGCAACACATTTAATAGCTCACATCATTTTTATTTGTCCAGGCAGCTGAGACGGACAGGAACTTCAACTGGGTCGCCTGGTGTCTCACATATCTTCTACTGGCAGCTCCAGTTTCCTTGGCTGCCTTCCCATCAACGATAATGGGCGAGTCGAGGAAAGTTTAGAGGTAATTTGTGATTTATACCATTGCGTGTAATCTGTCCTTCAGATCACTTCAGAATTCTATTGCTGCTCATTTCTCAGTGCGGAACTTATACTCATTATAAAATGCTGGCCAACAATAGATAATAAAGAACAGACTCAAGCAGTTGTGTAAACCACTCCCACAAACATGGGTACTGGCCTTCACGTCTACATTTTCGCCTTGTGCTGCTGTTCTCTGTCATGAAATGTGAACCAACTAGCCAAGTAACTCCCACTGCTGGTCCATAAATCCTTGTTTTGTTCTAGCAATTCTACATATCGGTAGTAAGCTGATTGTTTCCCCCTACACTTAATGTTACCATGCCAGAGCAAAGACTACTTTGTTGTACAGGGAGTTCAATGTGCATTGCTGGTTTTGGTTACGTCCTTTTTTTCACGTGGGAATCATATGTCAAAAGGCACACACTGCCGATGGATACGACTTAAGTCTCTAGTTGGATGAAGTTATGGTTCGCAACAGAATTTGGTGCCTTTATTTGCGTGATATATGAATATTGCTAGCGGTGCGTAACAATTCATCTTTCACACCTGTGCACATGCAACTTCACCTTCATCCTTCTCTCTTTTAGATACTCATCTTCGTTCATTGACTCTATTAGCAATTAGGCTTGAATACAGTGGAGTAATACAGAAACCTGTGCATCATAAGCAGTTATTGCGAACTGTTTTTCTCTACAGGGGCACTGAAGGGAAGTGGCAAAGTAGATAATAAATTTCTATGTGATATATGTAATGTCCAAGAAATTCAATAAAACAAAGTGGTGGGCTAGTTGGTGATTCATACTTGGAATGAACGACAGCGTAAAAAAGGACAACCACAGAAGAGAAGCGTTCTTTGTGTAGTGTCCTCTTCTGTGGTTGTCCTTTTTTGCGCTGTCTTCGTTCGAAGTATATAAATAATATCTGTATTGTATGGGGTTTTTGTCTATAAGCTCTTTGTGCATGCTTTCTGTATTTATTGCCATTTCACATAAAATACACTCAATTGCAGGTTCAGTGCTGTCTACTCCTTCTTTTTGTATCACCCCATTTTTCGTTTTGTTTTTAAGCCTTGAATGGCGAACCAACTGACCCAGCAATCCTTCCTTTGGAACCATTGGACAGACTTGGGGGGGGGGGGATGATAAAGTGAGCTACTCCCAAAACCATGGGCATTAATGGCAGTGGGGAGCGGAAATGGCGCTTGCGTTTTGAAATCGCTGTGCCTTGTCGTGCCAGAGTTCGCACCTCACCTTCCATGTACTTCTGTTCAACTCAACCCCATGAGCTGGGTTTACCCTTGGTCAACCATGCCCCACATACTTGCAAATGTTTAACATATTGCTTGTTATTGAATTTGATCAGCTTGTATACTGTCTTGTTCAGCTGTTCATTTATTTATTTGTAGATACATCGAGCCATAACATTGGCCGAAGCAGGATGGCGCACAATTATGAAAGCCATAAAAGCATTAGCCGCAACAGCCACAAGTCAATTAAAGGACATAAAATCTGCATTCATCACAACACCAACACTAGGAGCCGTACAAATGTCCTCCAACTCGTTCACAAAATATTTCGAGACACATAAACCTAAATGAAGGCGACTGCACTCCGCAACAGTATTCAGGAAAAAACAACTGAACCCATTGGTCCATGTGAAAGTGGGGCTAGGGAATGCTGATGTACATGTCTGGATCTTCATATATCTATTTAGTTATGTTCAGGAAAACAAAAATTTGAACCGCTGCCTTCTTTCCAGTTTGGCTATCACAAGTTTGTGTTTTTGTAATATATTGTGGAAGCGGATGATTGCATTACATTTAACCTCTTTTCTGAGATGACAACATGTTGTTTTGTATGTTTCATCATGTGCAGCTTCCAGTTGTCAATAAGGCACCAGACGGCTCAGAAGTGCTCCTGTCATGGGAAGACAGCCTGCCTGAAGGAAGCAGAAGAGACGACCTCTCACAACTTGCGGCCAGCTCCCCCATTTGCAGTGCCAGTGCTGCAGTAACTCTACTGCAAAGCACAGGCAACAGCAGTGGCGACACAAGCAGAGCCAGTGCTGGCGTAAGCAGCAGTGCCACAGCAGGGGCAAGCAGCAGTACCGGTGCTGGCACAAGCGCAAAAAGAAGGGAATCCCAAAAGAGCCGCCACAAGCGACAAGGATCGGCTATAGAGCAGCTAGTTGCCCTCCATGAAGTTAAAAGTGAGTTAGCAGCAAAGGCCGACTACAAGGCACACAAAATGCGCAAGATAATGGTGCGCCTTCAGAATGAAGCGAATGCCATAAATGCAAGCATGGTGCAATTGCTTGCAAAATTTCTAGACAACAAAGACAATAATGACTCGCTCAATAAAGAGTGATCAAGACAACTGGAAGTTATTTGATATTACAGCATGTGGTGAGATGAAAGACCTTTTACTGCTGAAAGTGTTGTATTATGTTTTAAACAGTGAATTGTATTAGGCGGGCTGGCTATCGTGGTAGCTTGCAGTATCAGTTATTAACAGAGCCGATGCTTACACTGCATGGGTACACAAGTGCAATAACCAAACAAGTCTTGCAAGTACATTGCTGTGCTCTCGCAGTAACACTCCACCTGTTTCTCCACTCAGAACCAATGGCTGTTGCATGTTCACCAGAAACAGTTTGCTACAAGGCTGATATTTTTCTTGCAACATAACTGGTTGTCTTGGGGAGGGAGGGGGGGGGGGCAAGTTATAGAACAGTGGGGAATTTCGACAACAGCAAAATAGTAATGACATGAAATTGTTCACAGAAAGCGTACTTTGGTTTAACGAGTGTGGATGGGAATGTAATGAAATTTATCACACTGTAAGTCTTTCAAAGCTCTCACCATTGGGTCACATATGCATCACATGTTTGTGTTTGCTTTGTGTGTGGATGATGTGTGCAAAAATATGAAGCTTCCACCTGCGACCAACATGATTTCGTTACCTTCATGAGTAAAAGGAAAAAATTTCTCGCAGCTATTGCTTAATCTTCAACTGGATATAAATTTTTCACTGTAATATGACTGTAAGTACCAACAGCTTTTTTGGTCAGAGGTATCCGCTTCCATTGGGCTACTAGCATCAGGTGCATGGAACAGCCTAGCGAAAAAATATGGTGATACACAGGGGGCCCTTATTGGAAAGGTCTATATAGTGAATGCATTTCATTCACTATACTGCTTTCAGAATAAAGTTAAATGGTGCAACGGAACAAAAACAGGAAGACACAGAGACAGAAAAAGCGCCACTGCTGTGTCTTCCTGTGTATGTTCCTTTGTGCCATTCAACTTTATGATCAACCAACTAACGCCTCCAGCAAGTACTTCTGCTTTCATAAGAAAGAGTGCAAGACTAAATGTACTGCTTGACAAGGTACCAACAAGTTGCTGATTGGCAATGTGGCAAGACGATGGCCAGTTATGCACGAAAATATAAGCAAACAGCAAGTGATAGAATAGCTGCCAATACGCAGACCATGTGACACAAACACAACAATGAAAAATGTAGTACAATGACGATGAAACAGCAACATAAACAGCAGTGCTCAGCAGGAATGAATCATTTAAAAATGGAAAGCTCATGCCGGCATTTTACTATCGTCTGTGAGCAACTGTTTGAAGAAAGAGATTTGTTTACAGGAAGTAATGAAATCTTCATTATTAGTTCATTAGAGATGGTTGCTTCTAGGTGAAGGCTTGTTTGTCATAAGGAGTACTAGTAGTTGGTACGAACCACTTCATTTTGTAGTATAACAAGAACCAATAATTAACATTAGCTATATAATGCAAGACAATTTTCTGAAAGCCTGGCCACGACGGCGGCTTTTCAATGAAGGTGCAAAGCAAGACACTCATGTACTGTGCAATGTCAGTGCATGTTAATGAACCCCATGTGGTCGAAAATTCTGCAGCCCTTCACTACGGCATCACTCATAGCCCAAGCCGCTTTGGAACTCCGCGCGTGGAGACGACCTGCACGACGCAGCAACGCAGCTGGGACTCACCCCCTTGAACACCGGCGAGCCCACCTTTCGACGACACGGAGCAACCGGCTCCTGCATCGACGTTGCCTTCGCATCCAGAGGCATCGAGGCGACATGGCGCCGATCACCATCTCTCTGGGGCTCGGATCATTACTCCATCCTAATTGAACCCACTGCGATGGAGGCGCGCCCCAAACGTGCCTACTCCATTACCAATTGGAGTGCGTTCAGGCGGGCGGTCGACGAGGCGGCGGCCACTGGCGCAGATTTCTTTTCAAGTCTAGTCCGAAGCGCTCTCGCAGCCACCCAACGAGCAGAGGTAAGGGCAGGGCAGCCCACACCTGATATGAAGCTGCTCAATCTGCGCGAGAAGAGAGATCGCGCAGAGCGACGGGCGCGACGGACAGACAGAGCCGCCGACTGGACTGTCTACAACCGCTTGGACGCAGCAGCGCGCCGCCACGCCAACAAGCTATACCGCCGGCAGTGGGCTTCACTATGCCAATGGATGGAGGAAGATGTCAGCTCGCGGAGACTGTTTGACACCCTGCGGCGCATCACCGAACCACAGGCAAACCGTCAACCGCTGGCCGCCCTCGCAATCTCCAGCGGGCTCAGCTTTGTAGAATTGGCAGAGCGGTTTGCCGATCGGTTCGCGCCGCCCAGCCCCGCAAACGCCGCTATCATAGCTGCTCCTGAGAGCCCCAGAAGCGACGCCAGTCCCTCGCCCGTCGCCTCGGAAGGTCCATGTGATGCGCCGTTCACCGCGGCGGAATTGAACAATGCGCTGCAGCGCTGCCGCCGCCGCTCGGCGCCCGGACCGGACGGGGTGACATACCAAATGCTGCGAAACCTGGATGCGCAGCAACGACAGATCCGCCTGCAGCAGATCAACCTGGTGTGGGAACGCGGGGAGCTACCGGAGGATTGGCGAACCGCGGTCGTTTGTCCCATCCGAAAGGCAGGGCGCCCACCTACGGAGCTGAGCGGATACCGGCCAGTGGCATTAACATCGGCGGCAGGTAAGCTCATGGAGCATATGGCGTTGCAGCGTCTGAACGAGCGGGCTGCGGAGGCTGATTTGTTTGACGAGCGGCAGACGGGTTTCCGTGGGATGCGGTGCACGGCTGATTCTATATCGGACGCTGTTACAGCGCTGGAGCATGCCAGGGCAGCGGGCCAGGTCGCGCTGCTGCTGCTACTGGACGTCTCGGGCGCTTTTGACAACGTTCACCGTGCACCAATTCTCGCGGTGCTTGAGGGGGCCGGTGTGAGCGGGCGCCTTTTGCGATACGTTCATGGCTTCCTGAGCGGGCGCACCATGCACGTACGAGTAGGGGGTAAGCTCTCCAAGCCTCGCCCGGTCGACATGGGCGTGCCGCAGGGCTCTGTCCCATCACCATTTCTGTTTAATGTGGCCATGTCGGTGGTGCCGGCCTCCCTCCCCACGAGCGGGCGACACCATGTGTACATGTCCATATATGCAGACGACATAGCTCTGTGGTGCCGGGACCACCGGGCGAGGAGTTCCGCGTGCGGGGGTGCCTTCAGGGAGCTCTGACCGCAATCGATGCCAGATTGCGCGGCCTTGGTCTGTCGCTGAGCGCGGACAAATCGGTGGCCATGGCCTGCGTTTCGCGCTCGCGCGCGCACCTTGCGCCACTGTCACTGGACGGTACTCTGATTCCTTGGCGTAAATCGGTGCGGTACCTTGGCCTGGACATCGACTGGCGCCTTTCCTTCCGCCCCGCGGCGACGAAGGCCTGTCTGCAGATGAAGAGGATCACCGCCGCCGTGCACAAGCTCACCGCTCGAGGCCAGGGCATCTCCCAGCAAGCCGCGCTGCGTCTATACAATGCCGCAGCTTTGGGGGCGGTGCTCTATGTGCTGCCGCTCGTCACGGTGCGCAAGCCGTGCTGGAAGAAGCTCGAGCTTCAGCACCGCAAGTCCCTGCGCGTGTGCCTAAGCCTGCCCAAAAACTCGCAGTGCGCCGCAACGTTGGCCGAGGCAGGAGCGTGGCCCCTTGAGCTCCAAGCAGCGCGCAGGGCACTGAATCACATCGACCGGCTTCACCGCGCACCGGACGGCGGCTCGCTGCTGCAGCGTATGCGCTGGCACCCGCGCTCACGAATGGGCGCGGCGCTGCTCGAGTATGAGCAATTGACCCAAGGCCCACCCCCCTACGGCTCCTGCGCGCCCTGGCCTGCTGCCTCGGAGGTACAGCGAGAGATCGTCGGCATCGCTGGAAAGCGCTGTGCAGCAGCTGGCCTTAGCCGTCATACACGAGGAGCTCCAGGACAATCTCCTCGTGTACACCGACGGCTCAGTGGCCTGCGACAGCTGGTCCCTTGCTGCGGCGGCCACCATCCCGTTCCTGCGACTGCACAGCCAGCAACACGCAACCTTCCTGGGCTCCTCCACCACGGCGGAGTTGTTGGGGATCCGGCTCGGGCTGGACCTGCTGCTCACCCTCGGCCCTCCGCCGCCCAGGAGTGTTCTGCTGTGCGACTCCCGCGCCGCCCTCAGCCGCCTGCAATCTAACGGCCGCGGTACCCCACTAGTGCGGGAAATTCAATCGCGCATCGAGCGCCTCGCGCAGAGAGGTTGTGCCGTGCGCGCACAGTGGGTGCCCGGTCACTGCGGAGTCGCAGGCAACGAAGAAGCTGACGACCTCGCGACCGCTGCACACAAACTATCGGCCAGCGATCTGCCCCATGCGCTGGAGGACGTGCGTGCGGCCATCCACGACCATCTCCGAAAGCAGCACCCCGACCCACGCATCGCGGGAGGTGAGCGCATCGACAGTGTCACCGGCTGTCGCGCACTTACACGGTCACAACGTGCAATGATCCTCCGCGCGCGCATAGGCTGCGTGTGGCCCGGGGAACGGCGGGTGCGTCACGGAATCGCGACGAGTGATGTATGTGACGGATGCGGTGAAGTGGAAACACTAGAACACCTGAACATTCACTGTACCGCGTTCGCCGATGCTCGTCGCGATATGCTCGCGGTCTATAGGGCGCAGGGCATACTACCAGACTCCATCAAGACGCTATTGTGGCCGCAGGGCAGTGCGCGCACTCGTGAGCGAACTTTGGTGAGCCTCTGTGCATTCCTCGAACACACGGCCTTGACGTCCCGTCTGTTCTCCGTCAGGTAGTTACACGCAGTGACCGAACGCTCCGCGAGTTCTACCTTGAACGATTAATAACTGGGGCGTGATTACGGATCGCTCTCAATCGAAACTGCCTCAAAAAGTGTCTCAATTGCCTCTCTCCTATTGGTCGGCCGTGGGCGGCGGCCATTTTGATTTTTTTCGTCACTGACTGACGTCGTAAATGGCGCAGAAGTGGTGACGTTGGCCATCTAATTATGCGGGCGGATTGAGACGATTTTTTGAGACTGAAAAAGATAGTGTCAACACGTTTGAGACAGAAAATGGCGGCTGTTTATTTTGCCATACGCGGCTGGCCGCGCGAGCAACGGCGTAGGAGAGTGCACGAAGACGGTTTTGGCTTGCCAGACGAGCTGTTTCGTCGCCAATTTCGACTCAGGAAGGAGACTGCACAGTGGCTGTGCGACCAACTCGCTGATGAACTGGGAGGTGTGCGGGCGAGTGCGCTGTCAGTGCAGCGACAGGTGTTGTGCGCGCTGCGCTTCTTCGGCACCGGCGGATTTCAAGGCGCCGTGGGCAACGAGGGCAACGTTGGCATAGCCCAGCCCACTGTCAGCAAGTGTGTGCGGCGGGTGTCAGCAGCTATTGTCAGAGTGGGGTCGCGGGACGGTTGGGTGCGGTTCCCGGCGAGCCCGGAAGAGAAGGCGGCGGCGAAGGAGGGCTTCCTTCGCCACGGCAGCATCCCCGGCGTCGTTGGGTGTGTGGATGGCACATTTATCGCCATCAACGCGCCACGGGGCGATGCTGCATACAAGGCCGCCTTTTGGAGTCGTAAGGGCTTCTACGCACTCAACACAATGATAGTGAGTAGGCTTCGCTCTCCGTTTTTGACTGCATGTTCGGCCTTAAGCTCGGGCCTTGACGGTGGAAGTTCACAACTAAGCTTGTGGTGCGCTTTCTCTTACAGGTGTGTGACTCCAACATGAGAATTATAGCTGTTGACCCCCGCTGCCCAGGATCGGACCACGACGCGTTTTCGTGGCGCTATTCGTGGCTGCGGCAGGAGATAGGGCAAGGACTGCTGCAAGGTGGCGAGTTTCTTCTGGGTAAGCAATAAGAAACCCCCACCGCGGTTACAAATTCCGTGGTGAGGCAAAAATGAAAACCGAAAGATGTTATCGAGGCTTACTTCACCTCCAAAAGGGGTGACAACTGTGCCGGTTCGTCTGAATTATGTCTAGTAAAGAAACATCGAAATCTTACATGGGTGCATTGGGGATTTTCATTCCTACTGATCACACATGGCCCTGTCGATAATGTATTCGCACTGCACACGGTGTGTTTGCGTGTGTACCTTGTTTCCTCCTCCTTTATAAGTGTCCCTGTTTCCACAAAATAGTCAGTCGCATGTTCTGCGCTTTGTGTGTGCGTATTTGTGCCTCTTGTTGACCGGTCGTCTTCGCGTTTTTTTACTTTTCGACATTGCTATGCATCTGCTGCCATTGTATCAAGAGTGATGAGATTGAGGACGACAGAGGCTACGCTTAACTGCACACCATTTCTTTTATGCAGGGGACAGTGGCTACCCTTTGGAGCCCTGGCTTTTGACACCTGTGCCAGGGCATCCCAGTCTGGCGTCTCCAGAGGGGTTATTCAACTCAGCGCATAGCTCCATGCGATGCGTTGTGGAGCGCGCCATCGGCGTGTTGAAGAGCCGCTTCCGGTGCCTGCAAAGGTACCGGACGCTCCAATACGAGCCGGAGCGAGCGGCCTTCATAATCGGAGCATGTGCTGCGCTGCACAACCTGTGTTTGAATGACCCCTTGCCAGAAGAAGGAGACGTGGATGCCGCTGACCCGGACGACGACGAGCCACCTCCGGCTGCAGTCCACACGCAAGGCGCTGCAAGCCGCCTTACCTACCTGCGGGAGAGAGCCGAGCGCGACGGTATTGTCGAGATTTTTCGGAGAACCCGTCTCCAGAGGCTGGCATACCTGCGCACGGTGCGTCGTCAGTTGCCGCGGCAACTCCAGCGTCGCTAGCACTGAGCCCATCGACACCACCTCGCAGGGTAGCTGGCCAAGGTGTTCATTTGTGCAACACAGCAGCCACGGTTACTGTTCGCAGCGTCATCCCCTCATGTCAGTGTACGCTTGTGTGTGAGCAGCTCTGCATTGTGCCCCTAGCCGCAGCCCGCAAAGTGCCGACTTTTATTTATTTTTTTCGTGTGTGGGCCTACAAGCTGCCGGTGCCGAAGAAGCGCCGCGTGCACAACACCTGTTGCTGCGCTGACAGCGCACTCGCCTGCGCACCTCCCTGTTCATTGGCGAGTTGGTCGCACAGCCACTGTACAGTCTCCTTGCCGAGTCGAAATTGGCGACGAAACAGCTCGTCTGGCAAGCCAAAAACGTCTTCGTGTGTGTGTGTGTGTGTGTGCGCGTGTTTAAGTGGGTGAATAAAAAGTGTACTGTGAAACAAAGCACCGAATGTTTGTGATGCTTATTGAAATGAGGAAGTCCCACTGAAGCAATTTTTTTGCTCGATATGCATTCAAGGGCTGAAATTTCGATGGACATATTGTAGTGCAAGAGACATCAAGTGCTCATTGTTGGTATTTCAGTTAAATTTGAAAGGTGTGCTTGCACCCTGTACTTTAGGAATAAATAAAAAAGACACAACCAAAGAGGACAACACACCTCATAGCACATCCCCTACCGTGATGACATCAGTGGGCAGAAGGGCCATCCTTCAAGCTTACCCAGTCTGGCTTCTAGCGTCATCGAGTTAGGGGACGCGCAGTGAGGTGTGTTGTCCCTTTTGGTTATGGCCTACTGTGAGGAGGACTTGTTTATTTATTCCTAAATTACAGGGTGCAAGCATACCTTTCAAATTTAACTGAAATACCAACAAATAGCACTTGACGTCTCTTGCACTACAATATGTCCATCGAAATCATTTCAGGGTTCCTTTCAGCATGCACTTCTATATTTTTTTACCAGCATTTATCACAAGTGTTTTTATTTGAACAGATAGGTGCAAAATGCACTGCTTGCAATACCATGAACAAGTAACATCTTCACGTGTGGTACACAAATTGCCACATACAAACATGATAAACATGACAAGACTAGCGGCCTACGTGTTACCACAGCTTCTACGTGAGTTATGTAAACATAAAACGCATTTCAGCCCATATTAAACCATGGTACATATCTAAAGCAATGCGCTGTACGTGTGTAATACATTTCGCCTGACTAGAAAATGTGTATCACCCACAAAATGCATGAATATCAATACGACAACGTGTGATGAATTTCTGCTCAATGGCAAACCATAGCAGTTCCGAGAAGATTGACGCACAACGGAATGCATCATGAATCTGGCAAGTTGTGCTGTCATAATGACTGTAACATGACAAATTTCCCATTACAGGGAAAAGGCGTCTTCCATATTTCCCTAATTAACCCTGTCCTTTGCCAGCTGCGTCCACTGTGCCCGCAAACGTCTCTCATCCGCCCACCTAACATAGTTCAGCCACCCTTGTTGGCTTTCCTTCTCTTGGAATACACTCCGTTACCCTGAAGGAGCAGCGGTTATCTTGCCTTCCAATTACATGCCCTGCCCAAGGGATATTGGTAAACTGCCATTCATGATCTGAGAGGACCGGCCATATCTGCTCCACCCTATTCTTATCCGTCTAGTTTTTTTCCATCTCACGATCAGCTGTCATTGCCAATTGTGAACTGCTTTTCCCTTGCTAGACTGTAGAACATTACTTTGGCCAGCTGCATGTTAATTTTTAGACCCACCGTTCTGCCCTGCCTAACTCGTTCATCACCTGAGTGACTCGGCAAGGCAAAGTCATCAGCGAATCGCAGATTATTTAGGTACTTTCAATTTACTCTTATTCCGAACTGTTCTCTTTTCAGACCTCGGAATACCTCCTGTAAACAGGCGGTGAATAGCGTTGACGAGATCGTGTCTCCTTGCCTGACGTCCTTCCTTAATGGAATTTTAATGCTGACTTTATAGAGGACTATGGTAGCTCTACAGTTCCTATATATACCTTCCAATATTTTGGAACAAGGCATGGTAAGCCCCGTCGTGGCACCCCACAGTTTGTTTGAAGTATTCTGCTACCGATGTGGAGCAGGTTAACTGTCAGCCATGGCGGTCACATTGCGACGGACAAACAGTGTGCGTGCGCTACGCAGTGTGTAGACACGTTCAAGAACCCCGTGGTGTAAATTAACCCGGAGCCGTCTACAACATTGTTCCTATAAGCACGTGTGTCGCAACGTGTCGTTAAAGCACACAATCGTGAATGTGCAAGGGAGGAAGATTAATGAACATATGAAAAACCAAACACTGACTAGATATAGCATACCTTGTGTGTCTTGCAGAAGGTAAAAAGGTAACATCTAAAAACGAAATCAAAGTAAACAGTACATATCACACACCTTGTGTGTGTCTTGCACAATGTTGCAAGGTACCATCGCAAAAAATTTGCACACACACTTCAGACTGGTTATGTGCAGGAATGTGAAAGCACGTCGTATGACACCACCTGGAACACTGCACGAGAAATGGTTAGTTGCAATTTTGACACAAATGTAGCAGGGAAAAGTTGCGCCATATTGAACTCAGCCAGTGCGGGGTGTATAAGGCGAATGTCATGTATATGACCGTCAGGAAAGGCGGCCCTCGGCTTGCCGTGTGCGCCAAGCGATCACGTGATGACGGCAAATTTATCCTGACATGACTGGGATTTTCTGTACCATCTGCGAGTGCTCATACATGCCGTCAGGTTTTCTCGTAATGGGACTAGCAATGCTTCCACATTGAAACACGAAACCAAAGTGGACAACGAACACTGCACAGCCTGTACACTGCACACAAGTTAAAAAGTGCAAAAGGAAGAAAAAAAACATTCATACACAAGCCCCATGCACCTGGCAGGGAAATAAAAAAAAATATTGTGCACCTTGCAGAAGGAAAATAAATATATACATAACGCCTGCACCCGGCAGGGAAATAAAAAAAATATTGTGCACCTTGCAGAAGGAAAATAAATGTATACATAATGCCTGCACCCGGAAGCGAAATAAAAAAATATTCTGCACCTTGCAGAAGGAAAATAAATATATACATAACGCCTGCACCCGGCAGGGAAATAAGAAAATATTCTGCACCTTCCAGAAGGCAAAAATAAAACAGAAAAAAAACAGGTAAAAAAGAAAAAAAAGCCCCACCGAACAAGTTACTGCGGTGGCTGTACCTGATTGTTCAAAACACGTACAATCAGGGCCACCGCAAGTAAAACTTGCTCGGTGAGGCGCACTGTGTCGGCCCTTGCCGCATCAGCAGTGCGCACCATGTGGGCCCCGGTTTCTGTGACGGCGGCAGTCAATTGTGTCACTGCCGCCGTCAGGCTGCTCACTGATCTTGATGTTTGCCTCTGTTCCTTCACATAAAAGGAGCTTCATTTGCACACTTCACAGACATGTAGGGCTCGTTTCACATAAAGATGACCTACTGAAATGTCTCTAGAGGTCAGGCATTGGTTTCGAACTGTTAATGTAGATACAACATGTTGCATGCAGATGCTTCTCCTTCACTAAATGTGGTGGGTGTTGTCTGCACATACCTCCAGAAGGCGCGCATGAAATGTGGCGTCCTCAGCGCTGCGGGCTTCGAGGAGGTCGTTGGTCCGCCGCGTCTCTGCTAGCAGCTGGTGGACCTCCTCCGCCCGCGTGCTCCGCTGCTGCTGACACGGACGCCCCGCCACCACATCTCGCTGCTCCTGTGTAGCTGTCGAAAGGAGAAAGTGACTGAATGTACACTTGTCATATAGTGGCGTACGATGTACAATAACCTGACTGTTTGGTGCAATATCTCAGAGGGCTGTTGACATGCATACTGGGGAGCAGTACATAAAAGCATTCATAATCAGCGGTATGACAAAAACAGCATTGTTTCAATGTGCACATTTGTGTACCCATCGCAGACACCACAGTTTCCGCTGTAAGAGGAAAAAAGCTTGCACAGGGTACCAGTGGTGCATATGAAATACACTTATGTGGGTGGCCGCCACGGTGGCTGAGTGGTTATGGCGCTCGGCTGCGGGCCCGAAACCCGCGGCGGTCGAATTTCGATGGAGGCGAAATTCTAGAGGCCCGTGTACTGTGCGATGTCAGTGCACATTAAAGAACCCCTGACGGTCCAAATCCCTGGAGCCCTTCACTACGGCGTCTGTCATAGCTGGAGTCGCTTTGGGACGTTAAATCCCCATAAACCAAACCAAACTTGTGTGGGTATTCTGAAGTGATACTGATAGTCTGCTCCTGCGAATGGTATTAATGTTAGGTAGCTTGCGAAATGGATAATGTGCAGCGTGATACTGGAACACGAACTCACAGGCTGTGTCACAAGGTGCGCCCTCCTCCTCCAGCTCCTCCAGCTCCTCTTCTTCCGGGGGGGGGGTGCCATCTATGTGAATTCATTCCACAAGACAGCACTCTTAGTGGACAGTTTCAGCAGAGCGTGTATTGGTGCAAAACACACGGTTACTAGGTACTGAGACACAAGAAACATAGCAGTACCAAGAGGGCAAGATAGTACAAGGTACATAACTCGAGGTTGCATTTCTTAGCTCAGCATTCGCATCCCTCCCTAACTAAAATAAAAACCACAACGAGGTCAACAATGTGCACAAGTTGTTAGGTGTACATATCAAATGACTAAAAATTCACTTACCAGATGGAGAGCGCGCCTCTGCCTGCTGCAGGCCGCTCGTCCCTGGCATCTCCCCCACGGACACAAGGGGCTGGTTCAGCAAGAGGCACAGCGTCCCACGTTCATGCACGAGTGTCTCCAAGTTCATTCTGTGTGTGCATTGCTCACAGTACATGGCCCCGAGGTTGACATTCATTATTCTTCATTAGCCTCCCCTATCATTCCCCCCTCATTATTAGTAACGTCACGGCGGCTTACCACATACCTGGCTGGACGAAGAGTACATAGGAGCTGCGACGCCTTGCACGAGGCCCGGCGACCGCAGCTTACACACCTGGCCTGCCAGCCCCGGCAGCCTGCCGCCTCCAGTGCCCCTGCGACAGGATGCGGACAGAGATATTCAAGGGCATTCGAAAGACCGTTGTTGACACGCTCACCTTCCCGCTGCCAAAAACTGCGCCTCCTGCTTCTTGCAGCGGGTGCACCACACTTGCCAAGTGTGGCGCCATTGAAGCACATTTTTGGCAGCGGGGCCCGCGGCGTTCAGCAGGGCCGCAAGCTGCTGCCACAGCTCGCGCCTGCGAGCCGCCGTGTAGCCCCCGGAAAGGGGTGAGGCAGCGTGGGCGAGCGCCGGGTGCTGCTCCATAAACTCCACCAACATGAGGTATTGCTCCTTCGATACGCGTGCTGTCGTCTTTTCAGACATGATGGTGGATGGCCGTTTCAAATGATAACGGTATGTCATGCCAATTCCGCCAGCATTACTAGGTATCGGTCAGGGAATGAAATAGGGAACAATGGGGAATGTACAGCTTGGCTTCACGCGGACGTGCGCTATATATAACTTGGGTTTACACAGCAGAGCATAGACGTGCGCTCTATTGGAACAACTTATACAAGGTTACGAAGCAGCAAGGACGAGCAAGACTGTTGATAGAGTGCGCCTAATCGTTTTTCTCGTCCTTGATCGTTCCTTATTTACATGCCTACACACAATGAACTGACGATCACGCAGCCATACAACTTTATTTCGCCCCATATGTCACACTTCCCCGTCGTCTTGTATTTAGCAAACAAAATATGGAACTACACATCGCACACGTCAACCGAAGAGCATCTTTGGGCTATTGTTGTCATCGATAATAAGCAAATACACATTTACCACAATATGTTGTCTTCGTCGATTTTCAAGCCCAGCGCTCCTTGTAAGTTGATCTCCGCAGGCCCGTAGCATTCACTGCCTTCAATCAGATTTTTCTGCGCACTTCAGACATCAGGAAAGTGCCTTGATTTTAGACGACACGGAAAACATCGGGAACTAGCCGTGGAATCAGCTGTTTTCTTGCAGGCCGCCATGTTCACGCGATACCACTGCCAGCGCGCCCTCATGGCAAGGAAGTTAACCTGCAGCAAATTTAATTGCAAAACTGAGAATGCTTCTAATTTTCCCTCGTGTTGTTGAGATTGCAACAGAGTTTACTACAAAAATAAAACATTACTTGTTTTCTTCATTGCGTTTTTGTTCACCTTCAGACTAACATGTTCACGCTATACCGCTGACAGCACACCTTCGCGGCAAGAAAAGTGACTGAACAGCAAACTTAATTGCAAAAATGAAAACACTGCTTCTTTTGCTTGGTGCTGTTGGGTTTGAAATACAGTTTCTTAGCAAAATAAAACATTACTCGTTTTTATTCACTGCGTCTTTACTGCAAAACATTAGTCTACGGTCCCTTGTCGTGCGAATAGTGGTTTCGGGGCGGAGCCCTGCTACTAGCCACCGCAACCTTGCTCCGCATTGGCCGATTCAACGGTCGGCATTACTCGGTGTCGTCATTTTGACGTCACGATCTCAAAATTGAGACAGTTTTTGAGAGCGGTCCGTAATCGCGCCCCTGGACGCCCCACTCCAGTTGTAACCGACACAGTGCTGTGCGCGCGTGTGATTTAATTCCTCTAAAATGAACTAATCACGCGGACATCCTGGACACATATTTTATTGTGTAAATAGTTTGTACATATTACTGCTCCCCATATCCTCTCTTCCTGTCCCCTCACCTCTTTCATTTAATTTCTCCATTCTGCCTGCTATCCTTTATTTCCGCTGCCCCAGCTCAGGTGCTTCAGTATCGATGGCAGATGCCGGGGCTAGCAAAAATATTTTCCTTCCTTTTCACTATTATTTTTAATAAAACCACTACCACCACCAGCATTCTTCAGATTATGTTCCAGGCCGAATGTAGCAGGCACACCCTTGTACGAGTAGAGATCTCCAGGCGTTCGCTACTGTTCCACCATCTCTACACTTTGCTCCCCTTCCCATTCATGTAATGCATCTCTAATGAAGGGCCTCTAGAATTTCGCCGCCATAGAAATTCGGCTGATCATTGCCGCGGCGGTCGAAATTCGACGGAGGCGAAATTCTAGAGGCCCGTGTACTCTTCGATGTAAGTGCACGTTAAAGAATCGCAGGTGGAATAAATTTCTGAAGCCCTTCATTATGGCGTCATTCATAGCCTGAGTCGCTTTGGACGTTAACACCCCCCACCCTAAAATCCGCACAAACAGCGCTGTTGAAATATCCAACGAGAGTGGCATACGTGTTTTCATTACCTACGGTTGCGTCCTTGAGCACAAATTACTTAATTTGGGGAGTTAAGCCCACAAAACGATGCAGCCTGGCAGGCCAACCTTTTAATGCGGGTGTGGCTAAAAGACAACATAATAAACAAACACTGATGATGTTCAAGTATAAAATTATTAAAGAAACTCTACCTGAAAACAAAGCAATCACACATAACTGCCGCACATGAAACACATTCATGTTAGGAAGAAACACACGCACACGGATGAGCGCTGCACTCACGGCTGGTTCACTGCATTCCTTATAAAAATGGTGTACAGACAGTCTATGGACTTGTTATACTCATTGCCTTCGTATAGATATTTCTTTTTGTCTGTTCGTAATTTACACACTGTCTATAGATACACGTCTACTAAAAGTGTGCGGCCATTAATCTATAGACTATCTATGGCTGTCTATGAAAATGAAACTTGCTTTTTTGGTAAAGGAAATGGCGCAGTATCTGTCTCACATATCGGCGGACATTTGAACCGCGCCGTAAAGGAAGGGATAAAGGAGGGAGTGAAAGAAGAAAGGAATGAAGAGGTGCGGTTGTTGAGGGCGCCGGATTAATCGGGTTCGAACACGGTAACTCTGGAATAGTAGCCGAGCGTCCTATAGCCACTGAGCGATGGCGGCGGGTTGATATAGACTGTCTATAGGATTTGTATTGCCTATAAACTGCTCTGCGGGGTTTCTCTAAAGAGATTCTATAGAATTTATATGCTGAAGCCTATAGACAGTCTATAGATTATCTAAAAATTTTTGTAATGGCAACAAGACATGCCGCATATAAACCCGTCGTCGTGAATGCGCGCACAGAATACTCTGATAAAGACACGGCCCTAAGGCGAACCTAGAGGTGACATGCACCCTAAGAAATATCTTGTGGCAGAGAAAAGGTTGAATTCCGTTCTATACAAGAAAATAAAGCATCGCTTGCGCAATTACTGCAGCAGTTATTATAGGGCAATAACGGAGTAAGCGATGCTTCCTTTTTCGTGTACACACTGGAATTCTACCTTTTCCCTGCCAGAAGGTGTCTCTTAGGGTTTATCTCGGCTCTAGGTTTACCTTTTGCACGTGTCTTTCTCAGTGCATTCTGAGCACTCATTGCTGTTGCTGATAGGAAGAAAGAATAGGAAAGTGCATGGGCCAGCCTACTGGCTCAAGCCGAGCCACGCTCGCTGCCGCGTGCCTAAAGCAGGAGACTTAAAGGATAGGAGAGCAAAGATAGAAAGGAGCGCGCTAATATGCCCCGGGATGATCTCGGAGGCAGTGCAATACCGGGCCAAGTGCTCCGCCATATTCCAAAAATAAGTGTAATATCTTGGGTCCAAGGACCCGCAGCAGATATTTGTGCACGCCTTCACGACGCAGGGTTTATCACGACGCAGGGCATGTCTTGCTGCAGTAAACCAGCCGCGAGTGCAGCGTTCGTCCGTGTGTGTGAGTGCTTCTTAATTCTTAATGCGAATGTGTTTGATGCGCTGTTATTAAGTGTGACTGCTTTAATTCAAGAGGGTTCCTTTCTCGACTTTATGCTTCAGCGTAATCAGTGTTTGTTTACTGTGTTTTTACCCGCTCCCGCATTAAAAGGTCAGTCTGCCCGGCTGTATTGTTTTGTGTGGTTTAACGTCGCAAAGCAGCTCCAAGGAAATTACAGACGACGTAGTGGCGAGGTTGCCGTATCATTTTCGCAAATCTGTTTTTTTTTAATATCTAAGGAGAGGACTGACTTGGGCTGGTGCATTTTGATGGAAGCCCACTGAACAGCGCTAATAGACAGGACGAAAGAGATAAACACAGGCACAAGCGAATAATTGTGTTCTCTTCCGCCCCGTCTCTCCGCGCGCGCGCACGCGTGCGTGTGCGTGTGCGTGCGCGTGCGCGTGTGCGTGTGCGTGCGCGTGCGCGTGCGCGTGTGCGTGTGCGTGCGCGTGCGCGTGTGCGTGTGTGTGTGTGTGTGTGTGTGTGTGTGTGTGTGTGTGTGTGTGTGTGTGTGTGTGTGTGTGTGTGTGTGTGTGTGTGTGTGTGTGTGTGTGTGTGTGTGTGTGTCCCAGAAGCTGCATATGCAGAGGTGTATTTTATTTTTGTTCAAAATTCTGCTGTCGTCCTTTACAATATTCTCTATATATTTATCACTAATCACCAAAAGCCGTGATAGAAAAGCTATAAAAAGCAACATTCCCCTATGCCTTCCATGGCCTCAAAGACTTCTGGCATATTTTGCAAAAAATAATACCGCGCCCCTCAATTCACTTATTCGATCTGCTCACCGTATAGCGAGGGACTCAGTTCTGCTGGTCTTGATGCCAAAGAGAGCATGCCAGGGTTCTCGCGCACATCACGCTGCCTACCCTCGATCACGTTCCACGTGACACATGCGATAAAAGAGGACGCCACATGTCCACCACTCTTGTCGGGCACGGCGCTGACGAACGCTCTCAAGATTAACCTACAGATAAACGGCAACTAGAGGGGTGGGGGCTCTTCGAACATTTTGTGTTGACACTGGCATCAAATTCCCTAGGATCCCGTCTCTGCCCCACAACAAACCATTTTAGAACAGCAGAAAGAGGAAACCGAAGCCGAAACGCAGTTGGTGGCCGGTGACGATGCTTCGCATCACGCAGTGATGAGGTCGTGAACGTTACTAGGAAAACTAGTACGCGAGTTGAATGGCTGAAGTAGTGACTGTAAATGACGAGTTGCCATTAAATGCCTTGGAGGCCGCATATATTTCCTATTCTGTATTGGTACATAGTGCGTATTTCCCCCCACTCCTATGCTCTTACTATCGCTCATCCCTTTCCTTCCCTATCCCTGTCCTTTTATTCCCGCTAATCGCAGCTCAGGTGCTTCAGCTTTGGATGGCAGATGCCGCGGCTACCAACATGTTTTCCATCCATTGTTATTTTATTATTAAATGGCCACTAACAAACAACAACAT
The DNA here is from genome assembly GCF_052857255.1 of Amblyomma americanum. Classification (NCBI taxonomy): domain Eukaryota; kingdom Metazoa; phylum Arthropoda; class Arachnida; order Ixodida; family Ixodidae; genus Amblyomma; species Amblyomma americanum. The sequence continues at coordinate 314,791,924 of NC_135497.1, read as the reverse complement.
TTAATATACACCTCAAAATTTTGTTAGGCGGGGAGCGGGATCATTGTGCGGATTACGTGCAGCGTTTCCCGTACAAATCATCTGCGTTCAGGCCAGGAAAACGTCTATTTTTAAAATTTATTTGCGCGAGAATGAAATGTTGAATATCTGCTAAAATTTGTGGATGTAATTAAGAATGCGAGAAAAGCCTTAGTAGATGTGTTATTAGAATATATTTACTCCAGCAACCTCCGGAGCTGCACTCTCAGAAAAATACACACAGCCTTTCTAGCCCACGCTTGCTACCCCCCGCCCCCCCCCCCCGGATTCCATTCTGCTTAGGTGGCGCATCTCTTTATCTAAGCTTGGCAAGCCAACCGGTTAATCGTCTTTAGCGCCATCCCGCTATCCTTCCCACATCACTTCCTCGGGGCGGTTTCAAACAATTTTGCTGCCCCTGGCGAAGTCATGTTACAGCGCCCCGTCTCCTAGTTGGTATTACTACACATCATATTGAACACTTCAGACACTACGTATTAAATATTTATTCGTAGAACAAACTATGGTGTGAATGAGTAACTCGGGAAGACCCACCGAACTGAAGCAATCAGAGAAAAAGAGTCGGCAGTGACACTTAGGACTGCTTACGTTTGAAAAGGCGTAGGCCCGCCCGTTAAATTTATGAACGTAGTCGCCGCGCAATGCGGCGTGATGTATCCCGATGCCACACAGCTGACAATCCTACGTCTGCATGGCTGTATGTAGCCGCTGCCGCGTCCCTTCTGCGCGCTAATTTCATGAAGGGTCGCCACCCTACAACTGCCCGCGCTCCGCCTTGAGGATATGACGTGATAGTCATAATGGGTTAATTCCCATATATGCAGAATTCGTCTCTCTCTGCTTAATATTCATAGATACTCGGGAGTCCTCATCCGACTCTTGGCACTGTGGCGTAGCGGTTAATCGGTGCCACTACCCTGTGATGCAATTTGCTGCCAGCGGTGGAACTGGCTCGACTGCTTCTTTTGACTGCTTGTTTCGACTCATCCAAAAGTTTCCGGAAATGCACCTTTGCGCAGACAAGCTGCGAATTCTGCAGTTTAATTGACTTCTTCTGGAGGCACGTTGACGGAAATTAGCAGCATGTCGCGGTGACGCGTGCGCCTATGTTGCCTTTGATTTAAATATATTGCTTCAAATCCGGCCACAGAAGCTGGTTTTCTCTAAAACTCGCAACCAAGCTTTTTAGATGCCATTTCTTGCCAGTGCAGTGAAGTGAAGATAAGTATATGAAGCGTTCTAGAGGGAATTACTCGCTCAGGCGCTCGATGTGCGTCCGTGGGAAGGTGCAATAGGGCATGTCATGGTCGTCGAGCTCTCCTGGTGGCTCTGCTGCGCGTCTGTGTGTGCGACCGTACGCAGTGCTGAAATATGCGTAGAAGTCCAATAGACTTGTCGCCAAGACTGTGCACCCCGCGCACATCGCCTGCTGACTATTGCTGGCCACGCGTTTTTCTTGCTTTGTAGACGCTAAGCCCCGCAAGTGCGATGCCAAAGCATGGCGCTTACAAGGAGCAGCACGGACTCATTACTCAGCACACGTAATTTCGCTACTATTTATTTACTTATGCTATTAAATTACTGCTGCAAATTAATTCATTACATGACTAAATCAGCAGTCCAGAAAGGTTGTGAATTGCGCTACAAGTTACCGAGAAAGTAATTTAATGACTATAATTTTATTACAGCAATTCAATTACTGCCATGTCTCGTCTAAACGTAGAAGTTATCTCTGCACTGAGTAGAGGCACTGTGTCAGCGTTCTGCGTTTTGTCTGACAGAATCCTTTAACGTGAGTCAGCTTGGTATGGCAGTATTCAGCGCCTCTAGCTGTTCTTGGGGGTTCCGGATTCCGGGGTTCTTCAGTGATCACTTGAAGGGCAGTTCATGGCGTTTCCATTTGGTTCTATTGTATTTTTGAAAATTTATAGCGGGACGCTTCGTGAGGCACTCTTGGTGCTATAATGGCCTCTACGAATGTGCTCCTCATCTGTCTAACGATCCCTGAAAATAGTGGCGATTCGCCTGATTAGCTAAACAGCTTTTGCAAGTGGTCACATTATTAACGCAGAATGACTCTTCGGCATTTTACCCACAGTTTCTTGTCCATAGATTCCAGCAGAATCTTCTAAAAAAATTCTGAAGTCGATTATGACCATAAGTAATGCGAAATTTGAACGCAGCTCTGTCGGTGTCTCGGACTGTAGGCTCATTGTTATGCTTTGCTGAGTCGTCGGCACCTCAAGCCACGATATTTGTTAGATAGAATGCGCATACTAGTCTTATTTATATTAGTCTAATATATTAGCGCAGCGGCGACCAAGCGGTTGAGCATCCGCGTCGCATGCAGGAGGTGCGGGGTTCGATCCCCAGCGCCACCAGGTACCCACCGGTGATACCATGGGTACAAGCTTACCACTAGCCTTGTTCTCGGCTAATCAGGGGTGAAGTGCTGAAAAAAGGGTCTTTTACCCCACCTTGAGTAATCGCAAATACCTTGTGCCAAGGCGCTCTTTAGCCATAGATGCCCTTGCGCCATAAAGAATCCATAATCATCATCATCGGTAGCAGTGTCAGTAGAAGAAGACGGCAATGTGCAAAGCACATCTCTGAAGTTCGCTGCCATCCCTGACTAAAAATTCAATTCCGTAGTCGATATTTACATTCCGATACCCTGGTCGAGCTACTCGTGCCGAGTTGCAATATTGTAGTCACTAAAAGACCAAAAGGTGTGTGCACTTTAAAACCATATTATAAATAGAGTACATCTATAGGCAGTGGACTGCTTCCTAATTGTGAAAAGGGCTTCATGTCCTCTGTGGCTTGATCTTAACCAGAGCCTTCGTGGTAGGGCTGAAAACCTGGGTCGCCTGCAGGAAACACGGTTTGCACGCGGCTAGATTTGTCTTCTTTGTGGCCTGTTATTTATACAATAGCATGGTCACGATCTCCACTTGTTCACTCCTACCTTTCTATGCAGGGGTAAAACCGCACAACGTCCGAGACACTAGGTTTCCTTCAAATGAAGCACACTGTTCATCTCACCTTATGAGAGTCAGTTGTTTAGAATACCTTTGCGCCTATGTCGTTTTCAGTCCTTCCTTGACTAGATGTTAATGACATTTATCTAATGTCACATAGCTTTCGAGTAGCTCCAGAGAACTTTCTACGACCTTTTTTGGGCTGCGGGAAGGGTGTGTGGGAGCTATGAGTTCGAAAGATGATGGCAGCTGCCTTCCACAGCCCAGTGCCGAACCTGGAAGCACTCGTCGACCTATCTGTGAAAGGTCTATACACTAGGTGTTGCAGCGAAGCCCGCCACGAATTTTATTTTTAGGCATTCTATGGCATAAACATATGTTTATAGGCATATTACGACAATTTTAGCAGAATTCAAGCACTTAACTTTTTAACTATTACATTTAGGCGCCTGGCTGCATTTACGGATTTGTAGCTGCCGGTTATCGGTTATTAGAATTTCGAACACGCGATTGCCCTCGGTGCTGTGGTTCAACAGATTCAGATGTTCTAGTGCGCCATACGAAAAGCGCTCGTCTGTGTAGCGCACTTAGCAACGGTCACCAGTACACGCCACTCCATGGCTTTCGTTTCACTTGACCTTGGCTCCGTGGCTTACGTGGGATACACCTGTGCTGTAGCGAAGCTCCCATATAAACTAGGCCTAAAATGTAGTAGCATAAAGATAACATTTAAAAGCAGTTAACCAGCTTGCTAGTGAACATGATACACCTTTTTCAGACCTAATACAAGACTGTTAGTACTATGCCGCAGAAGCAATCTCTTTGTTTCATAAAGACTGTACTTAAAAATTAGTGGCGGGCTTCGTTGACACACCGAGTGTGAAGGATGTTTTATGGACTATGGGGGTTTAACGTCCCAAAGCGACTCGGGCTATGAGGGACGCAATAGTGAAGGGCCCCGGAAATTTCGACCACCTGGGGTTCTTTAACGCGCACAAACATCGCACAGTACAAGGGCCTCTAGAAGGGTGTAAAGAAGACCGATGATGTAGTACTAGTACGCTGTAAGTGACGCTAAGTCTTCAGAATATTAATCGGCAAGTGGAGCAGAGGGCTTTGTGGATATAAAATGAGTTGAGATTTGGTAATAAGACCAAAAAAAGCCTCAATACCGGTCTTAAAGATTTCTCACGTAAATGCGCTTTTGTATGCAGGTTCGATGCGACTGCTCGACGTGCGGCCCGTTCGTCTATCTATAGGCGTATTGGTGTCGCTTTGGGTGCGAGAGGTCCCGGGCTCAAATCCCGGATGAGCCCATGAATTTTAACCACATTATGATTCAGAATAACTTTTAATGTTTGAACCGGCCCCCCTACCTACCCTCTCCGGCACGGCAAGCAGGCCTCCGGGAGAGTAGGGGGTTTATTCACTACAAGACTAGCACTTAATTTTAAGCGACGCTGCAGCTGCCAGCTGGTTCTGTTCCTTTTGCACCCTAGAGTCTGGGCTTCTTAATACTTCACTCCAAATTTCATCGCCTTCATATTTGCTTTTTCCTGGAGCTTCTTGGCATTTTTTCACGATGTGGTGAGCGCAGTGCAGCCCTCGTCTTGAAAATACTAGACTAGCGGTTCGATCTACGGCTTCACTGCCTGGACCCCCAGTATGCGCTGAGATCCATGTTATTCTTACATATCAGTTTATAATTGCGCCTTCTATTACTTCGAGCGCTTTCTTGCCGATTCTGCCCCTTGAGTAGTTCATCACCGCGTTTCTGCAGTCGCTAATGATGACTTTGGCTTTGGTAGCAAAGACGGCTAACGCAATCACTAGCTCATCTGCCTCTGTGATTGATAAGCCTTCGGCTATAATGTCACTTTGCCCCGCCGCGGTGGCTCAGTGCTTAGGGCGCTCGACTACTGATCCGGAGTCATCGGGTTCGAATCCGACTTCGGCGGCTCCATTTTTATGGAGGAAAAACGATAAGGCGCCCGTGTGCTGTGCGATGTCAGTGCACTTTAAAGATGGTCAAATTATTCCAGAGCCCTCCATTACGGCACCTCTTCTTCCTTTCTTCTTTCACTCCCGCCTTTATCCCTTCCCTTACGGCGCGGTTCAGGTGTCCAACGATATATGAGACAGATAATGTCCCATTTTCTTTTCCCCAAAAACCAATTGTTATTATCATAATGTCACATTTGCATTTCCCAGCCGCATATTTGGCCACCGACGCTGTAAAATTTTTTTTTTCTTCCCGCCTTAAGCCTCAATCCTTGGGATGCTTTCGAGGAATTCACGTGTCGGCCCTACTGGCCAGCTTGCATGATAGAACTCGCCTCTGCGCCAGTGGCAGGAGAAGCGAGCGCGACTCACTGCCGTGGCAGGCGTATACCAATCTGAGGATGCGGCTGCCGCGATTTAAGGATTGAGTCCTGGAACAAACTGCACCTGCCATAGCTGCTATTCTCTTAGCGGTGTGTGGTTAGCGCCGGCAGGAGTGCGATCCAGTACGAGGCACATGGATGTGCATTTCACCATATGCTACACTACGCTTAGCGTTGGGAGGCTCTGTGCGCGCAGGCACACGGAATATACGCCTCACTTGTTTAGGGGGTCCTGACGTATTGCGAGCGGAGATAAATCATTGAATCCATATAAGGGCCAAATCAAAGAATTTTCCCAGCAAAGACGAAGTGAAACAGGTGCGTGCCTTCGCCCCTGTGACTCTATGTTTTGGTCTAATTGTAAAATTCAAGACCTCTTAGCACAGGTGCTGTATGCCGAGGTTTTCGTGTCCAATAGAGCCACAAGCGGAGACATGGTGCGGATTACATCGTGGCGTTGCTGATTGCCATTAACCTCCGTTCGCTGGACGCCTCGAACAATGGGCGCAAATCGCGCGGCGCCTTCTGGATGCTTTTGCGAGACTACAGCAATGAAAGTGCGCTTTATTTTTCGAGTTGCACTGAAATTTAGAGTCGACTTGCCTGAACATGCGAACAGCCGTATTTCGTATTACAGTTTATACCCATACTGCACCTTTGGCCACAGCTTTAGAAATACCTGTACTTTTCCAGTGGCAATATTTTGTTGTGGGGACCAATGTTCCCTCCCTGTCTATGAACAGCCGCTTTCGCTCTTTACACCGCCGTGCCTCCCAGAGGAGGCGCCAGGTTTTCTTTTCATAGATTGTCGGGCCCGTTAATTGTTCTCAGGCATTCACTCAGAACGTCTCTGTCTCTTGTGAGCGAGGCACAGTGTATGCTCCGCCTTACTTACGCATACAGTTCAAATACCCTTCTACGCCTTGCTTTGCCCACATCCTTATTGTATTCCTTATCCGATGTAACGGTTGCGAGATCCTGCAAAAAAAAAAATTCAGGGCACCTAAATAGCACAGTCTGAAAAAACAGACGCAACGCCAGAGGAATTTTAACTAGCTGTAGCGGAGGGCTGCGTGAATACGAAGATGGCTCTCGGGTGAGGAACAGAACCGAAACAAATCATAAAACCGCATTTCTCGACATCTTACTCAAGAACGTGTTTCTCAACCAACAACGTTCGTGGCCCGTTGGTCTAGGGGGCATGATTCACGCTATGGGTGCGAGAGGTCCCGGGTTCAAATCCCGGATGGGCCCGCTTTTTCTTAGTGTGCCCGTTCATGCTGGTCGGCGAAATACATTTTTGCGGCAGGTCTTTTTCTTTGAAGGTGACATCGAGACACTCTTGCTATCCCGTGCGCACAGCGCCATCCTGCGCCAGGAGTAGAAGGCAGACATTGCGGTACTTAAATTCCTGTAATGCAATTGCAGAAATTAAGTGCATTTCTCATTAATTTTAATTGAATTAATTATTTTTTTACTCGCGTAAGTTGCATGTCATGAATTATTTTCAGCAGTTAATTTGGAAGCGAAAGTAATTAATTACAGTACAGATTACTTTTATTAAGAATGAACCACTGCTCTTGGTGACAGCAAAAATTTGATCTCTCGTCTGCCGGGTCGGGCACTTCAACAGCAGGGGAACACGCGGAAAAGCCTGGGCCAGCAAGCACTGCTGAGTTGGACACGCGGGCGGGTGCCGATGCGCGCGCGGACTTAGCCACCACCTTGGAACCGAGAAACACAGAAAGCTACATGGCTTCTGGCGCACACCTGACAAGAGATTTTACCGTTTTCCAGTTGTACGCAAGGCTTGAAAAGCGTTTCGTTATGCCGAAGACAGAGTTGGCATAAAATGCATCTGTAGGACGGCTGTTCAACATGGCGAATTGGGGACACTATCTTGAACGTAGGGGCCACTTTGAAGCTGAGCTGCTCCTGCGATGCAGTAAAATGAGAAGACTGAATGATTGTGGGAGATGTCTCCACTGGACTTTCTCTGTGTGTGCAAGGTAAAAAGTAACTGTAAAGCAAATGCAATTACTTTATGAAAGTAACTGAACTGTAATAAATGGGCAGTTTAGCAGTTTTCACCAAAGTAATTAGCAATGTAATTTACTGACATTTAAAAAAGTAATTTTGCCATGTATGCTTGTAGGGAGAGACGCCGTGCTGGCTCGCTCCTGTCCCCGCGCTTTCACACCGCTAAGAAAAGAGCAGCCGTGGCAGCTGCAGTCAGCTCAAGGACTCGATCCGGAAGCAGCGGTAGCCGCGTCCTCCGATTGGGGTACGCCAGCCACGCCAGCGCGTCGCGCTCGCGTCTGCTCCCGCGCGCGCAAGGACAAGTTCCGGCAGACGCTGGAATGCGTACAGAAGCTACACGTACGCCTTCAGTGTCTTAGGAGTCGGGGCTTAAGGTGCAAAGGAAGAAGGATGTACGAAGTAGCGTGGTGTGCAAACGCGCTAGCACTTCGGTTTTCACTCGGTTTGTCTTTAGGTTTGAGTTCGGTTTTCAAACTCAATTAGGCTTGAGACAAAGATGGGCGATGATTTCTGCAGCCCTACTGAAAATTTAGAGTAGAATAGTGGGAACACTTGAACAGATGTCTTTCGTGTTATTTTTATTATTAATATTTATAACTACCTCGAGGGCCCCATTAAAGGGGTACTACTTTGGGGAGTGTATTTCCTGGCACATAGTTGATTCGATGGATGAGGGATGATGGTACGACCGCGTTGGCCTAGTCATTCCAGCCCTTTTTAGTGCGAACAAAAAAAAATGACAGATACGCAGATGCCCTGGCAGGAGGAGGGTAAACGGCCGTCTCGGGGTTCGTGCGGCTGGAGATACGGTAGGCAGGTCTGATTACAGAACTGTTCATGTAATAATAGTAAACTTTTGAAAACGCACAGTCACGCCATAGTACGGCGATTTGCTAAGCTTGATACAGGAGCATTACGTTTTATTTTGGTGGCACTAACATGATAGGAATAGACAGAGTGGATGAATCTTGCTGCCCAATTTCGTGCTGCTTCTAGTTAGGAAGTTTGCTTTGATTAGAGTCCCAAATGGCGCATCTGGATTCCAGTTTGGAGCGAATGCATGTTAAATAACCTGATACCTTTACTGAAGGGGGTGCTGGGCGGATGGTTCGCGCTTTGGACTTCAGGTATTGAAATATATGGTTTTATAGTAGCTATATTTTGATCTGGTGAGCACTATGTACCCTATGTGTTGACGGTCTGCATATGTGCCTCCAAGAGCAGGGATCATGTTTTATTTTCAAAGATTGCCGGACCGTTGTTTTGAGGCATGCCCTCAGAACGTCTGTTGACCTTCCTGAGTGAGTGAGTGAGTGAGCGAGGCAGTGAGTGAGTGAGTGAGTCAGTGAGTAAGTCAGTGAGTGGGTGAGTGAGTGAGTGAGTGAGTTAGTGAGTGAGTGAGTGAGTGGGTGAGTGAGTGAGTGAGTGAGTGAGTTAGTGCGTGAGTGAGTGAGTGAGTTAGTGAGTGAGTGAGTGAGTGAGCCAGCGAGCGAGCGAAGAAATTTACAGTCGCAAAAGGATTCTCTCGGCGGAGGTGGGGTCTTCACTTCAGGGCCCCAGTGGCCTTTGCCGTCAAGCGAGCTCTGTCGATCAGCTTGAGCTGTTCTTCAGGCTTCGAGCAGAACAGCTTGGGTATTCCGCACATAGCGGCCATTAGTTCTAATGAGTGAGGCACGGTGTATTCTCCGCCTTGTGCATGACTGTTTGAATATCTATGTATCGTGCCCCTTCTATGCCTAGCTTTGACGACATATTTAGCGAAGTCCCTGTGTTACGAAATTGCTGTGAAATTTTCAAAAAAAAAAATACAGGCTACCCGAACGCCACAGTGCGGTAAAACGGACGCAACGCGTAGTGAATTTCAACTAGCTGTACAGACTCTCGGCTCAGAAATAAAAAACTAAATAAAACGTAAAACCGGATTTCTGAACATCTTACTCAAGTGCATGCTTTTGTGCCGCTGCTTTGCGTGGCCAGTTGGTCTAGGCAGTTATTCATCTTCCACAACTCCCATCGAGGGTGAAGTACATGCCGAGTGTACTTTCCTATCTGAAGAGACACCATACAGTGGTCACTGAAGAAAATGGGCCGCACCCAGTAGCCAAACACACTTGCTAATGCGTCAACAGAAACGTAAATTCTGTCAAGGCGAGCATTAGAGGAAAACTGAAAATGAGTGAAATGTATACTGTCGCCTTTTTCCTGCCCCACATCCACAAGACTATATTCAGAAACCAAATCGGTAAGTAATGCAGCACTATGGTCGTATCTCTTACATACCACTGAACGGTCCTCATCCCTACAAACGCAAATAAAATCTCCCAACAATATAATTTGGCGGTCCGTGCACAAATGTTCAACTAATGACAGAAAAAAAAGCCTTCTATCGCGCTGCTTTGTGGGGGCATAAACACAAATAATAAACACAAATAATAATAAACACAAATAAAGACAAATAACTGTCTGCTCTCAGACGAAATCTTTCAGCGTGCTGTACCTACTTGTTTGAAGGACGTATGGTCACGCCGTGATCTTTCCATTTTTCAAAAGTGGGACTTGTTTAAACAGGAGATCAAAAACTTGGCAATTGAGGCCTCAGCGAGAATCGCTTTCCTGAAGAGACACCGCCTTCGTGAGCTTGGGCGCACCCTAACGGAGCTACATGAGCTAGAGAGGGTAAGCCCGGGTGCCTATCTCGAAGAGATTAATAACGTAAAAGCACAGCTTCAACAATTTGCGACAGACAGATATAAGGGGGCCTTGCTACAATCTAGGTCCCGAAGGTTTCTTGATGAGCAACCTTCTCGTCGGGCCCTGAGTGATGAAAGAGAGAATGCTCTTGCGAAGGAAATATTGGAAATTCAGTATGGTGATTGCACATACAGTGATGCGCCTGGTATTCTTGCTGCTTTCTTCGACTATTATCGGAAGCTGTTTGGCAGTTGCGAAGATCCAAGTCAGGGTTTAGATTACAGTTCCTTGCTCGGAAACTTCCCTCGACTTGATGATGAGAAGTGTGCTATAGTGAAGGGACCTATCACTTTGGATGAAATTCAATCAGCCATTTCTGCCCTGCAGAGCCAGAAATCTCCTGGGCCAGATGGTATTACTAGCGAATTCTATAAAACATTTTCGCCTTGCCTAGTGCCTGTTTTGATAGAAGTTTTCAAAGCATCTTATGATGTGGGTGTCCTGCCTCCCACTTTTTATTCTGGGCACACAATATTAATTCCCAAAAGCAAAGATACTAATTGGTTGAAAACTGTTGAGGGATATCGTCCAATTTCCCTTTGCAATGTTGATTACAAAATTTTTGCCAAGGTTCTCAGCAGTCGTCTGCAGCTCGTCATTATGGACTTGATAGGTCCGCATCAGGTCTGTGGTATTAGAGGCCGCAGTATTCAAACACATATCCATATTGCACGTTCAGTATTAGAGACAGTATCAGATGAGATAGGCCAAGTAGCTCTGATTCAAATTGACTTGGCTAAGGCGTTTGATAAAGTTCGGCACGATTTCTTGTTCGCGGTCTTGGAGTATGCAAATATTGGTGATGTCTTGCTCAAAGGCATAAGGCTGTGCTATAAGAACTCCTATACAAGGGTTATTGTTAATCAGGAGCTAACGAAACCAGTACCACTAGAAGCATCTGTTCGTCAAGGATGTCCACTGTCTCCATTGTTGTTTGCCCTATATCTGGAACCCCTCTGTCTCAGTATAATTAACAGCGCAGCTATCCGCGGTTTCTCTCTGGCTCAATGTGAAGTTAAAGTTTTAGCTTACGCTGATGATGTCGCCCTCTTTTGTTCTGACAAAAAGAGTGTACTCGAGGCTCTAAACTTGACTAAACAGTTCTGCGATGTATCAGGCGCGGCTCTTAATTTAGAGAAATCCAAAGGCTTTTGGTTGGGTCATTGGGGAACTAGGCCAAGCCAGTTCGGTGGTATATGCTGGAACTGTAGCCCTCTTGAGTACCTAGGCGTTCCGCTGCACCAAGTTCGCAACAGTACAGCCTACTGGGATTCACAAACTGTAACTCTACGGCGGCAAACACAGGCTTGGATGGGTAGGGAACTCTCAGTGTTTGCGAGGGCACAGGTCTGTAACATTTTTTTGTTTGCAAAGCTCGCGTATGTCCTTCAAGTCCTGCATTGTGCGAGGAGGAAGGTGCAAGCAATACATAGAATATTTGCAGCATTTGTTTGGCGCTCTCAATGGGAGCCGATGAGGCGTGACAACTTGTTCCTTCCCTTAGAGGGTGGTGGAGTGGGCCTTGTTCACCTGTTCGTGCATCAGCTCGTTTCCCGTTTTTTCTTTTTCAAATCGGCAAACGACCCGTTTCTGGTAGCTGTGCTCATTAGGCGGCTTAGTTTTCATTTGCCTTACTTATTCGCACCGACTGTGCAGGCTCGTGAGGGGACTTTATGGGGATTTCTTAAGGAGGTTGCTGACACTTTCAATTTTCTCACTGTGCGCTTCTCTTTAGATTACCTGTATAGCCTCTCGAGAAAGCAGATGACCCAGGCTCTCACTGAGTCTTTGTTCCCTACACCATTGTATCGGCAGCCTTATCTGGGGTCTTTGGACATCAGTATTCTAAAGCGTGTTAGGCGGATGTGCATTCAGGCAGCCGCTAAAACGTTCTTTTTCAAACTACACACAGCGACGCTGCCTGTCAAGACATTTCTTAATGACAAGGGGATGTTTGTACCCTGGAATGTGAATTGTCGTCTGTGTAACGTGCCTGAGACAATTGATCATTGCTTCATCCTGTGCCGTGATGCCATGTTCTTTTGGGACATACTACAACGAACTCTTAAGAAGGACATTGAAATTACACCATACACTATTAGATTTCTGCCTGTTGACAAAAACTCTGTTGTGCCTTATGACGTGTTTGTGTTGATGGGACTATTCAGTCTTTGGAAAAGCCGTATGATGGACAGACATGCCGAGCCACCAAGATCGTCCAAATCTGTGTTTCGGGAACAGTGTGCGTTGGTGAGGAGTGTATATGCTGCTCGCGACGAACCTCCAAGCTGGCTGCCGTGCCTAGATGCTTGTGTGTGCCTCCCTGAATTTTGATGTTTTGATGGGGATGCAGTGGTGAGTTACGGCTATGGGGGCTCATATTAAGCATCCCGGTAACTTGAGACGCGAACTAGTCTGATTGAAGTTTCCTCCTTTCTACAGAAGTTCTTCCATGCAATAAAGAAAAAAAAATGGCCAGTTGGTCTAGGGGTATGATTCTCGCTTTGGGTGTGAGAGGTCCCGGGTTCAAATCCCGGACGGGCCCGTTGCTCCTTTTTTTCTAAAATATTTATTCTCCAATGTTCGCAAGGAATAGAATATTGAAGGCGTTTCCTGCCCAATAGCTACGCTTGCCTCGACGGATTCTGAGGGCTTGATCATTCATAGTAGCCATCGCGGGGCGGTTTCACATAATTTTGCTGCCCTGGTGGAGTCATGTTACTGCGGGCCATCTCCCTTTTTGTGTTAATACATATCGTATCGGAAACTTCAAACTTTGCTTATAAATAATGTATTCGCAGAGCAAAAGCAAACGTGAATGAACAAATCCGGAAGAGCTACCGAACTGAAGATATAAACAAAAAAGCTCGTTAACGTAGGTAAATATGAGAAAGTGACTCAGGAAGTGGGCCAAAATAGGATAGTGATCCACCTAAGTCAACGAACTAAACAGAGCATAAATTCACGATAGGAGCGCTAGCAGTAAGTAAAAATGCTGCAGACGCTAAATGTACAATCATTATAATAACAAATTAGATGGTTAAGCAAACCGATAAAAAATAAGATCCTGTCAGTGTTTCGCTGACAGGGCGAACAGTCGGCTAATTTCTCTTGAGACGCTGCAAAACTAAAATTTGTGTGCGCTAAAACACCAAGAACAGATTACATCTTTTTTTGTTGGCGCCAACAGTACGTCGCTGTCCACTGCTGCCGAATAGAGGGCCGTATTTTGTGCTACTTCTTTTGGTCAGTGAGTTGCCCTAGATCGCAGATAAGCGAAAGTGGGCACACCACAGGAACTGTGACCGAACTCTTAGCCAGCGACATCTGACGGCTCGTGGCTATATGCGCCCCTACTGATCTTGCTCTCCTGCTCACCCAAACATATCCGTGGGATATGGGTCTTTTTTTATACAAAATCCACAAGGGGGCGCTCTTTTTTTTCGCTGACAAGCTGATTGAGTGATGTATAATTAACGCATGAATAATTTTCGGAATAATTTCGACCACCTGGGGATCTTTAACGTGCACCGACATCGCACAGCACACGGGCGCCTTAGCGGTTTTCCTCCATAAAAACGCAGCCGCCGCGGTCGGGTTCGAACCCGGGAACTCCGGATCAGTAGTCGAGCGCCCTAACCACTGAGCCACCGCGTCGGGTGCTCATTCACATTGGCGAATCGAGTTTTCAACTCGCTTCCCGCGACCTGGCTCTCTCACCGAACGAGAATTGGCCTAGAGGAGAGGCACTGCTCGAGCACTCACCTAATTCCCTTCTGTTCCCACATGACAATGTGACGAAAGTAGTGCATGCTCAAGAGTATAATGCGGCTTTGAAAGCCCAAAATCTGTATGCACAAGCGGCGAAGCCAGCGGTGCCTGCGTATCCGCACGCTCTTGCGGTGGCGGCATGTAGCTGCAGCCACGACAGCGCCTGCACACCAATCGGTGTGCGCAAGTCGAATGGCGCTACTGAAAGTCAGTGTCCTCTTGGCTTCTGTGACATGTTCAAGCCATGTAACATAATGTACCGCTACTACTATATGCGCAGAAAAAACCAAGGACACTTCTATGCGTCGCGGAAAAGAATGTCGTTAATCGTCAATCAGGGAAAATTACTCGCCATAATCATCCGGCTACACAAAGGCAGCATGTGTGTACATGCACGCAGTTCTCTGTATAAATGTTCAAGGCAACCCCGATATCATTTTTCCGCGCGTTTCAGTTTTAAGAGCGTCAGCTCTTACTACTTACGTTGGTCAAGGACACGTCTGTCTGCAGGGAAGGTCAAATTAGCCAAGACAGTTACCACACTATATCACATAGCAACAGCGGGCGCGTAGAGCCTCAGTTGTCACAGATACCTTCGATCCGTTTTACATATGCCAGTATAGCGGCTATCGAAGTGGAACCCCGGGGACCCCCATTTGCATCAAATTTGGGGGCCGCCCGTTTGACGCATAACGATCGAAGTGGTGTCATTTGACTTGTCATGTTCCTGAGGATAAAATAAATATTTAGATGAAGCCTAAAATATGTGTGGGATTCGCACCGACGACCTTTTCGCCCCCAAACCGTGCATTCCGGGGATTTCCAGACAGCCATAAGGCCTAATCGTTTGTCGCAGCGAGTTCCGGATGCAGTCAAACAATTCATCTTGTTGTAACGCACACGTTTATAAAATTCGTTAACTGATATATACGGAGGAAACATATCGGATATAGTTAAGGTGGCTGTAAATCGCAATAGTAGTGCAAAATCTTTGAAGTAGATGACGCTGCTTGTATCTTAGAAAGGCGATGACGTACTCGGCAGGAGCTGGATACCTACAACAAAGCAGGAGCAACTTAACACGTGCCACCAGTGGCCGCAGATCCCATAGCAGGCGAGACGGGACTGGCGCAACTTCGAACCAGCGACTGTCAGCTCCAGCGACTACGTCTGAAGCTAAGTGCCTTTTGGTGTTTGAGCTTGTACATGCTTTCGGGCAGTAGTTTTAAACCGAGTTAAGGGTAGAAAGGCTAGCGGAAGTGTGTGTACCGAAGGTTTTTGCGTAGAAATTTTGGAACGCTTTTACCTTGCGTATTGCTGAACGTTTTTGGTGTAGGATTTTTGTCGCGCGTTTACGTTGCGTAGTGCCGAAGGTTTTTGTGTAGGAATTTTGGTGGGCTTTTACGTTGTGTAGTGCCGAAGATTTTTTGTGTAGTAATTTTGGCGGGCTTTTACGTTGCGCAGTGCCGAAGGTTTTTGTGCAGGAGTTTTAGCGGGCTCTTACGTTGACTAGTGCCGAAGGTTTCTTCTCTAGGAATTTTGGCGGGCTTTTACGTTGCGTAGTGCCGAAGTTTTGTGTAATATTCTTGGCGGGTTTTTACGCATAGGAATTTTGGCGGGCTTTCGCAAGGCGTAGTCGGCCGGACGATGGGTCGGCAAGCTAGGAAAGTTAAGGAGGACAAGGACGAGGAGTTAGTACAGTGCCAGGAGTGCGACCGTTGGTGTTACTTAGATGAGACAGGGTTCGGGAGCTTAGCCGAGGCGGATGAGGCTAGCTTCGTGTGTAAGATGTGCAAGCGGTTTGGGGACGCCGTTCATGCGTTAAAAGGGGAATGGGAAGCTGGGTTTAATGCACTTAATGCGGACCGGCAGGTCGAACGAGAGGCACGGATTAAGCTGGAAGCTCAGGTCGCCGATTTGATTAAAAAGGAGGAGAATAATGCCGCCCTGTTGAAGCGAATGGTGGGCGAGATTAAAGAAGAGCGGGAAAAGCGGACCCAGCAAGAAAAACAGGTTGAAGCGCTCAGGTCGCGGCCGGCTGGGCACCCCAGTTCGGAGAAGGGTCAGGTGGGGGACGAGGTTCGTCGATCGTACAGTGCTGCAGTGCAGCGAGCATTGAGTGAGAAAAATGAGAACTAAATGAAAAAGGGTAAAGCGGGCATGGAAACTCGCGACAATAGCGTACAGCGGCAGGAGAGTCAGCTAGAGCGATCCGGAGGCCAACAGATGGAATTAGGAAGCGAACGTTTGGGGCGCAGGAGAGTTCTGGTGGTCGGGGACTCGAATGTATCGAGGGTTGAGGGAGGCGTTCTGACGGCAGTGAAGGCAGACAGGCGGGTGCAGGTGGAGGCTCAGTCGGGAAAGTGCATAGTGGATGCAATGGCCAGAGCCCGGGAGGTGGTGGTGGGCAGCATGGATGGCGAACACCTTGTGGTCATCCATGCTGGTCTCAATGATGTACTGCAGGGGAGGAGCCAGAATCTTGAGACGCAGTTGGAGGTGGGGATGCGTAGGCTTAGAGAGGCCTCTGAGAGTGTGCATGTGACCATATGCACAATCCTAGAGGTCCAGAGGCAGGCTCGCGAAGCGGAAAGGAGGGTCGTGGAGACTAATCGGGTAATTAGGCTATTGAGTCGACGACTAAGATACGAGGTGATGGAGGTCAACAGGGAAGTGTACGAGGTTAGGCCCCACCCTTTTGCACAGGATGGCATCCACTACGGTGGTGCCACTGGCAAGAAGGTGGGTAGTAGGATAGGTCGCCAGGCAACAGCTTTTTTGGGGGGACCCAGAGCTCTGAAGGAACCAGTGTAGAGAAGGAAGAATTAAGATCAAACGGACAATGGAACCATAGGGGAAGAAAGAGATGCAAGCGCCAGGGCCAAGTTAATTCAGATATAGGTTTCATTAACATGCAAGGTGGCAGGAATAGACTGAAATGGGAGGAAATAGAAGAACAGTTAAGACAGGAGGAATTAATGGTATATGGTTTAGCGGAAACACATCTTAGAGACATGGAGCAACCACCCTGTAACCCAGACTACGCATGGGAATATTGCAATAGAACAGAGGGCAGCAGAAAGGGAGGTGGAATTGGGGCATTCATTCATAAAAGTATGAATTTTCAAAGGGTTAGACTGGGATGCAGGGAACATTTATGGCTAAAAGGAACAGTGGCAGGCAAGCAAACACTCCTTGGCTTTGTATACCTGTGGACAGGGGTTAATGCCAAAGAGGAAAACAGGAAAATGTTAGAATGTATTGCAAGCGACATTGATGAGCTAGGAGGACAGGGCGAGATAATTATATTAGGCGACATGAATGCACACATAGAAGACCTGGATGGGTACACGGATTCGACAGGAAGCATGCTGCAGGACATGTGTGACAGGCATGATTTAGTTGTATGCAACAGCACCGAGAAGTGTGAAGGGCTCATAACTTGGGAGGCGGGGAGTCTGCACTCGACGATAGATTATGCACTAATGTCACAGAGGATGTATAACAGATTAGGGGTAATGAGCATAGATGAAGATGGTTCCAGAAGTCTAGGTAGCGACCACAAGCGTATCAAGTTGAGCTTCAGAAGAAAAAGCAATGTAGGACTGAATCAAGATAAACAATCAGGGCGAAATTTTTACTCAGAAAAGCAATTGGAAGTAGCAGGCAAACAAATCGAGAAAGTAATTTTTGAGGATAGTGAAACAGAATGGACTTATACCAAATTAACTCGATTACTGGAGCTAGAGCTAGCTAAGGTGCGAGTACAGCTAAAAGGGAAAAGATGCAAACCCAAGAGTTGGTGGGATGAGGAGGTCAAGAGGGCAATAGAAAAGCGCAAGGAAGCATCCAGGGAACACAGATATTCCAAGAAGAGGGGGGAACCAAAACCCGAAGTAGACAGAAAATGGGATACCTTCATAAAGTGTAGAAGGGACGCATCCTATTTGATTAATGAGAAAATTAGAAGAAAGGGTGCCCAATGGATGTCAAAAGTAAATAAAAAGGATAGAAAAGCAGCCCAAAAATTCTGGAAACATCTAAATGCAATGAGTAATAAGACTAGGCTAGAACAAAGGTTTATTGTTACAGATGAGGGTATTCGACTAGAAGGGGATGAAGCAATAAAACACATAGGAACAAGGATGACGGAAAAATTTACAGCAAAGCACGTGGTACATAATTTATCGAAGGAGGATAGACCGGTTACAGCAATAGCTTCACTTGAGCAAGGAGAGTGGGAAAGAGCAGAGAAGAAGGGTCCTAGTGGCACATCAACAGGACCAGATGGTATCCCGATTATGTTGATAATGAAGTTAGGACCAAAATCCAAGCAAACATTAATACAGGTAGTGAACAAAATGATAGTGGATGAGAAAGACCGCGATGAATGGCGATGAAGTAGAATGAACATGATATATAAGGGAAAGGGGGACAAAGCAGACGTAAGTAACTATCGTCCCATAACAGTGACATCTGTGGTTTACAGGGTGGTGATGCAAATTATAAAGGATAGACTGCAGGCTTGGGTGGAGAACGAGGGGGTGTTAGGGGAACTACAGAATGGGTTCCGGAAACAAAGGAGGTTGTAGGACAATCTATTTTCATTGACACAGTGTATAGAAATTGCGGAAAAGTAACATAGGCCCTTATTGCTAGCATTTCTGGATATTAGGGGAGCCTATGACAACGTTACTCAGGAGCATTTGTGGGACATATTGGGCACATTGGATGTGGAAAATGGAGTAATTAATCTTTTAAAAGATATATATATATATATATATATATATATATATATATATATATATATATATATATATATATATATATATATATATATATATATATATATATATATATATATATATAGAGGTAACAGAGTGCTCATAAAATGGGAAAAAAATGTATCAGGGCCTGTAGAGATTCAGCAGGGGCTTAGACAAGGATGTCCTCTGTCCCCTTTGTTGTTCATGTTGTACCTGCAAGGGTTGGAGACCAAGCTAGAGGGGAGCGGACTAGGCTTCAACCTATCTTTTTTCAAGCAAGGGGAATGGATTAAACAGACATTACCGGGACTAATATACGCGGACGATATAGTGATAATGGCTGACAACAAGGAAGATCTGCAGAAGCTGTTAAACATATGCAGTACAGAGGGAGATAGATTAGGCTTCAAGTATAGTCAGAAAGAATCTGCAGTCATGATATTTAATGAAGAAAGCGGCGAGCATAGAATACAGGAGTTCGTGCTAAAAGTAGTGAATGAGTACAAGTATCTTGGGGTGTGGATAAATAACAGTGTTGAGTATCTGACAGAGCATGAAAAATATGTAATGAATAAAGCTAGTAGGAATGCAGCTGTCATGAAAAATAGGGCACTGTGGAATTACAATAGGTATGAGGTGGTAAGAGGGATCTGGAAAGGGGTGATGGTCCCTAGCCTGACCTTCGGTAATGCGGTCCTGTGTATGATGCCAGATGTTCAAGCAAGGCTGGAAATTAGGCAACGGGGAGTAGGAAGGTTAGCTTTGGGAGCACATGGCAATACACCAAATCAGGGGGTACAGGGTGATATGGGATGGGCGTCTTTCGAGAGCAGAGAGGCTAGCAGTAAGATAGCATTTGAGGAACGATTGAGAAGGATGGAGGAAAAGCGGTGAGCTAGGAAAGTTTTCAGATACCTGTACATAAAGAATGTTGACACGAAATGGAGAAAGCGAACTAGAAAATTGACAAGCAAATATCTGGACAGCGGCAAGGGCAACTCTGCAATTATCGGTTAAGAAAAAGGTTAAACGAACAGAGAGAGCTTTGTGGAAAACATGGATGCAGACGAAATCGGCACTAGAAACATACCGGACCTTTAAAAAGGAAATTGTCAAAGAAAATATCTATGATAATTGTAGGGGAAGTTCTTTGTTGTTTGAGGCCAGGACTGGAGTTTTGCGGACTAAGACGTATAGAGTCAGGTACCAGGAGATAGACACTTTGTGCATTGCGTGCGGAGAGGAGGAGGAAACAGCTGAACACTTGATACTTTTCTGTAAAGGGCTTCACCCTACAGTGGAAGGCAGCGGGGCTGACTTACCCAAGGCATTGGGGTATAGGGATAGTGAAGGGAAAGTGGATTTTAAGAGGTTAGAAGTAACCAAGCGAAGGTTATCTGATTGGTGGCTAAAAGCAAGACAGGAGTAAAATTTCACAAGACATGGCTAGGTGGCTTGAGCTACCGCCGGATGTAAAGGGTTCAGCCGTATCCATCCATCCATCCAACGAATGTTTCTGAAACGAAATGCCCTCAGATGTTTGTATTTTGTCTTCTCCACGTTTGCTGAACACCCCGATCTAAGCACTTGAAGCTCTCGTAGCTAACGCTCTTAAGTCCAACGCTGATGCAGTGTTGGCGGAGAATTTGTTTTAGCGGCAGTGACGTGGTGCTCATCATAAAATAGCAAAAAAAATACTTTACGATGTCGTTCATTGCCTTCACTGAAAATTTCATGACGGTGACACGAAAATGTCGCTAAATATAGACAGCAGCGTATGCAGCCGAAGGTGAAATGCGGCGGCCGGCGAGTTTGAACCGATTTTATTCTGGGTCGAAATGAGAATAAAGTCTTGGGACTGACGTCAACAGCGCGCTTTAAAGAGTTTCGCCTGCTTTACACAGTCTAGCTCCTGTGCACCCGCGCTCGGTCCTCTAAACTACTCTGGTCCCAGTGTGACTGTGTGCTATGACAATCTGAGCGAAAAGGAGGATGTCTGGGGGTTTTGATGTGCACCACGGCCGTACAGTTGAGCGACATGATAACGTACGGGCGCGGCATGCCAGCATGAATACCGGCCGCCAGCGTCAGAAAAATGCGACAGTAATGTTTGTTCAAGTCCATACTAAGCCGTCGGATGGAGTATCGTTGGCCAATATCGAGTCGTTGGTAGAAGCGATAACAGGAATACAAAAAAAAATGTCTCCCCACGGCGCCTTTAATTGCTGCTGCTCAATCGCGGCTCCCCTGGCCTCAGCTGGCTCCGCTCCTGAAGGTGTCGCGGAAACCGAGCATATCTTTGTTTTACTATGAGACGAGGTTCACAGTAAAACGATGACGAGAGCAGCACCTCAGCGCTAGCCAGTTTCGAAGTGCACTCAGCTGCTGCATCGATGCGAAACCGGCTAGGCTTAGCGACGACTAGGGCAGCCAGGGGGTAGCGCGTAGTTCATTGCCCGGCGCGCCCGCGGGTGGCGTCGTTCCCGAAAGCTCGCCTCGCTCACTCCCGCTGGCTCACTGATTGGCTCAACAGCTTGCGACCTTCACTCGGAAGGCTGGAAAATCGAGAAGCGAGCGACTGGCGCTGCGACTGAGCGATACTTTATGCCCACGCTTGCACTACTGGTGAACAACCTTGAACGCACATATGCTTGGGTTATCGGCTGCTTTGCGGCGAGTCTTAGTTAAGATCATCCGCGACGCCATCGTCACCGTCCGTGACGCACAGGCTGAGAACTTCAATTCCAGTACGTGCCGAAACAACTCGTATTTTCCGAAACCATACGAGCTCGAAAACACGCCTGCTTCGATGCGCTAGTGGGCTCTTGCTTGTTAAACTACACGCGATCAGGATGCGGCGAGTGCTAGCCACTGTTGCATATTAGCTAAAGTGAGACGCAAGTATCGACGTAGTTTCGTAACGCAGTTGATATGAAATCACTCCGTTTGCACTGGTCACCGATTAAGCTGTTAAGTTTCATGAACTCCGGTGAGCGTGCCAGTGTCGCGCAAACTAATGCATCGCAGCTACTCTCCATCGTGCCAATTGCGTTCAACTTATCCACGATATTCGGCAGCTTGAGATACGGCGCTTTTCTTCGCTGTTTTTGTCGCAACTTAGTAATTTTATCTGGCATCAAACGAAATTGCATTCTGTCAACACCGTCGTCTGTTCCGTCGTCTGCTCCGTCGTCTGCTAGTGCATCCGGTTCACTTCAGGGGATCACAGGATCGCAGCTTCTACAAACGACATGCCAGAAAAAGTAACTGAAAGCGCTTTAGTATTCTTAAATAATCTAAAAATAATTTAAAATAAATGCAGTGTCTTTGTTGTGAAGATAATATAAGTATTCATGGTTTAAAAAACAAATTTTTTTGTCGGTTGTAATTTTTCACCGACACGAAAGCGCAGCCGTCGGCGCCATTGCAGCGCAACCGACAACGCGTGTTTTGTATTATTTGCCTCTTTGAGGCATTGCTTGAGTACTTGTACGGCGGACACGTGTGAAGAACTCATTCAATAGGAAGGTGAGCAGGAGTGTGTTTTGGAAGCCAACGACCAGGATTTCGGCCTCTCAACATTGGCGAGTTTCAACGGGTAAGCCATGAAGAGTGCTGCGACGTCTTTTCATCTGTTAGGAGAACGAAGACTCCTGCGCCGTTTTACTAAGCCTGGATGAATCGCATGGCCGGTGAGTCCCGCTCTGCGTTTCTTTGCTAATGATCTGTATTCACACGCGCTATTTGTATGCGGCTATATAGGGATGTGAGTGGAGGCAGTCCGCCTGCGGTTGCCGCAGCTATAATGCGGCGCCAAAAAGCAGGGCCTATATCCTGCATGACAAGTGTTGTTCTCATTGTCTTTATGTGATTTATTACTCGCGTGCCGTGGTAAATAAAAATGGCACCAGATATCACAACAGAGTTACGCTTTCGCTTGCTAGCGCTTCGACACTCGGTGCAAAAGCATGGATTTGCACTGCGTAGAAGACGATGAGCGAGAACTGCCGCGCGGCGGAGCGCTCGCGCTAGGCCAGCTGCGATCAGACACCGCACTATTTTGCTCAGGGTTAGTACTAATCGGATTAGTGCTTGTGCCTTAATATGCGTCATACTAAATTTTGAGACAGTGATCGCATGCGAAAGGCTAGTTCATATTCATCGCCTTGTCATTTGTAAACTTGTCTGTGCTTCCCCAGTGGAACAGGATTTGAGGCAGTGTTATGTCAAAGTTAGATCAATCTTGCGTCTCCTGAGCTGTAAACGTTGATGCTTCCTCTCCTTCTGAGCACTGCGAGCTGTCGGATATGCAACTGCACAATTATTTAGGATTGCTACCTTTTTGCTATATCCCTCGCTTTTGTTGGCCGCATTCAAGTCGTTCGCCATTGTCGATGGTTTTTTGTTACTTATTTTCGCTTTGTTATTTATTCTTGGTTGCGTGCCATCAGCTGTGGTGCCGGCGATTCTCCGAGCTCGGAACTCTTCCCAGGCACGGGATCCTACCCACAGACCTCCCTTCGCCGCACTCACGAGTGTTCTTTGGTATTTTTTTGTTTCTCTTGCCTTTACTTGCATTGCCAGTCGACAAATTTGTGCAGCTTTTAATTGTATGAAGATTTGTTAAATGCGCTAGCAATTTTTCTATGATGCCAAGCTGTGCTGTGAGATATCAAGCTTCTTGCTAGTGAAGGCATGCTTTTTTCCATTCTCTCTTCTCATTTAACCAAGGCAGACTGGTTGCAACTTTCAATTTAATACCTAGACATTGGTGCAAGGCACCATGATAGGAATTAATGAAAACCTGCACATCCTATATTCAAATTGGTGTGCGGTATTTCAGCCAGCTCATCTTTCAGTGTGGTTATAACAGTCATTGTGACTCTTCTCAAAGAATGTATATGGGTGCATTACATAAAATCTGTTCATTTGTTTTGTCATGGGCTAGCTCATTGGTTTTTTATTTACTTATATTACGTCTAAGTTTAGTTTTTAAAGCAGTAGACGATTTCCTCTCTTGTCATTCATGACATGGCTACAGCCACTGACAGCTGTTGCTCTTGATGTATTTATTTGCAGTTGCCAGCGGCCAGCATCTATTGGGCCATGCGTGCTTCCTGCCTTCGGCTGTGTCATCCCTCCTGATCCGTTCATGGTAGTTATTCTTTTTCAGTGATGCATATCTTAGCTGCCTATTTAGAAAAAATATTTTCGATATAGGCTTGCAGCTAGGCTTAGAAATGCATGAAACTCTACATGCACTTCACAGCAGTACCTCAGCTTATAATTACTGGAACTGTAGGCTTGTACACAAAGTATAGTCGCTGATGTAGCTCTTGACGCAGCTGCTGTTAACATAAATGTGCTTTGACATTGCACACCTGTTGCCTGGTATGCATATGTGTCCTCGAAAAGGACCTATATGTTCATTTATTTCTTTACAAACATTGTGCTCTACAATGATGGTTTACCAGTATTTCTGACAGAGACCAAATTGTCAGTCAGTAATGTAACTTTGCACGATGACACCAATCCTTGTATGGTTTAGCATCCTTGCAATGCACTGGGCAAGCTGCTGTCAGCACAGATTTATTGCTGGTTTATTGCCATAGCATATGGTTATACTGCACAGTTTGTACCTCTACCTTCTTAAAGCTGTATACTTGAAAAATTTAAAATTAGTTGAAGGAAAATACAAGGAAATGTAACAGTAACTGTCTCACATTTTGGTGGACACTTGAACCGTGATATAAGGGATTGATATAGAAGGGAAGTAATGAAGAGCTGATGCCCATGTTAGATGCCCCTCTTTAGTTAAACATACCTCGCAATTAACACATTTGGTGCAAAACAAACATGGGACTTGCACGCTCACAAGCACCCTCATGTCAGTAAAACGAAGTGCCAATGTTGCCGTACTTTAGAGCTTTGCTCCTAAAAGCGCAGCTGACTGCTGCTCAAAGTTGAGAGCAAAAATATGTCTACTTTTCCTCATGTGCAGTCTGCGGTGCTGGTGCCATTTGCAATGGTGATTGACATTGAGTTGCATGATGCTCAGTCTGTTCCTGGAGTTAGTGATTTTGTCTGTCGTGTGAATGTGCTGTTAAAATTAGTGCAGAACAATGGTTCTCTAGTTCATTTTAGGTAACTGTCTCCTGTGCAACATGCTACCACCCTTTTCCTCAAATTTTCTAATCTCATTTAGCCACCTGATTGCCATCCATTCATGCATTCACCTACTCTTGGAATCCTCCCGGTGTTTTAGTGTGGTATTGCTTATATCTTCTCTGCATTACACATGCACTGCACTTCCTCTTTTTTTGATTTAGTCAAGATATCTCTGTTCCTGTTTCTTGCATAAGCATAAGAGGTGACTCAAGTGCACCATCTGGGCTTGTGATGCAATGTGTAGGGTGCTTCGTTTTTGGGTAAAACCTGGTTTCTTCCTACTGTTGCACCAAAAAAGATTCTTAAAGATCAGGTTCAACCCAATTTCTGTGCAAATGTGCCGTTAAGAAAGTGTGGTTTGAAGGTGCACAAAGGCGAAGAACTGCTGGAGTGTAGTGGATGTTACATAATTCTTCTGACAGATTTTTGAAACATTTCTGGTTATTTTATTTCTCTTTTAATGTTTATTGTTTGTCGGTTGCTTATAATTTTTGGATAAACTGAAAACTACATGTACTGACTGGTATTTCATTCCAATAATTATACCCATTATTATGAAGCTGTGTTGGAAGGTAGGTGTGCATTTAGTATGCGTGCTTTGAATTTCAGTGATTGTTTCTGCAATGCAAAATGGAAGACAGGTCTCTGCTGTGCGAGTTTTTTGCAATGGAGTGAAAGTAGCTGGAGAAGCATTTGCTACTTTGTCACCCAGCCAAAAGTTCTCCCACAGACCACTGAGCTTCTGAATACCTATGGCTTAAAGCTCGAAGCTCTGGTTGCCGTTTCCGAGGTTTTCTGCATTAACGAGTGCAAGCCCAAGGGCTCAGAGCTAACAAGCATTTGAAACCATAGAGCTATACACAGTAGTGCTGGGGCCGTGCAGCAAGTCAGTGCGAATTAGGTCGCGATAAACATGGTTTACTGTAGAAAGCTAGCGTGAAAAAATAGTTGCGCTCACAGAAACCGCTGTTTCTTTCTTAGTCGGACATTGAAACAAAGCAATGCATGTAAAATTTTATATCTCACTGATCCCTCAATTTTTTTCCAGCTAAAGACCAAGAGTTGCATGGAAGTTGTGCAAGCCACCAAGTTGCGTGTGATTTTTGCCAGGGACCTGGAGCAGGCTGGGAAATTAGTGGATGGCCAGTGGTATTCACTCAGTAAGGCAAGCTTTTCCTGTAAGTACAGTTTTTGGCATGGCATTGCTTAGGAACGCATGCACTAATCTGACTACTCTATGCCCGCTCATGCTTCATGAATAATGAAGTACATGAAAAAAATTGATTGCCAAAAAAACGTTGCCGCTTCTGTTATGTTTTTTCAGGAAAGTATTTGCCATTTAAAGGGCTGTGAAAACCTTAAAAATTATATGCTTGTTGTGGCTTTTTTTTCAAATTTCTTCCACGTCTATGTTGGCCTGACCTTGTAGCTTGTCTGCATGAGATTGGCTGCTACCTACAGTTTGCTTTTTTGTTGCTCCTTTATTGCCTGTCACAATCTTTACTTTGCATGGCAGTGTCATGCAGTTTGGGAAGTAATCTGATCTTATTTCTGCATTGGCCTGTAGTGCAAGCTTTTGCATGTGGCGCAGGTTTATGGTGTCCTTTTGTTTGCTGTAACTGCAGTTTGGCCATGAGGGTTAGAGGCTTAGTACTTTTTTATTTTGATGCAGTGTCATATAGTTCATGCATAAATTAATGAAGTAAGCATTATTTTTGTAATAAATGAACATTCATTATAGCTGTGGCCATTATAAGTGCACTTGACTCTACAATGGCTTTCTTTCGGCATTCAGTATTACATCTTAAAACCAGCTGGAAGGCACAAAACAGGAGAAGAGATGAGCACAAGATGAGGCTGGTCTAACAACTGAAATTTTATTGAAGGAAAGTGGCAAAAGAAGACCTGCAAAGAGATTCAAGCAGGCAAGACCCCAAAGCAGTGAGAGGGAAAAAAATAACCGAAAGGCACTGACGTACTAGTAAACCATCTAAAAAACTAATTCCTTACAGTGAAGGTTCACCGACGGTTTAGCCAGGCACTTGTTTTTAACCTTCCTGATGTAGTAAGCCTCAACTATATCAGGACAGATTTATCACTTCCCTAAAACCACTGATGTGCCGCAGAAATCAGGCGTGCAAAGAGAAAGGTCGTCCTTCGATTCCATTCACGAGATTGAACGTGCAGTGTCAGGTGAAAATTCGCCTTCCTCTCTATACACTGAAAGTGCTCTCAGCCAGGTGCACATTCAGATACCTGCTTGTCTGCCCATAGTAGTTTCAGCTACGAGGCAGTGGAATGCAAAAAACCGGTTTACTTTTGCAAGTGGTGAACATTTTTTATCTGCCACTGTGCATAGTGGACGATTACCCGTAGTTGTATCAAGCCTAGTTTGAACGAAGAAGCAAAGGGCTCCTACCTTACTTTTAGCGGTCAAGACAACAGCAACATCATACTTTGGTGCAACTTTCATGGGATGGTGCGAAATGGCGTGGAGGTAAGGTATAGAGCCCGTCTTTTTGTGCTGCTCAACTACGTCAGCATCATGTGAACGGTGTTCCGTTCCCTCGAGAGAGTAAAAACACTCTGACAGGTGCGCAAGAAGGGCAAGTGGGAACCCAGGTGCCATTGGCTTGGAAACCTGCTCCGAGAATGCAATCTAAACACTGTGATGGCATGACTTCCATAAAGCAGTCGTGATGCATGTGATTGCCAACCTGTCCTTCACCACCCTCGAGTGGTTCAACTCATAGCTAAGAGGCTTCCTGATCTTGGGCTTTGGCGCCAACATATGTGGTCGTCCGCAAAGCGCAGGTCTAAGTCAAGAAGCTACAAACGGTTATGCTTAGTGAAATTCAGACCTAAAAGATAGGCTTTGACCACATGCCTAAAGATTTCTAAAACGTCTTGTGCCAACTTATCTGAGCCCTCCTTGTGCAAAAAAATTAGGTAGCTATCAACATAACGAAATGCTACTATGCCGAGGCCTTCCAAACAGGGCTTTGATGCGGTATCGACTCTGGACAGAAGAATGTCGATGAGGAACAGTGCAACCTGGGACCCTCTGCATATGCCTGATTTATGATGTAAATACCGCCTTGCCAACTCACAAAAGTGGAGTTCTGTGGAGTTCTAGTTTCTTGTGGACAGCAACCTGGGCAGGTGCTCTGCAGTGAGCATCGACATGGAGGGCCTGCACTATTCATTGTCACATGATAGACCTCTGAGGTATGTGCAAACTGCATCAGGGTGAACAATGAACATGCTTTTACAGATGATTGCGTGATTTCGGTTGCTGGCTTCTTGGGGCTGTTGTCCTTTTACTGCAAATCCGCATTTGTCAGTTGGCAGGGCGGTATTTACACGCAGGTCGTACCTTTGCTCAGCAACATTTTTTTGTCTAAAGTCAATGAGGCATTTGAGCCCTGTTTGGAAGACCTTGGCATAGTAGCATTTCGTTATGTTCATGACTGTAATTTTTCTGGACATAGAAGGCTCAGATAAGTTGGCACAAGTTGCTTTAGGAGTCTTTAAGGCATGCGGTCAAGGCCTGTCTTTTACATCAGAATTGTCTAAGCAGAACCGTTAGCAGTTTCTTGATGCAGACTTGCACTTTGTGGACGAATATGTTGGTCGGGGCTACAGCTAAAGATCGGGGAAGGCTCTTTTTAGCTACGAGTTGGACCACTCGTTGTTAGGGAAGGATGGTGAAGAGGTGTATTTGGCACTGGTTAAGGTCAGTAAAGATGGAAACACTTGATGGGTGTGCAATCGTGTGCATGACATCAGCTTTAGATACGTCATGCCATCACTGCTGAGGACGCATTCTTGTAGCAGGTTTCCAAGCAGCTGGGTTCCCACTTGCCCATCTCAACAACCTCTCATAGTATGTTTTCACTCGCTCGAGGGTAAGGAGCACATACTCTGATGATGCTGATACACCTTACCTCCACAGTATTTCACAGTCTCAAGAAAGTCGCGGGAAAGCGTAATGCTGCTGTTGTCTTAACAGCGAA
Source organism: Amblyomma americanum (assembly GCF_052857255.1). NCBI lineage: Eukaryota > Metazoa > Arthropoda > Arachnida > Ixodida > Ixodidae > Amblyomma > Amblyomma americanum. Next base: position 314,763,008 of record NC_135497.1, on the reverse strand, counting down.
GTGCAAGACAGGAGGCCTTTGCGCCGCCATTAAAAAGGCTTGATAAAACGGGCACTTGTCCACAATGGACAGTGTCACAAAAAAAGGTTGACCACTTGCAAAAGTAATGGAGTTTATTGCGTTCCACTGCCTTATGGCTGCAACTAATATGGGCAGACAGGCAGATATTTGAATTTGCACTTGACTGAGCACTTTCACTCTATAGGGGGAAGGCAAATTCTAATCTGGAACTGTATGCTCAATCTTGGGAATGCAAATCTGAGGATGACATGTCTCTTTGCACGCCTAATTTCCACGACACATCAGTGGTTTATGGAAGGGATAAATCTGTCGGTAGGTAGTTGAGGCTTACTACATCGGTAAGGCTAAGGACACGTGTGGCTAAGCCATCGGAAAACCTTCACCGTAAGGAATTAGCTTTTTTAGATGATTCATTAGTATGCCAGTGACCTTTGATTGCACTTCGCCCTTTCACTGCTTTGGGTTATTGTGCGCTTGTATCTCTTCGCGGGTCTCCTTTTGCGGCTTTCCTTCAATGATGCTGCCGCAGTGGCTCAGTGGTTATGGCGCTCGGCTGCTGTCTCAAAAGACGCAGGTTCGATCCTGGCCGCACCAGTCAAATTTCAATGGAGGCGAAATTTTAGAGGCCCGTGTACTGTGCGTTGTCAGTGCACGCTAATGAACCCCAGGTGGTCGAAATTTCTGGAGCCCTCCACTACGGCATCCCTCATAGCCCGAGTCGCTTTGGGACGTTAAACCCTCACAAATCAAATAATCAAAATCTTCAATTAAATTTTTGTTAGTCCCGCCTCATGAGCTCATGTCTTCTTGTGTGTTCTGGCTGGTTTTAAGGTGAGTCAGTACCAACTCGGCCAGTCATAAGCCTTGTTCAGTATTACAACATTTTGAATAAAGTGAGAAGTTTACTAGGCTATGTTGCCGGGGATCGTGTCCGCAGCAGTTGTGGGCAACTCAGAAGAGATAGCGTCATACGATTGGTTGTGTAATTGGCAGAGGATGATGTGAGGATGCTGCTCGAAAAGAAAATTTCATAATCGGATAATTATTTACATCCAAAAATGTCCAAAAAGTGGCTGGGCCAGAGAAAAAGTGCCGCGAAATTTGAAAACGCTGAAAGTAGGTGGAGCTACAGCGTAGTGCCAAGTTTGAAAAACTGGAAGTATGGACAAAGCCAAAGCTTGGCGCCAAGTTTGAAAACTCGAAATGAGCAATCACGTGACCAGTGATAAGTGTCCTATACTTAACCAGGAGATAGGAAAAAGAATGATAAATTAGAGGCAATTAGGTAATTGTTGAGAAGCGAAAGGCAATGAACGCGTGATTAGACTGGGCGGGTATTCAGTGAGTGGGCAGGAACGATCCGTGGAGGGAAATTTGAAAACTCGAAATCGTTGCTGGGATGAAATGAGGGTAAAATAAGAGTTAATTGATAACCAATCAAGTCAATGAGAAAACAACCTTGGCGCCAAATTTGAAAGGCGACCAGTGTCGAGGAAGCATCAACACTTTCACATTTTTTTTGTGCAGGTAGCAGCAGTGATCTCTATTTTTTGTTTTTTTTTTTCAGCCAAGACAAAAACCATTTTTCTTGGCTCATGGGCGATGTATCTAGGAACCTGCGGTCAGGACAACGCTGGACAGCATGCATCAGCAAGCTCGAAAAAAAAGCACGAAACATTAAATAAATATTGATCATTTTCATTTCAATTCTAGTGGTTTTGTACACGAATTACTCTGGAATGCACAAAGCTTGTGTTAATTGACAGGCGACCATTAACAAGCTGTGTATTTTTGTGCATAGCCTACTCCAGAACACAAATCCTGTGTTAATTGACAGGTGACAGTAACGACTGTTACACAGCGTACGAGCACTACACAAGACACACTACAGAAGACAAGACAGACTACAGAAGACAAGACAGACTACAGAAGTCAAGACAGACTACAAAAGAGAGGACAAACTACAGAACACAGACTATAAAAGACAAGACAGACTACAGAAGACAGGACTACAAAAGACAAGACAGACTACAGAAGACAAGACAGACTACACAAGACATGTCCAAAATACGACAAGACTACGGACTACAGAAATTTTCTGTCTTAGAATCCTGTAGTGCGTTTTGATTGGGACGCGTTTTCCATTTAATGGAGCAAATAGCTTTTTCTGGATCGCCGACTGGAATACTCACTCTTAAGTTGACTTCGTTCTTGGGAATGGCGGTAGACAAAGCGATTCATTTTGAATTTTACACCCATGGGGCTCTGATGCCCATAGCTGCAAAAGTTCATTCATCGCTTAAGCATTGACCTTGAAGAAATATAAAATACATAAATAATTATTGCGGAAACAGACTCAAAGCCCCAGAGGCGCTAATAGATCAGCTTTGCTAGCCACTGCTCTAGAGCACCTGGCTGTCGCCGCAGCCTATCGCGCCCCATGTTAAACTGCAACACACTAGCGCTGTGCATTGCCCGTTGTTTTCATCATAACTAATGCTGCTATTGGAGTAATATGCGTATTCTCTCACCGTGTGCATTGCACAAGGTTGTCTTCATCAACCAATACTTCTATCCAACTAATATCATCGAAGGACGTGCCAAGGACCCAGAAAATTATAACAATGAGCCTACAGAGCGTGTGACGGCGAGAGAGCAGCGCTCAAATTTCGCATTAGGAAGCTTGCCCAGCATTTTTGGACAAAAAATTTCAATATTGCGATATTGTTACCTACTGTTATAGAAATAATGAAAGTATTAGTCTATTCTTCCAAAGCGTGGCAAAATAGATTTTCCATCGCTCGCATCCAGCAGTTGACGCCGCCATAGAGAACCAATAGTTAGCGTTTTTGACGATGAGCCTAGAGACAGACTGCGAGCACTACGATAACTCTGCATCCGATCATGACTCGTGCAAAACTGCAGCTCACATCGTCGTCTTCTTTACAGTAATACTGCTATCGCTTCCACTAATACACATTCTCTAGTGGTTAGAAAAAGTTTATTTCACATTCCAAAGGAGACGGAGAGTCACAACGGGAAACATATAGAACACTAGAAAGGACGCGTATCAGAACTCAGACAATAAGAAAAACGCTAGTACAGAAGAGAATGGATCACTATATACAAATTCACGGCGATGAGATAAACAAGAAAATTACAGTGAGCTTGGAGATATAATAATATAATGAGAATACATTCACATATACAATGAAGGCATGCATGATGTACTTTGAAATTTACATGCATACCTGCAGAGAAGTATTGTTTCATCATTGTGATGCATAGCTATGGGACATTTATGTTGACACATGATTCGACTCTGGGAACGGGAGTACCCATGCTTTGCGCCAAACAAACGGTTAGGTTAAACAAATCACGTCGGCCGAAAAACAAGCGTGACATTTCCGTCGAATACGACCACGAAAGTACATGACCAATGGCGGAGAAATGCCTGCTTACCAAGGAAAAAGAGCTCTTCCGCGAGGAAAGCGCGTCGAGATCGAAACTAGCGCGCACTGGCGGCGACTTGAGGCAACAGCCACACAGTGGTTGCGCCACAGCACGAAAGCCCCCGCGACTATCAACACTCGCGCACAACAGCCTCGAGGGCCACGACTGCGTGCTATATACCGGCCAACTCCAAGGCCTCGAAAGTCCACATGCACCGATCGCCAAAAAACGTCGGCAACCACACATTCCTTACCCACATGTCGGTTTCACTCCTGCGGCAGCCAGGGAGGGCACTGCGCTGACCGTAGGCAAAAGCCCCCATTCCAGTTGCCGCACGAAATCACGCAAGTGCCCAGGAAGAAACGACGCTGTCACTAGCCACCAAGAGACGGACTCCGCCACGCCTGCGCTCGCGAGGCACCAAAGGCCTACGCAGTACGTGCATATACACCGCTATATACTCTGTCCACAGCGATATCTAAATCTGGGCTGTCGTGGTGGGCGTGTTGATAAAACGTCACAGCAGTTGCATAAAACGCAGGCATCTGTAAACACAGCGGGATTCCAATGATTGCTAAATCAGGTACCAATTACATGAGCCGCGTTCTCAGAAAATATGAGGCGAGCGCCCGCGCTGAGCAATCGTCCACCCGCAACCAACGAAGCAGAAAACGGAGAGCCAGCAGCTGGCAGCAGACGGAGACAGAGAAGAAAGCGCACCCCTCGAACGTGGCTGCTTAAGCGCCGCACGACAGAACAGCTCCGTGCGACCCCCCTACCCGAGAAAAAAGAATCTAGAAGAGTCTGAATCGATCTAGAAACCGGAGAGGCGGCTGGAATACATGTCCAGTGATCCATATCCGGCCGCGAAAAACCGATTGGACAAGATAGCGCCGCTCCAACAAGGGCAGAAATGTTAACAGCCATCGCAACACTGCTGCATACCTCGTCTAGTACCAAATTTCACGTCGAAGCAACTATCCCGCACGGCTCATACTCTATCCAAAGAATACGGATGCTATTACTACGTGTGATTGGCACTACACATTCCCTGGTAAAACATATTTCTGGGCTAGTTGGTGCATTTTGAACCTAGGAAAGGGACCAGCGTAAAACCATGCAACGCACACGAAGAAAGGACTAGACAATCCCTCACTAACAACTGGATATTATTGAAGGAAGGCACGCCTTAAATAGGGCGATAAACAGAGGTGGAAAGGAGGCGAGCGAACAATCGTGAAAGATAACAGCAAGCCCAAGCAAGCAACAAGAGATGAAATACTCAAACGCATCTGCTTCTGAAAAGGCGAAACCGACCGCTGCATTAACGAACGATTGGGAGAACATGATCGAAATTTAAGTCAGTTAAAAGATAAGTACGCACATGTGGTTGCGCAAGACTGCGTGTGTTAGCCTGAAAGCTTACTATAGTAAGAGATATGGCGACACTTGCATCAGCACTCCCTCAATATCACTCTTTGCAGCAGATGGTAGACTTTTTAGAATCAGCTAACGTTTGAGTCTTTCATGTCTTGTCGTTTGCTTGGGCTTGCTGTTATCTTTCTCGATTCTTCGCTCTTCTCTTTATCACCTCATTTCCTCGTCCTATTTAAGGCGTGCCTTCCTTCAATAAAATTCAATTGTTAGTCAGCGCTTGTGTCTTGTCCTTTCTTCGTGTGCGTTGCATGCTTTGGCGCTGGTTCTTTTCCTAGGTTTGTCATATTATCTACTGATGAGTTTTGATCAACCCAAACTGCTGCTGGAGCCAAGCTACCGGTGTGCTGCCTCTTCGTGACCACCTTGCAGGACCCACTTGGTAGTATCGGTACAATCGCACTATTTGTTCGAATGTACGAACAATTTGGTAAATGATGACGGTCGAACTGAAACAGTGTTCTCCAATTGTGGAGAGGATAATTTCTTTTGCCATCCACGGTGTCAGGAAATTGACGCAGGTCTTTGTCGGCGTTAAGTGTAATTCAGCGGTATGCCTGTCGACTTCTGGAGGACGAATGTTACGAAATAAGGAAAGGCGTAAGAAGTGCCTCACTCTGGCTAGAGCACGCCTTGATAATTACAATGATAATAATTGGTTTCGGAGAAAGGAAATAGCGCAGTATCTGTCGAATATATCGTTGGACACCACAACCGCGCCGTAAGGGAAGGGATAAAGGAGGGAGTCAAAGAAGAAAGGAAGAAAGAGGTGCCGTAGTGGAGGGCTCCGGAATAATTTCGACTATCTGGGAAACTTTAGCCTGCACCGACATCGCAGAGCACACGGGCGCCTTAGCGTTTTGCCTCCATAAAAACACAGCCGCCACGGTCGGGTTCGAAGCCGGGAACTCCAGATCAGTAGCCGAGGGAAATTAGTTCCGAGTGAAATTAGTTCATCAAGAGAATTCGATCACACAATCAGAATCGCATTGCTAACACATACATACCCCTCTGCATATATCGCGCTGATCATCATTTTCTTTTATCGCTGGCTTTGCCGTATGCAATTTGGAGATGCGGCCCTGAGGACTCATACATAAGAATGACTGTATATATATATATCTTATTGTGCTTCTAGCAGTCGAAATGTAGTAGTTGCTACCCCTGCACTGTTAGAAGCTCTGTTTCAGCGTCCTGTGTTTCGTCTGTCATAATTCTTTAATGTGAGTTAGCCTGATAAGGCAGTAGAGCTCCTCTATTATCGCAGCTCCTCTATTCTCCTCTGCTCTAGCAGTTTTGACAATCTGAAGGGGAATGCACCGTGAAGCACTCTTGGCGTCAGAATGAGATCTAGCAGAGTGCTCTTCATCTCGTTAACAGACCCTGAAAATCTAGTGGCGATTCGCCTGATTAGCTAAACAGTTTTTTTCCGTGTGGGCACAATATTAATGCAGAATGACTTTAGTGACTTTTACCCGATAGTTTCTTGTCCATAGATGCGAGTAGGATCTTCTCAAAAAAATGTCAGTCATCTTAGTCTCTAAAGTAAATGAAAGAAACCGTCCAATGGGGTCGTAATTAGTACTTCCCTAAGGTTCGCTGTCCTCCCTGCCTAATAATGCAATTTTGGAGTCGATAATAACATTCGGATACCCTGGACGACCAACTCATGTCAAGGTAGTATATTGCAGTCACGGAAAGGCCAAAAGGTGTGTTCACTTCGAAGCCACATTTTAAGTAAAGAAAGTACTCATATTGATATGATTATAAATTATTTCTCCGTAAAGCTAAATCTTATCACTATTCAAAGACATAATTTGTGTGCTGTTAATTGCATTTCGGCTAAACTGACGTACTAACAGAATCGAGGCGGTATAGCGCCCGCGTTTCTAGAGAATTTAGGCAATTAATATTTCATCAACCGTTGTGGTCACCGCCGCCACCACCAGGTGAAGATCACCCCCACCCCAAAGACCACCAACTTGCCCCCCCCCCCCCTCCCATACCACTTCTGTTTCGAGAATGTAGTTCCCAGATATTATCTTTAAGAGACAGCACAGCAAAGCTGTAGGATGGTGAGCTCCATTTCTCAAGGTGCATTTGCTGCAATTATTGCTTGTTTCATGAGTGTGACACCAAAGGCCGCCTTCAGTTCTGCCTCTACCGTTATGCTAAGATGATTCTTCTTATTCTTGTACCTCTAGAAAATGTGCAGTCCTCGTAACCCGGATATTCTGCCCAAAATGCTGATATTTGGTCAGAATCAGAATATGCATAAAACTTTGTGCTGCGCCTCTAAAATTATATGCTTCAAGCTTTCTGAACACGATATGATGCTGTATAGTATCGAATGCCTTCCGAAAATCTAAGTAAATCTCAATAGTAGCTAATTTAGTTTCAATGTTACGAATTATGTTGTCTTTAGTGCGCAGGAAGGCCATTTCGGGCCATTTGCGTTTTTGAAATCCTCACAGCTGTTCAACAATAACTTTCCTTGACGATGAAAAAGTACGGAATCTTTTATATAGGACACGCTCTGCAATTTCGGAGAACAGTGATAAGACTGAGATTAGCCTGCAGTTCAAATTATTGTATTTACCACCTTTATGTATTATAGTAGGGCAAGCAATTTTTAATCTCTGTAGGAAAACACTAGGACCAGTATCTGATTGTAAATATGGGTTAGAGGCTCTGCGATATCACCTGCAACTGCCTCAATCGGTGTAGCTTTAATATCATCTTCGCCAGCAGCGAATTTGTTGTGAAGGATCTTAAAAGAGAAATAACTTCAACTTCCGTCCGGTGTAGCAGCAAGAAATATGCTGTCACTTACGGCATATTTCATAGAACATAAAGGGCTGCGTTCTGTTTGGTTATCGGGCACGGTCATTGGAGCTCTGGCATTTATGAAATTATTTTTAAACAGACCTAATAACGATTGGAGTTAATATATTTTTTCATTAGTTTCTAGTTCTTATGGTAAATGATTTCTCACGGCATTGGTCATGTCACGCAAAACCTTCCACGTTCTGCTCCTATTTTGCGCTAATTTTTCAAATTTATGTTGAAGAAAACGTGAAATTGAGTTTTTTTATATCTGAACTCAACCTATTCCTGAAGCGCATAAATTCATGCGATGTTTCAACTTCATTTGTTTTGCGATACAGGCTAAACTTTTTTTTATTTCATTTGATGCCCTTGTAAATATCCCTAATGATCCATGATTTTCTCGCCGCCGCGGTGGCCGATTGGGTATGGCGCTCTGCTGCTGGCCGGAAAGACGCGGGTTCGATCCCGGCTGCGGTGGTCGAATTTCGATGGAGGTGAAATTCTAGAGACCCGTGTGCTGTGCGATGTGAGTGCACGTTAAAGAACCCCAGGTGGTGGAAATATCCGGAGCCCTTCACTACGGCGTCTCTCATAGCCTGAGTCGCATTGGGACGTTAAACCCCCATGAAACAAACTATTCCTACATCACAAAGGCCATCAGCCCGCAGTCGTGGAGAGTTTCATGAAACTTCACGAAAGTTATGTGACGTGAAATAAATGCCATTAACATCTTGTCGACGAAGGACGCGTAACGGCGCAGGCACAAAGAAGTACTAAACGCGGTTGACACGGGACAGGTGAGATCAATAGTGCGCTTCATTTGTAAAAGACACGGGTGTCAGGGAACTGTGCGGCTTCATCCGACTCTTGAATTGTAAGTGCAAACAAGTGAAGGCAGTGTCCACGCTGTTGATTAAATAACAGGACAATAAAGAAGATAAACCTAGCCATGGATCAACTATATTTCCTGCAGCCAACTAAGGTTCTTAGCACTGCTAAGAATGCATGGGTTAAGAACAACCCACAAAGGAAATGTGCGCGCTTTTCATGGTTAGAAAGTAGTCCACTGCACTTCAAAAACGCATTAACGATGGGCAAACGAAAGCTGGAACAACCTTTTGTTAAGGCCAGGAGAGTTCGCGGAGACGAAAAACGCGTCCTATGTTCAAAACGTGCGATACGGGGAAACTGTGATAAAGCAAGCGGCTCACGTATTAAGGGCACTGATACTGAAACCGACCAAGGTCCTAATCCTTTTATCGAACACTCCGGAGTGGCACTTGTGCCGATACTAAACATTTTCCAAAAAGTACATTCGAACGCCAAGTTATACTCTCGGATAAAAATCTTCTGTGATCTCCATATCCATCAATTCTGGAATAAAAGCATTTTTGAGCGGGAAACCTTCATGAACGCAGTCATTTTTTGCACAATATAAGATTTCATTATAACAATCAATATATCCGCAAATCAACCGACGGAAGTCCTGTAGTTTTTGTTTTCTATTCACGTTTTTGCTATCGTCAAACGCGTTACCAAGTGGTTTTCTACGACAATCTTAACTGCTCGATGCGATCGCTGGAAAACTTTAAAAAAATATTTTGCTACATATCAGAATAATGAACCATTATCTTCAATATTTTAATAACAATGTCTTAAAATTTTCATTTTCAAAATTTTTGCACGACAAAGCTGGACTTTCGTACAGGAGCACTCGTGATTTAATTTTTTTTTTACTACAAATGCGGCGCGTTTTCAAGAGGTTAAGAAATAAACAGCACCATATCAGCGCACAGGTAGTGCCAGATAAGGGGGCCGCCTTTGGTATCCTCACCTACGAAGCAATAACTCCACCAAGCGCATCCCGGGAACAGGAATCTGGAAGACGCCGTTCCAAAAGCTCTCTTAGGCTATCAGGCCCTAGAAATACGATCTCGCGAAGCTATTTTAACTCCACAGGAGCGGCAGGAATGAACGGTAGCACGGAGGGGTTGTTGTGGTGACGTTGGTGGCAACGACAACGATCGATGAATCATTCTAAATTCTCTGGAAATGCGCATCTTCGCCATACTACCTCGAACTTATTACTGCGTCAGAACAACCTAAATGCATTTAGCAGCTCAGAATTTACATTTTTGGTTAGTGATAAAATTGAACTTTACGGTGGTGGTTTATAATCCCGTTGATGGGCGCCTTTATTTAGAATGCGGGTTCAAAGTGCTCACACACTTTGGTCTCTCCGCGACTGCTGTATACCACCTCGTCACGACAAGAGACTGGGTCGTATAGAGTATTGGAAAATCGACTCCTCAGTTGCATTTTAGAGAGGGATGAAAGCGAACTTAACGGCGATTTTAATTACGGGCACCTAGATAGGTTGCTTTAATATTTTTAAGTGCTAAGATTGCAGACACTTTTTGAGAAGTTTTAAGTCGATAACCGTGGACAAAAATCATCGTGGAGAAAGCCCCGAAGTCATTCCGCATTATTAATGCGCCCATGCGGAAAATGCTGTTCACGTAATGAAGCGAATCGCCGCAAAATCTTCAGGGATCTTTAGAGAGATAACGAGAGCTCTGGTAGAGGCCGTTCTAATATCCCGCCCCTCACGAAGAGTCCAGCTTCATATTTTCAAGTCTAGTAGAAAACACAGTGGAAACGCAACGAACAGAGCTACAAGTAATCAATGAAGAACCCCGGAACGCCCATGTATAGAGGAGCTCTATCGCTATATATCAGGCTGACTGTATATATCAATGCCTCTACACAGTGCAAAACTAGCAACCACTACTCTTAGATTTCTCGAAGAACGATAAATTTTCTAATGAAATAATTATCCACGATTCGCCAAGCCTGGACGTCCGAAATATGTACGACAATCTCGTGACAAAAAATAACGACGGACATTGGATGCGATTGATGCGGAGGGGGAATTTTTTAACAATGCGACTCCGATCGTGTGAACGATTTGTGTCGAACTGAATTCACTCACACCAGCGAAAACCAAAGTCTCCGTTTCACAGTTCATTTATTTACATGGCGCTGATTAAGTTAAATTAAGATGTCCAGCGGCCACCAATTTTCCTCCACGGTGGTGGCTCTGAGATTTCAACTTCCAACACCTAGGCTTCAAACTCATAATTACCTGAAATAGGGGGGTGGATGAGATTAGGAAATTTGCGGAGATAAAGAGGTTGAGGCTGGCACACGGAAAGGTTGAGTGAAGACATATGAAAGAGGTCTTTGTCCAACAGAGAGCGTAGTCAGGCTGATGATGACAACGATTATGAAAAAATTACCGGCCCTATTTACACTTGGCAACCATGCTATTTGGAAGCCTGTCAGAGCTGCGAACTGCATCATAATTTCATTTCAAATCTTGCCTATAGCATTTTTGATGTGTTAAGTGCAGATCGACACTTATCACACATATTTAACGGTCACTGCAACGGTCTCCACAGAGGGTAAAAAAACAAAAGTGTCATTGATGTTATGAAGGAACACAGCGCAAAAAGTATGAAACATAAGACAAACAGTCAAATACAGCGCTGTTGAATCGCCCATCATTCCCCCGTAAAAAAAATTGATCTATCTTATGAAGCAGCAGAGATATTGGCGATTCAAAAATATCATCCTTCCCCCTTGAAATCATACACAGTAAAGATTATTGTGTGGCAATACTCTCTGACCCCTTGGTTCAATTTTTTTCTTTTTTTTTGCCACTCGCTCGGCGCCCTTGCTCGGGAGTAGAGACCAGAAGAGAGAAACGAGCTGCTGTATCGAACCGGCCGCTGCGCCCCTGCTCCTCAGTTATGAGTAATGGTTCCTTCATTTTTTGACGCGCTGTGTGTTCTGTGCTCTTTCTGGTTCATCTCGGAAATGATATGAAAAACGTCTTCATACGCAATGAAAACCCACAATGAAGTGAAGAAAGCGCAGGGCATCACCCGCTATCTCTGGATGCCCGAAGAGATAAAACAGCAATATTTAACCAGCTAGCCTTGCCGGCGCACCGCCGACAGCACAGCACTGCGGCCGAGAAAGTTGAGGCTGTCATGTGTACATTGATCTGGCTTTCTCTTTGTAGTTTGCAGACCTGATATCTAACCGGCGAAATACCGCAGCAATGTAACAATAGCTTCAATCATATATATGCAGCAGTAGAAATGCCCCGAGTTTTATAATCACAACTCAAAACACGACTGGTGCGCTTCGTCCAGTCGTGTCTTGTGATTGTAAAACAGCGCACTTTTGTACTACAGTTATGGAATACATAGTAGCCCCAGCTGTCGCCTTGATGTCTATGCAGAGCTGTCTTTCTTGTGTTCCCTTTCGAAAAACGCCTTAAAGGCACGTTTCACTTTTTGTTTCAGGTGTAGTTGACAAGGCGATTCAAGGAAAACAGCTCGGAGCAGTCAGCAGCCAAACAGCGGGCTGTCGCAATAAAAGCTGTCGGGGACATCTTTGCCCGCGATGCAAGGCTGGCACAGAGCACGAAGGTTGTGGCAACAATTGAATAAAAAGTCCCAGCCAATCACACAGTGTAATCTTTTGTGCACCCAGTCCAATCATATGGGCACAGGCTCGCACTGCAGCCGCCTGGAAGACCTAATCAAATGTACGTATGCCAAGCAGTGAGCAGATATTCACAAGCAATGAATACGCATGTGCGGTCTTTGTCAAAACTATACAGCCCAGGCGGACTGCTTCTGAGCCCAGCATCGCGGCTCCTCTTGCATACTCAGGGACCCTAACCTCACGAAGGCAGGAGGAACTTAAGTCCTCAACCATCCCTAACTGAGGGCTGGCACATGTTCTTAAGAGCCCCACTACATGGCTTACAAGCAAACCCTTTGGACTGCATGGTTTTGACAAAGACTGTACCTATCACAACCAGATAAACTTATTCCAACTCAAAAGGCAACCATACAGGATTGCCGCGTTCCACTTGCGTAAGCGGGGCACGAGTGTTTGCGCATTGTTTGGCTCTTGATCTTCTCGTATTTGTTTTTCCTTATTTGCTTTTTGCACGAACTTTTTTATATTATTTACCTTACATGCAAGTTTTCGACGCATGGCCCATTTTCATAATTCCGACACTGTTACATTTTCCTATTTTGAAAGCACTTATTTCGCAAAACGCGCACTAAATACGGTCAATGCGCGTGAATTACTGGCAAAAATAATAATGTACTAATAATGTGTTTAAATTTCTGCTTGCCCACAAGAAAATGAAAAGTGCTGCCGCAGAAGAGCTTCTTACTTGAGCAGCTTGACGGGGCGGCTGCCCCCGTGAACAGCAATGAACTGCTTGTGCTAGAAACAAGGCAAGATGACCTGTACGTTACTCACATCACAGGCATTGCAGGTATGCCCCATATATCAGCGAAGAAAGCCGACGATTCTTGCATTAGAAATAATATTCGCCGAAAGAAAAAAATGCTTTTTTAATAAACTTATAAAAATACGCTGAAGTTTATTGAACTCTAAACCTAAACTCCAACCAGTAATTAAATATTTCCAGTTTTAGAATGTTTGAAGGCAAATTAACCGGAACTGTGGCGTCGTCCGTCAGTGTAACAGGAGCTTCTTTTTATGGTTTGTTCAATCCTTTAATTCATTACTTTAATTATTCTACTTATAGCGTGTGCTGCAGTTTTATTCCTCTGATTATTTTCTTACGTTGTATCTGTTAATATACTGCGTTTGCAGACCTCCTGCTTCGGTTTTACCATATTTAACCACGTGAATAAGATTTTTCTTATTGCTTCCTTTCAGTAACAATTTCAGAGCTTTTCGTTCAAGTTACATTTATTTCTGGGAATACATGATTAATCAGTAAGATGAGAACTTTTCAGTATGATGAGCTTTAATATAAAAAAAGAGATGACTCGCATTAATCTGACTTCGCCAGGGGCTGCAAAATTATGTAAAAACCGCTGCGCGTTGCGTACTATGTTCGATAGAGCACTCGTAAGCGCGAAGGCAAGAGTTGCTCAGGTTGCAAAAATCTTTCCGAACTTGCAGAATGAACAGTTTAAGAAAAATAGCGGGCCCGTCCGGGATTTGAACCCGGGACCTCTCGCACCCAAAGCGAGAATCATACCCCTAGACCAACGGGCCGCACGGTGTTCCTGTACAACTAACCTGTATATGAAGGCGTATTTGCGCAAGAAATCTTAACCCGGTATTCAGGCTTCTTCTAGTTCTTATTTCTAGGCCTCAATTCATTTCATATCTCAGACCCCTCTGCGGTTGCCCATTAATATTCAATGGGCTTAGCGTCAGTTGCAGCGCACTACACCATTCGTCATCTTTACACCCGGTGTGACAACGAACCGCGCTATTAATACACTTTCAAGCTGTTTAAGTAATTTCTAACCGCTATCTTTTCAACTACTATAATTAGGGCCCTCACTGATACTGGAACTTTGCTCCAGCACAGGTGGAATAGACAAGGTCACGTGACACGTGCGTCACAGAGTCGCATGTACAGGTGACTGTTGCTGAGCGCGCTTGGGACACGCGCGCACTCTATTCGAATGGCGCACGATTTTGGCCTAAATTTGCGGAGCCACAGCACCGAGGACGAGCGCGTCTTCGTAATTATAAATATGGATATGGTGTTGTTAATGGCTTGTTACAAATCTCGAAATGCAGCCAGGCGCTTAGATGTAGTAGTTAAAAAGTTAAGTTCTTGAATTCTGTTAACGTACGCTTATGCCATTCAAAATTCCCTATCAAAATGGTTTGAGGGAAGCAGGCAATTCTAGACTAAGAAACTTGTCGTCTTATTTTTTGAACACTTGACAGCAACCAACAAACGACTGCGCTGGCTCGCAAAACGAAACTCAAAGCGAAAGAAAATGGCTACCAGTACGCATGGACTTCAGAAGGGCGAGGCTTTGTGCGCAATTCCCCGGATTAAACTGCTGGTAGGACCTCAAAACTCGAAAAAAATGTGTATCGCTCAGTTCGTGCCTAGTGTGACATCCAAATTAAATAATGACCACTTATACGACTCACGACCATAACAAACTGATTAATAGTGAAATGTGGCTGCGTAAGAAGCACGTTTCTGAATTTTATATGAACGCAAGAAGTCCCCGAAACAAACAGGTGGAAAATGAAGCGTATTTATTCCTTTTCAAGTGTGTTTTCGAATTTTTCGATTTTTTTCAGAAACCTTGTGTTCGGCTAGCACCAAAGTTCTTAGTTTTCGAGTTGATAGACACGTTTCTGTTTACCGCTATGAAAGAATACAAGGTGGGGGCGCGTCCATTTATCTTCGGACGCATCATCTGTTCCAATGTTTGCCATATTTCGCATGTTTGAGGAATCATTTTTAAACAACTGTGATTGTGTGTTGTGTGACAATGTACTCGTTCTGGAACTTTATCGTCCTCCCCATGGGACTCTTCATAATTGTCTTAGATTTGTTGAAAGAGTGCTGCTTTCTGCAAATGTTTTTGCAAATATAGTTGTAGACAGTTTTAATGTTGTCCTCTTTTCAGCTTAAAAACCAGAATGCCAACTTCTAGAAGTTATCCTTGTAATTGGTTGCGAAAATTTTTGCCCAAGCCAGTAGGGTTACAACTCGCTCAAACGCTGTGCTTTACAAACATTCCGAAGGAGGCAACTGCCTAGATCTGGCGTCCTGTGTTCTGATATTTACGGCCATCTACACATATTTGTAGCGCTTCCCATAGACGGCAATTTCCAAAGCATAAAAACAGTCGCGGTGTCTCAGTGGTTATGGTGCTCGGCTGCTGACCCAAAAGCCGCGGGTTCGATCCCGGCCGCGGCGGTGGCATTTCAATGGAAGCGAAATTCTAGAGGCCCGTGTAGTGTGCACCGTCAGGGCCCGATAAAGAACCCCAGGTGGTCGAAATTTCCGGAGCCCTTCACTATGCAGTCCTTCATGGTCATAGTCGCTTTCGGACGTTAAACCCCGATGAACCATAAATCAAACCGTTTCTACCTGATCATCCAGAAGTAGTGTGGAAGCCGCGCGTTGTTTTCGACAGAATACGAAGCCTATTGCGCAAGACTTGCACCCAATCACAAGAAAGGAACTCTGCTTTTTTGTTGCTGACATGTGTAACAGCTTAGCCGCTACAGCAGCTCAGAATAGAGGCCGATAGATAAAATGGCTCGCATGCGTTAATTATATATCACTCTCTCAGCGAAAATAAACAGCGGTCCCTTGCAGTTTTTGTATCAAAATGGCCATGCCGCATGGATATGCGTGGGTGAGCAGGACAGCAATATCAGTAGGGGTGCATATAGCGACGAGCCGTAAGATGCCGCTGGCTACCAGTTCTGAAACAGCTCCTATGGTCTGTCTACTTTCGCATAGCTGCGACTTGGGGCGACTCAGTCACCAAACGAAGTAGCCCAAAATACGGCCCTCTATTCGGCAGCAGTGGACAGCAACCTACTGTTGATGCTAACAAAAAGAGATGTAATCTGTAATTGAGGTCTGAGTGCTCAGGAATGCCTCATATAACACCGGAAAAAAAACTGACAATCCTTCAGTAGGAAATAATATTCGCCGAAAGAAACCTATCCTTTTTATGTACAAAGACCGAAAAAAGTCTGCTGAATCTTCGAAAAACTGAACCCCAAAAGTAAAATCCGAATTCGAAAGAATAATATATTTTTGCAGCGTCTGAAGACAAGTAGGCGGATCTGGGGCCCTGTCAGTAACACTGACAGGATTATTTTTTATCGCTTTGCTTAATCGTCAAATTTGTTATTAGAATAATTGCACATTTAGCGTCTGCAGCATTTTTCTCTGCTACTAGCGTTCGTAGCGCGAATTTATGCTCTCTTTAGTTTGTTGACTTAGCTGGATCACTATCCCATTTTGGCCAACTGCCTGCGTCCCTTTACTCATCTATCTAGGTTAATGAGCTTTTTTCTTTAAATGCTTCCGTTCGATAGCTCTCGCAGATTTATTCATTCACGTTGCGTTCTCCTCTGCGAATACATGCTTTAATAGCAAAGTTCGAAGTTGTCAATACGATAAATATTAATACCCAAATTAGATGCTGCGCAGTAACATGACTTCACCAGGGGAAGCAAAAAATATGGGAAACCGCCCCGCGCTGGCTACAATGATTGATCAAGTCTTGTGAATGCGTCGAGGCAAGCGTAGCTCTAGGGTGCTAAACACCTTTTGTATTCCTTTCATTGCACTCTTTGAAAAATTAAAGTTTTAAAAAAAAGCAACGTGCCCGTCCGGGATTTGAACCAGAGACCACTCGCACCCAAAGCGAGAATCACGCCGCTAAACCAACGAGCCACGTTCAGCGGTGATAGAAAAGCACGCACTTGCGTAAGATATGCAGAAATCCGGTTTTACGTTTTCTTTACCTTTTATTTCTGTCCCGCGAGTCCGTGCAGCTAGTTTTTTTTTTTTAGAATTTCACAACAGATACGTACACACACACGGAATTCGATAACGATGTGTTCAAAGCAAGATGTAGAAAGAGGCTCGACAAGAAGGTATTCCAAAATGGCATGCACAAGGCGCAGAATACACCCTGCCTCACTCATTAGAACAAATGCCCGCCATGCGCCGAATACCCAATCTGTCTTGCTTGATTGATTCACGCGTGCCCCCAAGGTTTACCTAAGGCACGTTTATTACTGCTTTTGTGTGATGAAGAAAGAAGCATTGAAATATTTCACTGTACATCTCCACAGCTTCGAGCCAGCTATACAATTCACCGTGGAAGGAGAAATCGATAGCCGTCTTCAATTTTTGGATCTGCTTTTCACAAGAGAGTCCTCAAGATTAAATTACAGCGTTTACAGGAAGCCCACACATACCCGCCCTTACCTCTGTTGCAGGTCAGTTCACCCAGATTGCCAAAAACGTTCGGTTGTCTCATCGCGCCTCCGACGAACGAAAGTATGTGTTCCAGGCGGGAAGACCAAGCAGCTGAATGGAAGCACACACGACGTGATTTGACGACCTGTGGTTATCCGGTGCACATCATTGACCCCATGCAGAGGAAACTTGAGCGCCCTAGGATGCAGCCACCCGAAAGTGCCCAAAAGCGCAGGGCACTGCCATACGTCCAGGGCATCAGTGATGCACTTGCGTGTATATTACGCTTCTATGGTGTGCACACTGCTCATGTACCACCAGCTCAATAACTGAGGAGCCAACTTCTCAATGTAAAGGACGGGCTGATGAAACAAAAATTTCCAGACGTTGTGCATAAGAATCTATGCGCCGACTGCCCATCAGTATACATCGGCGAAACAGGAGATTATGCACGCAGATTAGGTGAGGTTAAGAATGATGTGAAGAACCGGCACGCAGAACAAAATGCGCTTGCCGAACATTCATTATCCGCCAGCCACAATATCAACTGGGCAGAGGCACCCGTGGTCGCTAAAGAGAAAGACAAGAAATCACGGCTCTATCTTGAGTCGCTGATTATTCAAACCACAGCGCATACTATCAGTCGCAGTGACGGGAATTTACCACCTATCTACTCCAGATTCCTGGGATTGTATGTACGCCTTGTATTAGAGGCACCGCAGCTACGTTTTGCCTGATTGTGAACAAGGCTCCCTTGTGGGGGCCGAAACGTCATTCCATCATTATTTTTGGTCGGTGCGACTTACTAATATCCTGTCCTGCTCGAAGCCTGAAGAACAACTCAAGCTGAAGGAAAGTGCTCGCAAGACGGCAACTGCCACTGGAGCCCTCGACTGAAGATCTCACCTTCGCCTTCGCGACAAAAGTTTTGCACTCACTCACTCAGGAATGTCAACAGACGTGCTGAGTGCATGCCTCAAACCAACGGTCCGACAATCTATGAAAAGAAGACATCATCCCTGCTCTTGGAGGCACGTACAGACCGTCCACACAGAGGTCGGGGCACACACTTTTCACCATATCGAACTATCGCAAGCAGAAAACTACGCATTTCAAAAACTGACATCCACATCGCGAACCCTCCGACCAGTACCCCTTTAGTATACAGTTATTAGCTTATTTAGCATTCATTCGTTCCAAACTGGAATACGCATGCGCTGTTTGGGACCACCCTCAAAGCAAAATTTTGAACAAGAAGCAGCACGAAACTGCGCAGCAAGATTCGTCCACTCTGTTCCTATCATGTAAGTGCCGCCGAGCTAAAACGTAATGCACATCTTACAAACTTAGCAAATTGCCGTACTATAGAGACAATGCCTTTTCGTAAGTTTTACTACAATACCATGATCAGTTCGGTTAAAAGACCTTCCTACCGCATCTCCAGCCGCACGAACGACGAGACGGCCGTTTACCCTCGTCCTGCCAGGGCATCTGCGCATCTGTCGCGATTTTTTTTTCGCCCTGGAAAGGGCTGGAATGACTTGCCCAACGCCGTCGTACCATCTTCCCTCAGATCATCCATCGAATCAACTATGTGCCAGGAAATACACTGCCCCAAGTAGTACCCTTTTAAAGGAGCCTTTGAGGTAGTAGTGAATAATAATAATAATAATAATAATAATAATAATAATAATAATAATAATAATAATAATAATAATAATAATAATAATAATAATAATAATAATAATAATAATAATATATATATAATAATAATAATGATAATAATGTAAGACTGGCCTTCGGCTTTGGAATCTTCAGAGGTTGACGCTAAATGAAGAAGACAACGAGAAGCGCCGAAGCTCGAGCGCCGAACGCTCGGTCCCTCGTGCGTCACCATAATCAGCCTTACTGCAAACACTGCAGGGCAAAAGCCTCTCCCATGTCTCTCCAATTAACCCTGTCCTTTGCCAGCTGCATCCACCCTTTGCCTGCAAACTTCTTAATTTCATCCGCTCACCTAACCTTCTGCCGCCCCCTGCTACGCTTACTTTCTCTTGGAATCCACTCCGTTACCCTTAAGGACCAGCGGTTATCTTGCCTTCGCATTACGTGCCCTACCCAAGCCGATTTTTTCGATTTCATTTCGACTAGGATGTCCTGCGCGAGAGGGCGGAGAGAGCGATAAAATTTCCATTTTATCGCGCATATCCCTGCGAACAAACACTGCAATGATCAGACGTGGATTCGTATCGGTCACAGAGCTCGCGGTTCTCTCCCGAACATTCGGTTTGTAAACAGAGTACTCCGTTGTAAGCTCTGCATCTAAATTGTCACACTCACCATGTCCAAGCAGGCAGCGAAAGCGTTAATTAGAAACTGTGCTTCATAAAAAGCGAGATATTCGATTGATCTATGCAATCTTCAGTTTCAGCACATTTCGCTTTCGTTTTTTCCAACATGCAACACGGTGCAACGTTTGCCGTACAGGGAACCGGCGGAAAAAACTACACACGTGAACTGCTAGCGTGGCACTCACCGATGCTGATCGTTCGCTCCGTCGAAGCATGGTCGCTTGCTGCCGCTGGTTGTTGCGGGCGCTAATGGCACAGCCCACACAAAAATTAACACGAGGTGAACCCAACGCGCCATTTTTAGGCTCGGCAGGGATAAAACGGGCGGATGACACAGCTAGAAACCACTCGTTTTTTCGTCTGCAGCCCACGGGCTGCAGATTATCAGCCCATGATATCGTCGGCGGTAGGCGGCGCTCGGGTAAAACTTGATTCTTTTCTGTAAAGGGCTTCACCCTGAAGTGGGAAGTTGGTCTCCTCACAACCACAGCTCTCAAAGGCAGGGCTGTCGGCCATCCCCATCCGGAAAGCACAGTAATTGGTAAATGCAACACCGATCCATAAACGGCATAACAGTGTTGCGTTGCGACGTTCTAAGTTACGTGGAAGACGAAGGCACAGTTCAGGGTCCAGTGCCTTGAGGCGGAGGTTGCAAAACTCTCCTGTGTTCCACGCTGAAAGTGTGAACTCCAGCGCCAAAGGGCGAAGCCCACACGCCGCGTCAGGTCTCGATATTGGGATCCTCACTGGAAGTCCGTCGTTGTGAGCAGAAAGCGCAGCCGCATCGGCCTGCTGATTACCGTTAATACCACAGTGTCCTGGCAGCCATTGAAAAATGATGCCATGACCTTTGGAAACTGTGCCGTGGTACAGTAGACGGATCTCAGCAACAATTTGCTCCTGCGACCCGCGGCGTAGCGCAGCTTGCAGGGCTTGAAGGGTTGCTTGAGAGTCGGTGAAAACCGTCCAGTCATGTGGAGGTTCTTGACTGATGAACTCTACCGCAGCCCGTAAGGCTGCGAGTTCCGCACCAGTTGAAGATGTTGGATAGGTCGTCTTCACTTTCATGAAGATGGATCTAGCCGGTATCACCACCGACCCCGCAGAACTGGTCGAGTGAACTGATCCATCTGTGTAAATATGTATGCGGTGACAGTGGTAAGAATGCAGGTGATTCAATGTCAGTTGTTTGAGAGCGGGCAGTGATACACCAGCTTTCTTCGTAATGCCAGGAATATAGAGGTGAACCCGAGGTTCATGAAGACTCCATAAGGGTGAGCACGGTCTTGACGCAGGGGTGAACTGCAATGGAAGAAATGCGCGATGGGCTTCAATGACTTTGGCGAATGCAGTACGCGGTCTAATTATTGGGAGTGTTTCGAGGTAATGGCAGGGAACCCGTGTGAGGTGCCGAATATGTGTTATCATGGTGTCAACAGGAATGTATGTAGTAACAGGATGTTCCCGGGCAACAAGAACAGTTGCTGCTGCTGATGCACATTTAGTCTTTTTGTTATGCTTCGCTGAGTCGTCGGCCCCTCAGGCGACGATATTGCTTCGATAGTAGTATTAGTTCAATAAGAGGACGATGTGCAATGCACACCGCGCTAGAATGTGCATATTAGTCTTATTTATATAAGTCTATTATATTAGCGCAGGGGCGACCAAGCGGATGAACATCCGCCTCGCATGCAGGAGGTACGGGGTTCGATCCCCAGTGCCGCCGGTAGCCCACCGGTGATACAATGAGTACAAGCTTTCCCCTGGCCTCGTGCTCGGCTAATCAGGGGTGAAGTGCTTGAAAAAAGGGTCTTTGACCCCACCTTGAGTAATTGAAAATACAATTGTGCCAAGGCGTTCTTTAGCGATAGATTCCCTTGCGCCATAAAGAATCCATAATCATCATCATCGATAGCAGTGTTAGTATAAGAAGACGACGATGTGCAACGCACATCTGTGAAGTTCTTTGTCATCCCTGTATAAAAATTCAATTTCGAAGTCGATATTTACATTCCGATACCCTGGACGACCTACTCGTGCCGAGTTGCTATATTGTAGTCACAAAAAGACCAAAAGGTGTGTGCACTTTGAAACCAAATTATAAATAGAGTACATCCATAGGCAGTGGACTGCTTCCTAATTGTGAAAAGGGTTTCATGTCCTTTGGGGCTTGATCTTAACCAGACCTTTCGTGGTAGGGCTGAAAACCTGGGTCACCTGCAGGAAACACGGTTTGCACGCGGCTAGATTTGTCTTCTTTGTGGCCTGTTATTTAATCAACAACATGGTCACGATCTCCACTTGTTCACTCCTACCTTCCAAGGCTGGGGTAAAGCCGCACAATGTCCGAGACACTGGGTTTCCTTCAAATGAAGCGGACTGTTCGTCTCACCTTATGAGAGTCAGTTGTTTAGAATACCTTTGCGCCTATATCGTATTGGTCCTTTCTTGACTAGATGTTAATGGCATTTATCTTATGTCACATAGCTTTCGAGTAGTTCCAGAGAACTTTCCACGACCTTCTTTGGGCTGCGGGAAGAGTGTGTGAGAGCTATGAGTTCGAAAGATGATGGCAGCTGCCTTCCACAGCCCAGTGCCGAACCTGGAAGCACTCGTCGACCTCTGTGTGAAAGGTCTATACACTAGGTGTTGCAGCGAAGCCCGCCACTAATTTTTATTTTTAGGCATTCTATGGCATAAACATATGTTTATAGGCATACTACTACAATGTTAGCGGAATTCAAGCACTTAACTTTTTAACTATTACATTTAGGCGCCTGGCTGCATTTACGGGTTTGTAGCTGGCGGTTATCGGTTTTTAGAATTACGAACACGCGATTGCCCTCGGTGCTGTGGTTCAACAGATTCAGATGTTCTAGTGCGCCATACGAAAAGCGTTCGTCTGTGTAGCGCACTTAGCAACGGTCACCAGTACACGCCACTGCATGGCTTTCGTTTCACTTGACCTTGGCTCCGTGGCTTATGTGGGATACACCTGTGCCGGAGCGAAGCTCCCTTATAAACTAGGCCCCCAAATGTAGTAGCATAAAGATAACATTTAAAAGCAGTTAACCAGCTTTCTAGTGAACATGATACACCTTTTTCAGACCTAATACAAGACTGTTATTACTATGCCGCAGAAGCAATCTCTTTGTCTCATAAAGACTGTACTTAAAAATTAGTGGCGGGCTTCGTTGACACACCGAGTGTAAAGGATGGTTTATGGACTATGGGGGTTTAACGTCCCAAAGCTACTCGGGGCGCCGGAAGTGAAGGGCGCCGGAAATTTCCACCACCTGGGGTTCTTTGATGCGCACAGACATCGCACAGTACAAGGGCCTCTAGAAGGGTGTAAAGGAGACCGATGGTGTAGCACTAGTCCGCTGTAAGTGACGCTAAGTCTTCAGAATATTAATCCGCAGCAGGAGCAGAGGGCTTTGTGGACATGAAATGAGTTAAGATTTGGTAATAAGACCAAAAAAAGCCTCAATACCGGTTTTAAAGATTTCTTACGTAAATGCGTTTTTGTATGCAGGTTCGATGCAACTGCTCAACGTGCGGCCCGTTCGTCTGGGGGTATGGTTGTCGCTTTGGGTTCGAGAGGCCCCGGTTTAAATTCCGGACGGGCCCATGAAATTTAACCACAGTAAGATTCAGAATAACATTTAATGTTTGAACCGGACCCCCTACCTACCCTCTCCGGCGCGGCACGCAGGCCTCTGGGAGAGGAGTAGGGGGTTTATTCACGACAAGACTAGCACTTAAATTTAAGTGACGCTGCAGCTGCCAGTTGGGTCTGTTCCTTTTGCACCCTAGATTCTGGGCTTCTTAATACTTCATTTCAAATTTCATCGTCTTCATATTTGCTTTTTCCTGGAGCTTCTTCGCATTTTAAGACGATGTGGTCCATGTCTGCTACTCCTCCGCAAAATATGCACTTCTCTTCTTGACTTTGGGCCTTTTTTTCTTTCCTTTTATGTTTGATCCATGCCCTCTATCTTGGGGAAGGGTAGTTTCGCGCTTGAAGCCTTCTTAACATCTTGCAGTCTCTATAGCTTAGCTACTTCCTGTCTGGAATGGGCAGCCTTCTTTTGTCCTCCCTTTGCATGGCCATCTTCTCGCTTGGAGTATAGTGTTCCGCTTCCACTACCTTGATTGGTCCAGCGCAGTAGAGCCCTCGTCTTGATAATACTAGACGAGCAGTCCTATCTGAGGCATCACTGCCTGGACCCCCAGTATGTGCTGAGATCCATGTTAGTCTTACATATCAGTTTATATTTGCGCCTTTAATTACTTCGAGCGCTTTCTTGCCGATTCTTCTCCTTGGGTAGTTCATCACCGCGTTTCTGCAGTTGCTAATGATGACTTTGGCTTTGGTAGCAGAGAGGGCTAACGCAATCGCTAGCTCCTCTGCCTCTGTGGTAGATAGGCCTTCGGCTATAATGTCACGTTTGCATTTCCCAGCCGCATCTACGGCCAGCGACGCTGAATGTTTTCTTTTTTTTCTTCGCGCCGTAAGCCTCAATCCTTGGGATGCTTTCGAGGCATTCAAGTCTCGGCCCTGCTCGCGAGCTTGCATGCCAGAACTCGTCTGAGCGCCCAAAGCAGGAGAATCGAGCGCGACTCGCTGCCGTATCAGGCGTATACCAATCTGAGGATGCGGCTGCTGCGATTTAAGGATTGAGTCCTGGAAGAAACTGCAGCTGCCGTAGCTGCTATTCTCTTAGCGGTGTGTTATTAGCGCCGGCAGGAGTGCGATCCAGTACGAGGCACATGGCGGTGCGTTTCTCCATACACTACACCACGCTTAGCGTTGCGAGGCTCTGTGCGCGCAGGCACACGGAATATACGCCTCGCATGTTTAGGGGGCCCTGACGTATTACGAGCGCGGATAAATTATTGAATCCATACAAGGGCCAAATCCAAGAATTTTTCCCAGCAAAGACGAAGTGAAATAGGTGCGTCCCCTATATTTTCGTCTAATTGTAAAATTAAAGCGCTCTTAGCACAGGAGCTGCATGCCCAGGTTCTCGTGCCCAATAGGGCCACAAGCTGAGACATGGTGCGGATTACCTCGGTTGGCGTTGCTGATTGCCATTACCCTCCGTTCGCTGGACGCCTCGAACAATGGGCGCAGATCTCACGGTGCCTTCTGGATCCTTTTGCGAGACGACAGCAATGAAGGTGCGCTTTATTTTTCTAGTGGCGCTGAAATTTAGAGTCGATTTGCCTGAACATGCGAACAGACGTATTTCGTATTAGATTTTGCACCCACACTGCACCTTTGACATCAGCTTTTGAAATACTTCAAGGTTAAAAACGTAGCGCAAAGAAACAAGGACACGGAAAGAAGGACAACACACGACGGCGCTTACTTCCAACAATGGTTTATTTCAGAAAGAAAAAGTGGTTTTATAACGAAATCACGACCAACACGCTGACAAACCATGTGCTAGCAACGCGTATCAGCCAGATATGCGAGCTCCTTCGCCATCAATGATACAGAGGGGGTACTCACACAATCATCTTTCAAAAGTGATATCCATTCCGCTTCTATGATTTCTCGTGTCAACGGGTTATTGTGCACTTTTAAAACCATGCATTGTTCAAGAAGCGGTATGCAGTGACATGACGTGGCATGGCGACATGGCGTCAGAGTGTGCAAGATTCTGAAGGCTGAGTCGTTTCGACAAGCTCGTCTCTACAAGGAATTGCTGCATCTTCTTGTTCACCAAAGGTCGAGCCAATCCACAGCAAGGAACAAGCTTCGAGAGTGCCAGCGGCTTGTCAGTCAGACTACGGACTTCGTTTGGCAGCGACAACTGAGCTCTCTCAGAAGTCAGCTTGGCAACAAGCCATCTTCACCCCGGTATGTCATCCATACCCCGCAAGGACTGGATCTTCCTGGCCATGTGAAATCTGTTCTATCGTTGGGTCCTAAGTTTGCTCTGGAACCAAGTACGTCTTCAGCGGAGCGGCTCACGTTCGTTCACCAGATTTCCCGAATCATCCCTGAACAAGAGGCTGACCGGTGTGTTTCGGCAGGCGTCGATACCTTGGTGAGATGTAAGTGGCAGCCTTCCAGACTTCCTGTAAATCGTGTTAAGTCGTATCTCGAGAAGCATTCATTGTGCCTCCTTTCTGCGGATAAAGAAGGAGGGTTTGCCGTGTTTCCGTCTGATATGTTTAATGAAAAAGAGTGTGAAGCTCTGTCCTCCGCTTTCAACTGCCACCCAACTGTAAACATTTTAAAGAAAAAAGCTGAAGCGAAGAAACTGTGCAAAAAGTTAGACCTTGGTTCTGTTTTGAAAAGAATTACGGATTGTAAAAAGGACTTCCTTCACGTTTTATTCAATGCAAAAACCCATAAAACTGATGTTCCTTTTCGAGTTATTGTATCCGAGAATGGTACTTGGCAAAAATCGGTTGCCATGTGCCTACAAGAAAAACTAAAGCTGCTTTCTATTCAGGATCCCTTTCTTGTCCGTAATTCTGAGCAGGTTCTAGATTTTTTCAGGTCACATGAAGGACAAGGCCTATGCGCTTTCTCTGTGGACATAAAAGATATGTATTATTCCATTCCGCATGATGCTTTGTTATCTTGTATTGAAGAATGTATAGACCAGCAAGGGTCGATTGCTTTTCAAAATGCTTCTGGCATCTCGGTGAATGGATTTATAGAACTTTTGAAATTATATCTGAAGTCAACGTTCATTGTATGGGATGAAAAACCTTATCTTCAGAAAGATGGCATCTGTATAGGTTCCTGCATTGCACCCATCCTCAGCGATTTGTTTTTAGCCCGTTTGGATAGGTCGTTTGCTGATATTGTAAAAGATACCAATGTAATCAATATTTTTAGGTACGTTGACGACTTTCTGATTGTTCTTAACAGTAATGACAGTTCCTTTAAGGATGATGTTCTTAATGTTCTCAACCTTTTTCGTAACCATTTTAGTCCTCTTGAACTAACGTTTGAATTACCTGAAAAAAGGGTAATCCAATTCCTTGACATCAGCATCGCAATGCATCATGATCGCACGTGCTGGATGTTCAAACCCCGCGGCGAAAAACCATTGTTACCTTTTCATTCAGCCCATTCTAAGCTCGTAAAAAGATCTATTGCTAGCCTTTCATTTTTTAATTGTTTGAAGAAGTCTTGCCCGCACCTCATGCATGAAAGTTTTTCTCAGCAATGTAAGAGGCTTGAGAATGCTGGTTACCCTTCCCATGTCCTAGTGTCTGTGGCGGAAGGTGTTTTGAAGAAAGTCTGCAATAAAAAAGGCCAGGATAACCAGGAAGCCATGAGTAAGAAAGAAAAAGTTGCCGTCATTCCTTATTTTCATAAGTTTTCTCATAATCTCAAAAAAATAGCGCAACGTTCGGGAGCCAGAGTGGTTTTTTCGGCGCCTAAGAAGTTGAGTCATCTGTGTACGAAACATTTCAAAAAATCTAAAAACGGTGTTGGTTGTACGAAAAAACATAGGAAAAAGTTTGTCCATTGTATTGAAAATGTCATTTATCAAATTCCTCTTTTCTGTGGCAAGCAGTATGTAGGGCAAACCGGCAGATGCCTGAATGATAGGCTTCGAGAGCATGGGCGTGACGCAGATGATATGCGTGAAAAAGGGTTGTCAGTCCACTGCCGGTCATGTCACTGCATACCGCTTCTTGAACAATGCATGGTTTTAAAAGTGCACAATAACCGGTTGACACGAGAAATCATAGAAGCGGAATGGATATCACTTTTGAAAGATGATTGTGTGAGTACCCCCTCTGTATCATTGATGGCGAAAGAGCTCGCATATCTGGCTGATACGCGTTGCTAGCACATGGTTTGTCAGCGTGTTGGTCGTGATTTCGCTATAAAACCACTTTTTCTTTCTGAAATAAACCATTGTTGGAAGTAAGCGCCGTGTGTTGTCCGTCTTTCTGTGTCCTCGTTTCTTTGCGCTACGTTTTTCACCTTGAAGTTATGAACCAACAAGCCCAAGCATATACCCTTTTGAAATACCTGTAGTTTTGCAGTAGCAATATTTTGTTGTGGGGACAATTGTTCCTTCCCTGGGTATGAACAGCCGCTTTCGCTCTTTACACCGCCGTGCCTCCCAGAGGAGGCGTCTGGTTTAATTTTCATAGATTGTCGGGCCCGTTAATTGTTCTCAGGCATTCACTCAGAACGTCTCTGTCTCTTGTGAGCGAGGCACAGTGTATGCTCCGCCTTACTTACGCATGCAGTTCAAATATATTTGTATTGGTACCCTTCTACGCCGTGCTTTGCCCACATCCTTATTGTATTCCTTGTCCGATGTAACGGTTGCGAGATCCTGCAAAAGAAAAAAAATTAAGGGCTCAAAATAGTACAGTCCGTTGTAACAGACGCAACGCCAGAGGAATTTTGACTAGTAGCGGAGGGCTTCGTGAATACGAAGATGACTCACGCGTGAAGAATAAAGCCGAAACAAATCATAAAACCGCATTTGTTCTCATCTTACTCAAGAACGTGTTTCTCAACCAACAACGTTCGTGGCCCGTTGGTCTAGGGGGTATGATTCACGCTATGGGTGCGAGAGGTCCCGGGTTCAAATCCCGGATGGGCCCGCTTTTTCTTAGTGTGCCCGTTCATGCTGGTCGGCGAAATACATTTTTTTGCGGCAGGTCTTTTCCTTTGAAGGTGACATCGAGGCACTCTTGCTATACCGTGCGCACAGCGCCATCCTGCGCCAGGAGTAGAAGGCAGACATGGCGGTACTTAAATTCCTGTAATGCAACTGCAGAAATTAAGTGCATTTCTCATTAATTTTAATTGAATTAATTATTTTTCTACTCGCGTAAGTTGCATGTCATGAATTAGTTTTTAGCAGTTAATTTGGAAGCGAAAGTAACTAATTACAGTACAAATTACTTTTATTCAGAACGAAGCACTGCTCTTGGTGACAGCAAAAATTTGATCTCTCGTCTGCTGGGTCGGGCACTTCAACAGCAGGGGAACGCGCGGAAAAGCCTGGGCCAGCAAGCACTGCTGAGTTGGACACGCGGGCGGATGCCGATGCGCGCGCGGACTTAGCCACCACCTTGGAACCGAGAAACACGGAAAGCTACATGGCTTCTGGCGCACACCTGACAAGAGATTTTACCGTTTTCCAGTTGTACGCAAGGCTTGAAAAGCTTTTCGTTATGCCGAAGACAGTGTTGCCATAAAATGCATCTGTAGGACAGCTGTTCAACATGGCGAATTGGGGACACTATCTTGAAAGCAGGGCCCACTTTGAAGCTGAGCTGCTCCTGCGATGCAGTAAATTGAGAAGACTGAATGATTGTGGGAGGTGTCTCCACTGGACTTTCTCTGTGTGTGCAAGGTAAAAAGTAATTTTAAAGCAAATGGAATTACTTCATGAAACTAACTGAAATGTAAAGGGCTGCGCTCTGGTTGGTTATCGGGCAAGGTCATTGGAGCTCTGAGATTAATGAAACTATTTTTAAACAGACTCGCTAGCCATTGCCGTTAAAATAAATTCCATTAATTTCTTGTTCTTATAGTAAATCAGCTCTCGAGGCATTGGGCATAGGT
This sequence comes from Amblyomma americanum, assembly GCF_052857255.1. Lineage (NCBI taxonomy): Eukaryota > Metazoa > Arthropoda > Arachnida > Ixodida > Ixodidae > Amblyomma > Amblyomma americanum. The sequence goes on along the minus strand of NC_135497.1, from coordinate 314,733,511 downwards.
CATGTCACACCAAACGTTCCATGTTATGCTCCTATTTTGCGCTAAATCTTCAAATTTATGTTGAAAAAACATGGAATTGAGTTTTTTTTAATATCTGAATTCAACCTATCCCTTAAGCGCTTAAATTCATGCAATGTTTCAACTTCATGTATTTAGCGATACAAGCTAAACATTTTTTCCTTTCATTTGATGCCCTTGTAGATATCCTTAGTGATCCATGATTTTCCCGTTTTTTTTTTGTGCGGAAGCACAGTTGATAAGGGAAGGCGACGTTATAACATTGTTTAGCATAGGAATTGACGCATCGTATGACATAGAGGGATCACATTCAGCATAGACGTTTGCCCACTTTAAACTGGCGACTAAAGACGGTTAGTTGATCTTTAATTGGGGTATAACGTCGCAAAGCGACTCTGGCTATGAGAGACTACGTAGTGCAAAAAAACTCCGGAAATATCGACCTCCGGAGGTTCGCTAACATACATCGACATCGCACAGTAGACGGGCTTTTTCGCCTCCATCAAAATTCAACCGTCGTGGCCGGAATCGAACCCACGTATTTCAGTTCAGCAGCCGAGCGCCATAACCACTGAGCCACGGGGGCCGCTTAGACACCATGGTCATTAATATGTTTTTTAGTGTGCTTCATGCTTTGGGAATTACTGTGTATGGCAAGTGCTGCAAATATGTATAGATAGCCGTTAATGTCAGAACACAGGACGCCAGATCTATAGAATTGCCACCTTAGGAATATTTGTAAAGCACAGATCACTCAGCGCGCGTTTGAGTGAGTTGTTACCCTAGTGCCTTCAGCAATTAAATTTTCTCAACTAATTGCAAGCATAACTTCAAGAAGTTGGCATCCTGGTTGTTTAGCTGAAAAGAGGTCAACAATAAATTTGCCTTAAACTACATGTCTTTTTTGACGTTTGAAAAATCAGCGCTCTTTCAACAACGCTAAAGAAAATTATGAATAATCCCATGGGGAGGGCGATAAAGTGCCAGAACGAGTACATTAGGACAAACAATGTCAACTGTTTCAAAATTATTCCTCATACATGCGAAATGGCACACATTGAAACAGATGATGCTTCCAAAGATAAATGGACGCGCCCCCACCGCGTCTTTCTGAGCGATAAACGGAGCCGTGTCTATCAACTCGAAAACTAGGAACTTCTGCCCTAGCAGAACACCAGGTTTCTGAAAAAACTAAAAAGTGGAAAGCACACTTGAAAAGAAATAAATACACGAATTTCCACATGTTTGTTCCGGAGACTTCTTGCGTTCGCATGAAGTAGAGAAACTTGCTTCCTACGCAACCAATTTTCACTGTTAAGCGATTTGTAATGGTCCTCAGTCGTATAAGTGGCCATGAAGTATAGAAATTGTCGATAGTGTTAAAATACTTGGAGTTATTTTCACACAAAAATGCTTTGGGACACACACATGGAAGAAATATTGGTCAAGTTATCATATGTGTTTATATGGTGGTACGACTGACAGCTCTTTTACCTTACAGAATAAAGGCTCTCGCTTATAACACCCTCTTCTTTTTCTATGCGATATTATTTTCTTCTCGTTTGGGGTACGACATCACTTACGAATCTTGAGAAGATGCATATCCTGCAGAAAAAAAAATCGTTCGAGCCCTATTTAACTTACCTTACAATGCCAACATATCAGGCTTATTTCCGGAAGCAAATATAATGCCCGTATTTTACCTTTATAATTACAAGTTAAGTCGAGGTTTTTAGCGGGATGCAAAAGAAATTTTTAAAGTTTCTTCATGAAATATCTAATCTTACCACGAACACACATTCTAACGTCACAAGATAGACAGAACAGTGGAAGGTGATCACTCCGCGAACCAATTATTCTCCACAAAAATTATCATACACACAACCAACACTTTTTAATACTTTTCAATAATCAGGTCTTGAATTTTATGCATCTCTTGTACGAGCATTAGGTCATTTTTTGTCACCCATTCTTTGTTAAATAATTGAAGAAAATTTTTGTCATCTAATCTGCGTTTTTTGTCTTAATTTTTGTGCACATTTCATGGGAAGCCAATTGCTATATATGTATATTTCCTGCTCAATCCTTGCTTGCAAACTAACGCAGGTTGCGGGTTCTAGTCAAGTCGCTTGCCTGTAAAGCGACTTTAACCCGCAGTCTCCTCTGTCAATGATAGGAGAAAAGAAGTTATTATTATTATTATTATTATTATTATTATTATTATTATTATTATTATTATTATTATTATTATTTATAAATTATTATTAGCCTTTGTAATAGTGTTCGCTTTGTAGTGCCGCGCTCCTCAACAAGATATGGTGAAGCTAGACGCTGTGTTTATGCGCCGAAAATTCTGAACGATTTGCCAAATGAGGCATTCTCGATTAGGCCAAAAAAGGCATTGAAAAACTTTATTTGTTCAATGTAACGGGGTTGCTTCAATACTTCTAATATGCATTGGTCATCATCTCTGAAATATGTACATCTTATCTTATTGGTATTGATCCTTGTCTCGTCATTTGCTCCTTGTTTGTGTTAAGCTTCTTAATTGCTAGTACTCCTGCATTTACCTTGCTATGCTTCGATACTGATATGAATATTGCACACTCGTCCGCTGATTTTGCCGGGCCAAGTCCTTCAAGCCATTGGTGGCTTTGACAGGCCCGTTTCTCGTGCTTTGTATTCTTTTGTGCAATAAATCTATTATTATTTATATGTATATTTAAAATTAACCGCAATAGACGAGCCAGTTTTTCTACACAGTCACAACTGTTATTCCTGTCGATGCGTGCCAATTACCTACGTGAACTCGGTAAAATAACTGGGAGTATTGTTCGAGTGTGATGTGTCGCGGCACGCTCTGCTATCACACATTTGCGATAAGCTTAGGAGCGCTGCATGGTTATTTTTCAAGTTCAAATCTATCGTAAAATTTCAAGTAAAAAAAAACAAAGATTGCACATGCTTTTGTCTACAGCACTCTTCAATATGGAATTACCGTCTTTGCTTTTTCCCCACCCGATGGCAGAACCGCGTGGATTCTTTGTTAAGGAACATACTAAGAAATGTAGCCTACAATAATCCGTCACTAAAAGATGATAACATGTTCTCGGCGCTTGGCTTGCCATGCTTCTGGTCTTTGTTTGTGCAAACTGTGGTGCTACGGGATTTTTGGTTTAATGGTTTTGAAACATGCATTGAAAAACATTATTTCTTCATTGTAACGCAGTTGCTTCAATACTTCTAATATGTATTGGACATCATCTCTTAAATATGTGCATCTTATCTTCTTGGTATTGATTCTTGTCTCGTAATTTGCTCCTTCTTTGTGTTAAGCTTCTTAATTGCTAGTACTCCTGCGTTTACCTTGTTACGCGCTGATACTGATGTGAACATTGCACACTCGTCCGCTGATTTTGCCGGGCCTAGTCCTTGAAGCCATTGGTGGCTTTGACAGGCGGGTTTGTTGTGCTTTGTATTCTTTTTGTGCAATAAAATTATTATTATTATTATTATTATTATTATTATTATTATTATTATTATTATTATTATTATTATTATTATTATTATTATTATTATTATTATTATTATTATTATTATTATTATTATAAGTACATTTGGGTTAGAGGCGGCAAAGTGTACGTAAAGAAGCATGAAGCAACAACGCTCATCCGAGTTACCTGTGACTCTGACATAAACAAGATAAAATGAGTGACCTTTCTGTACCCAGCGAAATTAAATTTTCAGACTTTTCTGCCTTTAAAACGAACCTTGGGCGAAGCAAAGATCAGGAGTTCACACTTGTAAATTTTAATGTTCGTAGGCTTCGTAAATATTGGGACCAATTCATGCTTGTAGCCCAAGATGCCACAGGCTTTGTCGACATCTTTGTTCTTACTGAGATAAATGTGCCATGTTCCTGTTTAGACATGTTTGCCGTGAAAGGCTACCGGCCAAGTTTTGGTACGCGTCCTACACGCTGGGGAGGAGGGATTGGTGTATTCGTCAATGAAAAGTACGATGTTTGTCCTATTGACATCACTTTTACATATGCGGAATGCTTAATAATAATAATAATAATAGCATAACTCGTTTCGTAATCGAACTTGAAGAGATACTTCTTCAGCACAAATGGGATGAGTTGTTTTGATTTGCAGGTGGCCTGGACATCGGTATCTTATGCCGAAGCAAAACTTTGGTAGCTGATTACTTATCCTCACTCTCCGCATATGAAATTGAAAACGTGATTAATGCCCCCACACGTGAAGACCTAATGAACAGTCGACTGGTGAAGTCTTGGCTGGACCACATTGCTGTACGTGCACCGATTCACAACTTGACCTCGTGTATTATCACACAACGGCTGGCCGACCATTATTTCACTGCTCGTCGTTTTTCTGCTCAATCGAAGGTTCAGAGAACTACACTAGAGTTGCAGTGATGCCAAGAAGATACCAGTGTCAATGTTAGAAGAAAGGAAACTCGATAATTTAGTAGCAACGTTCAACTGGGCATCTCTAATAGAAGATCAACTAGCGGAAAAAGTTTACGTAAAGTTATGCGATAAGCTAGCTGAGTTCAAAACTTTTCTACGCCTACGGTTACTCGTAAAATCAGGCAGAATCACAAATGGCTAAGCCCTGAAATTATGATAGCGGTCGCGAACAGAGACTGGCTTTGAAAACGTTCTAAACGTAATCCCAGAAATGCAGACCTCCGTTTGGAATACAGGGCTGCTAGAAATAGAGTGGTAGCACTTGTTAGATCTGCACGGCGAAGGTATTTTCAAGAGCAGTTCGAACGATCTGTCAGAAATCCTGCAAAGATGTGGTCGTTGATTAACTACCTTCGTGGAAAAGAAGCAAACTCACTTTGCTCGGACGCTTTAAAAAATGATTCTGTATCAAAAGCTAACGACTTCAATAAACATTTTACGCTCGCGACGGAAAAGGCAGCAGCTCGACAAGACGTTAAGTGCTCACTAAAAGAATGTTTATCAGCTTCAGCATATCTTCCAAGGCTCTCAAAGGACGATCTTGAAAGGATATTATTCAGCTTCAGACGAAACAAGCCTGCAGGAATAGACGGCATATCAGCCTGATCGTTACAACGGAATTTTCCTGCTTTTTCGAACATCCTACTTTTTTTTTTTGTTGAACGGATTTTTGGAAAGCGCGGTTATTCCGGAGGGCTTGAAAACAGCTATCATTGCACCGCTTTTCTAGGGGGGACAAAGAGATGCTTGTGAAAATTACCGAACTATCTCCATACTGCCAATTTTGTCACAAATACTGGAAAAATTTCTGTTTGAATGCATGACGTCTTTTTTGAATAAATTCTCTGTCATTTCGGGTCGTCAGTTTGGGTTTGTTACAGGGAGGGGCACTACAGCACTTCTGGAGGAATTCGCTGATCTACTCTACAGTGCCCTTGATGAAAACCTGTTCAGTTGTGCCCTCTTTCTAGATGTTCAGAAAGCTTTCGATACCGTGAACCATATTATTTTGCTGCACAAATTGCATCTGTTGGGCTTCCGAGGCCCCTTTTATGATATTCTCAAGAGTTTTCTGTACGGACGCGCACAAGTTGTCAGATTAAAGTACAAAAAAGAACATAGCTGGAGCCTGCCACTGAGGCCAGGTGTACCCCAGGGGAAAAATTTATCTCCATTCCTCTTTAATTTATATACAAATGTCTTGAGTTCGATGGTATCCAAGTGCTCAAATTTCCAGTACGCGGATGACACAGTTTTGCTAGCAAAACGCTCTTGAAAAACATGTTAAACTCCATTGCATATAATTCCCCTGTGCCATCCGGCGCTAACGGTTTTCAATGGCTCAGTCTCCCATCATTTCGCTCTTTATTTGTTCAAACAGTCGTTCGTCGCCATTTTTAGAATTCGAACTTTTTAGTGCTGAATGTTTGGAGTAGAAAATTGCGTAAGTCGACTCGTTATTTTGTACCGCAGAGTTTAACGCGCTATGGTAAATAAAGACGCTGCGTTTATGTTCCTGAAATCTTTAATGAATTGCCTGATGAACGTTTTGAAGTGACCTCTTTGCGGAACCTGAAGATGCACTTGAAAGCTTTATTTTGACCGCGGACGCTCTTTGTTTATCACGTAATTGCGTGTGATTCTGTTTTGTTCTGTTACCTCTTTCCATACTACTTATCTTGGAGCTCTATTCGTGAATTTTGTAATAATTTAACCTTAGTGTTCTTTGTAGACATTAGTGTTTTCTATTGATCTGCCATTTTGTCGCTCTGCTTTGACTGCCAGGCCCAGCCCGGCAAGCCTCTTGCTGGCTTAGACGGGCCTGAACTTCATTTGTACTGTATACAAAGTGGTAATAAAGACTTATTATTACTATTATTATTATTGGCCAGCTAAAACATCTAATTGGATCCAGGCGCATAAATGCCATAGTTCAAAATTTAAGTGTTTCAATTCCACTAACATTGGCATTACTATACCGTTAAGAGATATTTACGTCTTAAGCAGCCTATCGTTAAAGATTAGTGGCCCAGTGTATAGCTTTCCAGAGAGAGGCCGAACAGCGCCGCCATATTTGGTACTCTGCTTTAGGAGGCAGCGGCTAAGATCATCTTGAAGCTCCCACACACTATTCCTACAACGGCCGCCGCGGTCGCTGAGTGGTTATGGCGCTCGGCTGCTGGCCCGAAAGACGCGGGTTCGATCCCGGCCGCGGCGGTCGAATTTCGATGGAGGCGAAATTCTAGAGGCTCGTGTGCTGTGCAATGTCAGTGCACGTTAAAGAACCTCAGGAGGTCGAAATTTCCGGAACCCTTCACTACGGCGTCTCTCATAGCCTGAGTCGCTTTGGGGCGTTAAACCCCCTATAAACCAGACTATTCCTACATCACAAAGGCCATCAGCCCGGCAGTCGTGGAGAGTTCCATGGAACTTCACGAAAGTTATGTGACGTGAAATAAATGCCATTAACATCTTGTCAACGAAGGACACGTAACGGCACAGGCACAAAGAAGTACTAAACGCGATGGACACGAGTCATGTGAGATCAATAGTGCGCTTCATTTGTAAAAGACACGGGTGTTAGGGAACTGTGGGGCTTCATCCGACCCTTGAATTGTAGGAGGACACAAATGGAGGCAGTGTCCACGCTGTTGATTAAATAACAGGACAATAAAGAAGATAAACTAGCCATGGGTCATCTATATTTCCTGCAGCCAACTAAGGTTCTCAGCACTGCTAAGAATGCCCGGGTTAAGAACAACCCACAAAGGAAATGCGCGCGTTTTTCATGATTAAAAAGTAGTCCACTGCACTAAAAAAACGCATTAACGATGGGCAAACAAAAGCTGGAACAACCTTTGTTAAGACCAGGAGAATTCGCGGAGATGAAAAACATGGTCTTCATTAAAAAATTGCGATACGGGGAAACTGTGATAAAGCAAGTGGCTCACGTATTAAGGGCACTGATACTGAACCCGAGCAAGGTCCTAATCCTTTTATCGAACACACAAGAGTGTCACTTGTGCCGATACTAATTCATTTTCCAAAAAGTACATTCGAACGCCAAGTTAAACTCTCAGATAAAAATCTTTTGTGGTTTCCATACCCAGCAATTCTGGGCAAAATCATTTTTGAGCGGGAAACCGTTTATGAACGCAGTTTTTTTTGTTCATATATACGATTTCGTTATGACAATCAATATATCGGCAAATAAACCGACGGCAGTCTTGAATTTTTTTTTTATTCACGTTTTTGCTGACGTCAAAAGCGTTCGCAATTGGTTTTATAAGGCAATCTTAACTGTTCGATGCGATCGCTGGACAACTTTAAAAAAAAGGTTTTGGGACATATCAGAATAATGAACGATTATCTTCAATATTTCCATAACAATGTCTTATAATTTTCCAATTTTCAAAATTTTTGCACGAGAAAGTTGGACTTGCGTACAAGTGCACTCATGATTTAATTTTTTTTGCTACAAATAGAGTATTATCAAGAGGCTAAGTAATAAACACCACCATCTCAGCTCAGAGGTAGCCTCAGATAAGGAGGCGGCCTTTGGTATCCTCACCTATAGACGAACTAATAAGTCCATCAAGCGCATCCCGGGAACCGGAAGCTGGAAGGCCACGTTCCAAAAGCTATCCTAGGCTATCAGGCCCTAGAAATACGATCTCGCGAAGCTATTGTAACTTCAGAGGAGCGGGAAGAATGAACGGTAGTAGGGGGGAGGGGGGGGGGGGGGGTTGTGCTCACGTTGGTGGCAACGATAACGGTGGATGAATCATTCTAAATTCTCTGGAAAAACGAATCTTCGCTATACTTCCTGGACTTTATTACTGCGGCAGAAATATAAATGCAATTAGCACCTCAGAATTTACATCTTTGGTTAGTGATAGGATTGAGCCTTACGGTGGCAATTTGTAATCCCGTTGATGGGCGTCTTTATTTACAATGCGGTTTCAAAGTGCTCACACATTTTGGTCTCTTCGCGACTGCTGTATACCAGCTTGACATGACTGGCGACTGGGCCGCATAGGGTATCGAAATATCGACTCCTCAGTTGCATTTTATAGAGGGATGAAAGCGAACTGAATGGCGATTTTAATCATGGTCCCCTGATAGGTTGCTTTAATTTATTTAAGTGCTAAGATTGCAGACACTTTTTGAGAAGTTTCAACTCAATAACCGTGGACAAAAAACATCGTAGATAAGGCCCGAAGTCATTCTGCATTAATAATGCGCCAATGCGGAAAAAGCTTATTACGTGATGAGGCGAATCGCCACAAAATTTTCGGGGATCTTTAGAGAGATAACGAGAGCTCTGGTAGAGGCCTTTCTAATATCCGCCCCTCATGAAAAGTCAGCTTCAGATTTTCAAGTCTTGTAGAAAACACAGTGGAACCGCAACGAACAGAGCTACAAGTAATCAGTGAAGAACCCCGGAACGCCCATGTATAGAGGAGCTCTACCGCTATATATCAGGCTGACTGTCATTAATTAAAGGAATTCTGAACAGAATACAGAACCATATTAAACAATGCCTCTACACAGTGCAAAAGTAGCAACCATTACACTTAGATTTCCCGATGCACGATAAATTTTCTACTGAAACAATTATCCACGATTCGCCAAGGCCGCACGTCCGAAGTATGTACGGCAATCTCGTGACAAAAAACAACGACGGACAGTGGATCCCATTGATGCGGAGGGGAATACTTTAACACTATGACTCCGATCGTGTGAACAATTTGTGTCGAACTGAATTCACTCACACCAGCGAAAATCAAAGTCTCGGATTGATATTTCATTTATTTATATGGCGCTAATTATGTTCAAATAGGATGTCCAGCGGCCATCACTTTTCCTCCACGGTGGTGGCTCTGAGATTTCCACTTCCTACACCTAGGCTTCAAGCTCATAATTACCTGAAATAATTGGGCGGATGAGATCAGGAAATTTGCGGAGATAAAGAGGTTGAGGCTGGCGCAGGGCAAGGTTAAGTGAAGAGATATGAAAGAGGTCTTTGTCCAACAGAGAGCGTGGTCATGCTGATGATGACAAGGATTATGAGAAAATTACCGGTTCTGGTTTACACATGGCAACCATACAATTTGGAAGCCTGTCAGAGCGGCGAACTGAATCATTTTAAAGCTTGGCTAAGCATTTTTTGACGTGTTACGTGCAGCTCGACACTAATTACACATATTTAGCGGTCACTGCAACCGTCTGCGCAGAGGGTAAAAAAAGTAAAAGTGGGATTGATGTTATGAAAGAACACAGCGCAAAAAGTATTGAACATAAGAGAACAAACAAGTACAAGAGCTGTTGAATCGCCCATCATTCCTAGGAAAAAAAATTGATCTAGCTCATGAAGCAACAGAGAAATTGAAAAATATCATCCTTCCCCCTTGAAATCATACACAGTAAAGATTATTGTGTGGTAATACTATCTGACCCCTTGGTTCAATTTTTCTCTTTTTTCTTTTGCCACTCGCTCGGCGCCCATGCTCGAGAGTAGAGACTAGAAGAGAGAACGGGGCTGCTCTATCCTGTCGGCCGCTGCTCCACTGCTCCTCAGTTGTGAGTAATGGTTCCTTCATTTTTTTTGCGCGCTGTATGTTCTGTGCTCTTTCTGGTTCATCTCGGAAATGATATGAAAAACGTCTTCATACGTAATGAAAATCCACAATGAAGTGATGATAGCACTGGGTATCACCCGCTATCTTTGGATGCCCGAAGAGGTAAAAAAGCAATATTTCACCAGCCAGCCTTGCCGCGCACCGCCGACGGCACAGCACTGCGGCCGAGGAAGTTGAGGCTGTCATGTGTACGTTGAACTGGCATTTTCTTTGTAGTTTGCAGACCTCATATGTAAGCGGTCAAATTATGGCAGAAATGTGGCCATAGCTGTCATCATATCTATGCAGCAGTACAAATGCGCCCAGTTTTAGAATTACAACTCAAGACACTACTGGTGCGCTTCGTCCAGTCGTGTCTTGTGTTGTGATTGTAAAGCTTAGCGCATTTTTGTACTACTTTTATGGAATACCAACTAGCGCAGCCGTCGCCTTGATGTCTATGCAGAGCTGTCTTTCTTGTGTTGCCTTCGAAAAGTGACTTAAAGGCACGTTTCACTTTGTGTTTCAGGAGTAGTTGACAAGGCGATTCAGGAAAATAGCTCGGAGCAGTCAGCAGCCAAACAGCGGGCTGTCGCAATAAAAGCTGTCGGAGACATCTTTGCCGAGGGTGCAAAGTCTGGCACAGAGCACGAAGGCTGTGGCAACAGTTGAACAAAAAGTCCCAGCCAGTCACTCATTGTAATCTTTTGTGCACCCAGTCCTATCATATGGGCACAGGCTCGCACTGCAGCCGCCTGGAGGACATAAGCCAATGTACGTATGCCAAGCAGTTAGCAGCTATTCACAAGCAATAAATACGCATGTGCGGTCTTTGCCAAAACTATACAGCCCAAGGGGCCTGCTTCTGAGCCCTGCATCGCGGCTCCTCTTGCGTATTTAGGAACCCTAACCTCACAAAGGCCGGAGGAACTTAAGTCCTCAACCATCCCAAACTGAGGACTGGCACATGTTCTTAAGAGCCCCACTACATGGCTTACAAGCAAACCCCTTGGGCTGCATAGTTTTCACAAAGACTGTACCTATCACAACCAGATAAACTGACTCCAACTCAAAGGCAACCATACAGGATTGTCGCGTTCCACTAGTGCAAGCGGAGCACGACTGTTTGCACATTGTTTGGCTCTTGATCTTCTCGTATTTGTTTATCCTTATTTCGTTTTTGCACAATTTTTTTATATTTTATCTCTCATGCTTGTTTTCGTCGCATGGCCCGTTTTCATAATTCCTACACCTTTACCTTTTCCTATTATGAAAGCACTTATTTCGCAAAACGCTGCCTTAAATACGATCAATGTGCGTGAATTACTGACAAAAATAATAATGTACTAATATGTTTATTTTTCTCCTTGCCCACAATAAAAGAAAAAGTGCTGCCACAAGAGACTTCTGCGGTGAACAGCTTGACGGGGCGGCTGAACCCGTGAACAGATATGAACGGCTGGTGCTACAAATATGGCATGATGAAATGTAAGTTGCTTATATTACAGGCATTACAGGTATGCCCCATATATCAGCGAATAAAGACGATTATTCTTCTATTGAAAATAATATTCGCCGAAAGGAAAATAATAAACGCCTAAAAAAATACGCTGCATTTTCATGAACTCTAAACCTAAAGTACATCCAGTAATAAAATATTTCCAGTTTTAGAATGTTTGAAGGCAAATTGACCGGAACTGTGGCGCCGTCCGTCAGTATAACAGGAGCTTCTTTTTTATGGTTTCTTTAATCCTCTAATTCATTATTGTAATTATTGCACTTTTAGCCCGTGCACCATTTTTATTCTTCTGTATATTTTGTTACCGTGTACCCCTTAATATACTGCGTTTCCAGACTGCCTGGTTCAGTTTTACCATTTACAACCATGTTAATATGGGTCCAATTAAGGCAATGAGTCCAATTAGGATTTGATGTATTGGTTTTATAAAATAAAATGATGATGATGATGATGATGATGATGATGATTAAATAAGATTTTTCTTATTGCTCCATTTTCGTAACACTTTCAGAGCTTTTCGTTCAAGTTACATTCATTTCTGGAAACACATTCTTAACCAATAGGATGTGCACTTTTCAATATGATGAGCATTAATACCAAAAAAAATGAGATCGCTCGCGGTAACCTGACTTTGCCAGAGGCTGCAAAATTATGTAAAAACCGCTGCGCGTTGGCTATTATGTTCGATCAAGCACTCGTAACCGTGTAGGCAAGAGTCGCTCAGGGTGGGAAAATATTTCCGAACTTTACAGAATGATTTAGAAAAAAAAAGCGGGCCCGTCCAGGATTTGAACCCGGGACCTCTCGCACCCTAAGCGAGAATCATACCCTTAGACCAACTGGCCGCACAGTGTTCGTCTACAACTAACCTGTATATGAAGGCGTATTTACGCAAGAAATCTTAATCCGGTATTCAGGCTTCTTCTTGTTCTTATTGCTAGGCCGCAATTCATTTGACATCCACAGAGCTCTCTGCGGTTGGCCATTAATATTAAATAGCCTTAGCGTCAGTTGCAGCGCGCTACACCATTCGTTTTCTTTACACCCAGTGTGACAACGAACCGCGCTATTAATTCACTATCAAGCTGTTTAAGTAATTTCTAACAGCTATCTTTTCAATTACTATAATGAGGGCCCTGACTGATACTTGAACTTTGCTCCAGCACAGGTGGAATAGAGAAGGTCACGTGACACGTGCGCCACGGAGTCGAATGTACAGGTGACTGTTGCTGAGCGCGCTTCGGACACACGCGCACGCTATTCGAATGGCGCACGAGATGGCCTAAATTTGCGGAGCCATTCCTTTCCCCAGAAAACCAATTATTATTATTATTATTATCGCCTAGGACAAGCGCGTCTTCGAAATTATAAAAACCGATACGGGTATAAATAATGGCTAACCACAAATCTCGAAATGCAGCCAGGCGCTTAGATTTAGTAGTTAAAAAGTTAAGTTCTTGAATTCTGTTAACGTACGTTTATGCTATTCAAAATTCCCTATCAAAATGGTTTGAGGGAAGCAGGCAATTCTAGACTAAGAAACTTGGCGTCATATTTTTTGAGCACTTGACAGTAACCAGCAAACGACTGCACTGGATCGCAAAACGAAACGCAAAGCGAAAGAAAATGGTTACCAGTACGCATGGACTTCAGAAGGGCGAGGCTTTGTGCGCAATTCCCCGGATGAAACTGCTGGAAGGACCTCGAACCTCGAAAAAATTGTCTAGCGCTCAGTTCATGCCAAGTGCGACATCCAGATTAAATCATGACCACTTACACGACTGAAGACCATAACAAACTGATTAATGGTGAAATGTGGCTGCGTAGGAAGCACGTTTCTAAATTTTATAGGAACGCAAGAAGTCCCCGAAACAAACATGTGGATAATGGAGCGTATTTATCCCTTTTCAAATAATAATTATTGGTTTTTGGGGGGAAAGGAAATGGCGCAGTATCTGTCTCATATATCGTTGGACACCTGAACCGCGCCGTAAGGGAAGGGATAAAGGAGGGAGTGAAAGAAGAAAGGAAGAATGAGGTCCCGTAGTGGAGGGCTCCGGAACAATTTCGACCACCTGGGGATCTTTAACGTGCACTAACATCGCACAGCACACGGGCGCCTTAGCGTTTTTCCTCAATAAATACGCAGCCGCCGCGGTCGGGTTCGAACCCGGGAGCTCCGGATCAGTAGTCGAGCGCCCTAACCACTGAGCCACCGCGGCAAGTGTGCTTTCGATTTTTTAGATTTCTTTCAGAAACCTGGTGTTCGGCTAGCACCAAAGTTCTTAGTTTTCGAGTTGATAGACACGTTTCTGTTTACCGCTATGAAAGAAGACAAGATGGGGGCGTGTCCATTTATCTTCGGAAGCATCATCTGTTTCAATGTTTGCCATATTTCGCATATTTGAGGAATGATTTTTAAACAACTGTGATTGTGTGTCGCAATGTACTCGTTCTGGCACTTTATCGTCTTCCCCATGAGATTATTCATAATTGTCTTAGCTTTGTGGAAAGAGTGCTGCTTTTTGCAAATGTTTTTGCAAATATAGTTGCAGACGATTTTATTATTGTCCTCTTTTCAGCTGAACAACCAGAATGCCAACTTTTAGAAGTTATGCTTGGATTTGGTTGTGAAACTTTTGCCCAAGCCAGTAGGGTAACAACTCGCTCAAACGCGCTGATTGATTTGCGCTTTGCAAACATTCCTAAGGAGGCAACTGTCTAGATGTGGTATTCATTGTTCTGATATTAACGGCCATCTATACATATTTGTAGCGCTTCCCTTAGAAGGCAATTTCCAAAACATAAAAGCCGTCGCGGTGGCTCAGTGGTTATGGCGCTCGGCTGCTGACCCGAAAGCCGCGGGTTCGATCCCGGCCGCGGCGGTGGCATTTCAATGGAAGCGAAATTCTAGAGGCCCGTGTACTGTGCACCGTCAGGGCACGATAAAGAACCCCAGGTGGTCGAAATTTCTGGAGCCCTTCACTATGCAGTCCTTCGTGGCCATAGTCGCTTTCGGACGTTAAGCCCCGATAAACCATAAAACAAACCGTTTCTACCTAATCATCCAGAAGTAGTGTAGAAGCCCCGCGTTGCTTTCGACAGAATACCAAGCCTATTGCGCAAGACTTGCATCCAATAACAAGGAAGGAACTCAGCTTTTTTTGTTGGTGACATGTGTAACAGCTTAGCCGCTACAGGAGCTCAGAATCGAGGTCGATAGATAAAATGGCTCGCATGCGTTAATTATATATTATTCAGTCAGGTTGTCAGCGAAAATAAACAGCGGTTCCTTGCGGTTTTTGTATTAAAATAGCTATGCCGCATGAATATGCGTGGGTGAGCAGGACAGCAATATCAGTAGGGGCGCATATAACTACGAGCCGTAAGATGCCGCTAGCTGCCAGGTCTGCCACAGCTCCTATGGTCTGTCTACTTTCGCATAGCTGCGACCTGGGGAAACTCAGTGACCAAACGAAGGAGCCCAAAATACGGCCCTCTATTCGGCAGCAGTGGACAGATACGAACTGCTGATGCTAACAAAAAGAGATGTAATCTGTTATTGAGGTCTGAGTGCTTAGGAATGCCTCATAAATCACCGAAAAAAAACTGAAAATCCTTCTGTAGGATATATTATTCTCCGAAAGAAACCTATCTTTTTTATGTACAAAGACCGAAAAATGTCCGCTGAATCTTTAAAAAATTGAACCACAAAAGTCGAACCCAAATTCGATAGAATAATTTTAGTTTTGCAGCGTCTCAAGACAAGTAGTCGGATCTGTGGCCCTGTCAGTAACACTGACAGGATCTTATTTTTTATCGGTTTGCTTAATCGTCAAATTCGTCTGCAGCATTTTTTATTTGCTGCTAGCGTTGGTAACGTGAATTTCTCTCGGAGAGCGGTCTTTGGGAACAGCAAGGCAAAGCGCAACAGTGTTTGTGGGCTTGTGCGCAATCTGGAGACCCGATTTTTTCAGGATTCAGGCGATGGTATCGCTGACACTTTCGACGTAACGTAACAGACGTATTTTGGTGGTGGAGTTTGTCTTTGGGCGTTGATTTCTTGGCGAATGTGTTTTTGACGTCAAATGGTTTTTTGAATAAAGTCTTTTGGGTAGCCGGTCATGATGAGTTCTTTGAATATCGTGCGTTGTTCTTTTTTTCTGTAAAGTTCTGTGCTGCAGTGTGTCTCAACTCTTCTGAACAGCGTCTTCACCACTGATGCTTTATGGACTGTCGGGTGGTTCGAAGAGAAGTGGAGATACCGGCCAGAGTGCGTTGGTTTGCGGTATACGGAGAATTGAAGGGTATGGTTGTTTCGGGACACGAGGACGGCCAAAACCGGCAGGGAGTTTTCCTGTTCCACCTCTTGCGTGAACTGAATGTCAGGTTCTACGGTGTTTAAATGACGAAGGAAATTTTGAATCTCAGGTCTTTTGATGACGGCGAGGCAGTCGTCGACATACCTGAGGAAAATTTTTGGTTTCGGGTGGAATGAAATGAGGGCTCGTTGATAGATGTGTTCTATGGTTAAATTGGCCATGACGACAGAGATCGATGCTGCCATTGGTGTTCCTTTCACTTGTTAAAATTTCCTGTTTGACAAGAAGTATGTGTTTGATCGGCACAACTCCAGGAGGCGGCACACATCATTTACACTCGCGGGGTTCGTGCGCTGAGTGTGTCGTCGCGTTGTAGGCCGTCTCGGGCAGCGGTCACCGCAAGCTTCACGGCCACCGCAAGCTTATACCCACAAGTAGCAGTGCTTGCAGTGCTCAGCAGTGCTAGCAGGCCCAGGCTTTTCGCACGCTGCTTCTGATTTTGAGGCGCCCGACCCGGCAGACGAGAGATGAAATCTTTGCCGACACCAAGGGCAGTAGTGCATTCTTAATAAAAGTTATTTCTACAGAAATTAATTACGTTCGCTCCCTAATTAGTGCTAAAAAGAAATTCATTACAAGCTACTTACTCGACTAAAAATTTATTCATACTGTAGTGAACCATGACGGTCCCACCTGATGCCGCATAGGCAGATCGCTGACGAAGCCACGATGAAGACGAGGCGCCGATGAGAGACGGTGGTGGTGGCAAACATTTATTATGTACAATACAAGAATATGTTTGGGCCCAGGCCCTATTGGTCCAGGTCCTCAGAAATTTGGGTGCAGCTCCCATTCCGGAGCACCAATGGCGTCTTAATATTAATAATTGGTTTTTGGGGGAAAGAAAATGGCGCAGTATCTGTCTCATATATCGTTGGACACCTGAATCGCGCCGTAAGGGAAGGCATAAAGGAGGGAGTGAAAGATGAAAGGAAGAGAGATGTGCCGTTGTGGAGGGCTCCGGAATAATTTCGACCACCTGGGGTTCTTTAACGAGCACTGACATCGCACAGCACACGGGCGCCTTAGCGTTTTTCCTCCATAAAAACGCAGCTGCCGCGGTCGGGTTCGAACCCGGGAACTCCAGATCATGGCGTCTTGCGCCGCTCGCGCCCTGGCGACCAAGGTCCGTTGGGACTGCAGGTCATGGCAGCTGAGCAGCACCGCCTTCCAGGCCTCTCTAGAAGGATGGGAGACGAAGGATTGCGAATAGTGGGGATTTGAAGGGCAGGCGCAGACCATATGGAAAACGTCCGAGAACGTGGCTCCGCACAGCCTGCAGCCACCGTCAAATTCTGAATCGAAGTGTTTCAATACTGCCGGGCACCGCATTGCATTTGTAAAAATTTTGAGAAGATGCCCTTCGTCTGCTCTTCGGAGACCTTTACAGGGTTCCGGAAAGCGACGATGACTGTCCTTATAATATGCAGTGATGTCTTTGAAAGTAATTAGAGATTGGGTAGGCTCGGAGTAGGCTTCCTGTGGAAGTGTGAGTGCCAGAGGAGAGAGCGCGAGACCGCTTGGTTTTTGGAGTGGCCGTCGGCGCTGCCAGCAGCCGTTCTTCTCGCCGTTTTGTGTCGCCCACAGTGAACTCTTTCCCCAGATATATTTGCGCACAAACCCCCAAAAATTCAATTACAATTAACGAGGAATGTACTTAAATTTCTGTAATTGCAATAAACGAATTTAATTGCTGCCACGTCTGCATCCCAAGCATGGCGCAGGGTGTCACTGTGCGCGTGGGAGAGAGAGAGTCCCTCGATGTCACCCTGAAAAGAAAATACTTACCGCAGAAAAATGTACTTCGCCGAGTACCATGAATGGCACACTTTGATAAATATGAACAGAACAACGGGCCCGTCCAAGATTTGAAACCGGGACCACTCGCACCCAATGCGAGAATCATGCCCCTAGACCAACGGGGCACATGTGGTGCACGTATGAAAACACGCATTTGAGCCAGATATTAACAAATCCAGTTTTACGATTTTTGTTTTATTGCTCAGCCTCGACGCGTCCTCCCATTCACTGAGAAATCCGTTACAGCTCGATGACATTACACAGGCGTTGGGCCTGAAACACCCTGTAGTACGGGGTGTTTCAGCTAATATGTTCGGCAATATTTAGAAATAGTCTCAGTTCGAATGTTGCTTTTTTCGACACACCATTGGCGGTGGTGTGGTGCATCAGAATACAGCTAAGACGTGATAACTCACAGGCTGGTTAACAAATAGCGACTCTTTAATTTTTTACCCTTACTGTTAGTATATTTATTTTGAGGCGTGTTCGCCACCATAAGTCAATTCCATATCAGTTCTTAGAATTTTAGAAACGAAGTTACCCTCGGCGCTGCGGCCCAACATATTCAGGATGTTCCGACGAGCTACGTGTACTGGAGAGGTTGCTTTGCCTGCAAGCTTTTCGAAAGCGCATCTGTTTTTGCGCGAAGTAGACAAAGTATAGAGGGTAATATTAGTGAGGCAATCTGCACCAAGTGTCACTCAGCGTGTGAAAGAGTTAGCTCTGGGAGCCTCGGCTAGAAGCTTTTGTGCTAAAAGCTCGTGAATTTCTAGGGCGATCAAATTATGCTATCAAAAGGAAGAGGAGGGGGGCGGCACAAATTTCACTCCACCTGGGGGGTCAAAGTTCCTGGATTCGGCCCTGCCGTGGATTACATTATTACTCAGTGCTCGAAATACGTCAGTGTCTACTAAAATGCGAGGAGTGCGCCCCGTGCGCCTACGAGAACAGTGCCCCCTCACGCCGTGCGTTGTAGCAACACACGCATCTCCATGTGCTTTGTGCTGGCTAGCTCCTGTGCTCACGCTGATTCCATGCCTCAATAAAAAGAACAGCTGTGGCAGCTGCAATCAGAGAAAGGACTCGATCCGGAAGCTGCGGTAGCCGCGTCCTCTGATTAGTCTACGCCAGCCACGGTGGCGCGTCCCGCTAGGGTCACCTACACAGAAGAGTTTCGGCAAACGCACGGCCGCGAAGGCATGCTATGCTTGCGCCTTGAAAGCGTCTCAGGAGTCGAAGCTTGGTGTGCAAAGGAAAAAAAAACGACGTACAATCTAGTGTGGTTAGGCCAAATGCGAAATAGATTCGCTAGCACATCGGTTTTTCACTTCGGTTTCGATTTTGGCGCGAAGCTGGGTTTTGAAAGTCAAGTAGGCTTCAGAAAAAGGTCGGCGAAATCGGCGAGCGCAATAAAGCTGCAGCGGTAGCTTATGCTCTGCCATAAGGGTACGACACAATGGCGTTAGTGGGTTAATGGCCATATATACCCGCAATTGGTCATTCTCTACTTTACATTCAAAGTACGCTGGGAATCCTCATACCACTACTGGCGCAGTGGTTCAACGGTTAAGCAGTGCACTACTACCCTGCAATCGGAGGTGCTGCCACTGGTGGGGCTTGTGAGACCCTTGTGGTTCTTCTCGAAGCGACCTCTGGCGGCCAATCATTAAATGATCTGTCACTTGCCTCTGTGAGTACTTTCGTCACAATCGGGTGGCAGGTTCTCATGGCATCAGAGTGATGTGACCGAGGTGGCCCACCTACAAACTAGAGGACCACCTGGGTCAACTTAGCCAGGCAGACAGTGGCGAAATCGGTGTGTGGAGTTGTGCTAGCGCACTTAAAAAGACCTGCTTTCATAAATTAACGGGCCTGTCCGGGATTTACACTCGGCATCTCTAGCACTCAAAGCGAGTCATGACCCTAGGCCAACAGGCCACTTTTATTTTCTCTATTGCATGGAAACGGTCCTGAAGTGAAAATGTAAGCCTGTTTACGCCACAAAACACCAGGCCACCATACCCCTGTGCGTCCCCACCTTCCCAAACGTCAAAAGTCCGGGAGGCACATGCATGCATCTAAATAGGGGATGCTGCTAGGTGGCTCTTCCTGGGGTAAAAATATACTTCCGTACCAAAGCGCACTCCTCACGAAGCAAATATTTCGAAGATCGTGGTGGTTCGTCGTGCTGATCCATCATACGGCTCCTCCCGAGACTAACTAGAACCAGCAACGTAACTAGATCACATGGCACAACACAGTTTTTCCTCACAGGCAAAAACAGATCCTGTAGGGTGTGATGTCAATGTCGTTCTTAGTTGTTTGTTGTAATATGTCCCAGAAGAACATAGCATCAATGCACAGAATAAAACACTGGTCAATGGTCTCTGGTGTATTGCACAGGCGGCAATTCGCCGTCCGTGGCATTAACATCTTCTTAGCATAAAGCCGTGCCTTCGCAGGCAGCGTCGATGTGTGCACTTTAAAGAAGAAAGTTTTTTGCAGCAAAAGAAATGCACATTCGCCTAACACGTGTCAAAACATTGGTGTCAAGGAACCCCAGAAAAGTTTGCCGGCACAACGGTACAGGAAACAAATACTATGAGTCATTTGCCTTCTGGAGAGGCTATATAGATAGTCTAAAAAAAGCACAAAATGAGGAAATTGAAGGTGTCAGCAGCTTCCGTAAGGAATCTCTATAACCCCCCCCCCCTATCCCCCCTCGAATATCTCCAATCGCTGCGGATAGGGAACGTCAAACAAGCACTAAGATGCCTAATAAGCGCAGCTATTAAACAGGGTGGTTTGCCGATTTGAAAAAGAAAAACGTGAAACAAGCTGATGAAAGAATAAGTGAACAAGGACTATTCCATTAGACTCTAGAGAAAGAAATAGGTTATCGCGACGCATGGGCTCCCATTGGGAGCGCCATACGAAGGCAGCAAATATTCTGTGAATCACCTGCCATTTCGTCCTCGAACAGTGGAGATGAGTGCCTGCAGCACATAGGCAAGTTTTACAACTAAAAAAAATGGACACACAAGCACTCAGCACGCAAGCACGCAAGCACTCAACCTGCATATAAAGGCGCACTTGCGTAAGAACTCCAAATCGGATATTGAGGCTTCAATTTGTTTGCATCACCAATTATTTGTTCAATTCGTATCCACGAAGCCCTCTGCTGTTGCTGATTAATATTCTAGACGCATCGCGTAAGTTCCAGCGAACTGCGCCGTTCTTCTCCGTTATACCGGATGTGTCCACGAAACCCCTCCCTCGTTTTTCAGCGAAGACTGTAATAGGTTAGCTAAAACCAAGCAGAAGTTAGGGGGTACAATGTCAGCCATGTAACGCATCAGCCTCCCACACGTAACCTAATAATTGAGCTAAAACCAAAGCACAAGTTATGGGGTACAATGTCAGCCATGTAACGCTTCAGCATCCCACACGTAACCTAATAGGTTAGCTAAAACCGAGCACAAGTTAGGGGGTACAATGTCAGCCATGTAACGCATCAGCCTCCCACACGCAACCTAATATGTTAGCTAAAACCAAGCACAAGAAAGGGGGGTACAATGTCAGCCATGTAACGCATCAGCATCCCACACGTAACCTAATAGGTTAGCTAAAACCGAGCACAAGTTACGGGGTACAATGTCAGCCATGTAACGCATCATTCTCACACGTAACCTAATATGTTAGCTAAATCCAAGCACAAGTTAAGGGGTGCAATGTCAGCCATCTAACGCATCAGCCTCCCACACGTAACCTAATATGTTAGCTAAAACCAAAGCACAAGTTAGGGGGTGCAATGTCAGCCATGTAACGCATCAGCATCCCACACGTAACCTAATAGGTTAGCTAAAACCGAGCACAAGTTAGGGGGTACAATGTCAGCCATGTAACGCATCAGCCTCCCACACGTAGCCTAATATGTTAGCTAAAACCTAGCACTAGTTAGGGGGTACAATGTCAGCCATGTAACGCATCAGCATCCCGCACGTAACCTAATAGGTTAGCTAAAACCGAGCACAAGTTATGGGGTACAATGTCAGCTATGTAACGCATCAGCATCCGACACGTAACCTAATAGGTTAGCTAAAACCGATCACAAGTTAGGGGGTACAATGTCAGCCATGTAACGCATCAGCCTCCCACACGTAATCTAATAGGTTAGCAAAAACCGAGCACAAGTTATGAGGTACAATGTCAGCCATGTAACACGTCAGCATCCCACACGTAACCTAATAGGTTAGCTAAAACCGAGCACAAGTTAGGGGGTACAATGTCAGCCATGTAACGCATCAGCCTCCCACACGTAACCTGATATGTTAGCTAAAACCAAGCACAAGTTAGGGGGTACAATGTCAGCCATGTAACGCATCAGCATCCCACACGTAACCTAATAGGTTAGCTAAAACCGAGCAAAAGTTAGGGGGGTACAATGTCAGCCATGTAACGCATCAGCCTCCCACACGTAACCTAATAGGTTAGCTAAAACCGAGCACAAGTTAGGGGGTACAATGTCAGCCATGTAACGCATCAGCCTCCCACACGTAACCTGATATGTTAGCTAAAACCAAGCACAAGTTAGGGGGTACAATGTCAGCCATGTAACGCATCAGCCTCCCACACGTAACCTAATATGTTAGCTAAAACCAAGCACAAGTTAGGGGGTACAATGTCAGCCATGTAACGCATCAGCCTCCCACACGTAACCTAATAGGCTAGCTAAAACCAAGCACAAGTTAGGGGGTACAATGTCAGCCATGTAACGCATCAGCCTCCCACACGTAACCTAATAGGTTAGCTAAAACCAAGCACAAGTTAGGGAGTACAATGCCAGCCATGTAACGCATCAGCATCCCACGCGTAACCTGGTCTAGCCAGTGGTAGCAGTAGAGGGGAGCAAAGATTTTTTTCTCTCAATGCAAAATTCAAGTGGACACGTACAAAAAGAGCCAGTTATGTGCCTTTCCTTTCCTCAAGAATAAGAGAATATTTATACCGAAAATCAGATTAGGCAGTCTATTTCCTACCCGCCGCGGTGGCTCAGTGGTTAGGGCGCTCGACTACTGATCCGGAGTTCCCGGGTTCGAACCCGACCGCGGCGGCTGCGTTTTTATGGAGGAAAAACGCTAAGGCGCCCGTGTGCTGTGCGATGTCAGTGCACGTTAAAGATCCCCAGGTGGTCGAAATTATTCCGGAGCCCTCCACTACGGGACATCATTGTTCCTCTCTTCTTTCACTCCCTCCTTTTTCCTTTATCTTACGGCGCGGTTCAGGTGTCCAACGATATATGAGACAGATACTGCGCCATTTCCTTCCCCCCAAAAGCCAATTATTATTAGTCTATTTCCCTGTATACCCTTATTCCCAGCATACACCACGGTGCTAGAAGTCGTCTAGGAACTCCGCTTTATCGAAAGAAAGGACAGACGGATAACTGGCTCACTTCGTCAGTGTACACCTCAACTGCGCCCTCAAGGGAGTGAAAAGTGTCACCGAGTGTCACCGAGTAATTCTCCCGGCAAAAGCCTTCGGAGCTATGCCGAGCAGTTTGAGCTGTTCTTCAGTCTTCGTGCAAGACAGCCTGGTGTCCCACTGCTGCAGTGCTGGTCTATTGTTTTTGGAGCTGCTTCTGCTTTGTTTTTTTTTTACTGGCCTATGTAAAATAGAAAAGCGTATCTCTTTCCCTACAAAGTCATGACTAGAGAACAGTCGGTTGCCAGCGACAACTGCAGACTAATACATACCGCAAGTGGAGTCTACTCTGAAAACATATCTTACAACTCATGACAATAAATGCCCAATATGCAGGAAACATCCACCTCCGTGAGAGAAAAACACGAACGCCGGCTACAGGTTTGCTCCCACCTAGCGTTCGTGTTTTTCTCTCACGGGTTGGTTAAGGTGTCCACCAGCAAAGTGAGCCAGTCATGCGCCTTTATTTCCTCAAATCCAGCGGAGTTCTATAACACATCCTGCACCACGGTCTAAACTGCGAAAAATGCGAGTGGGAACTAGACTAGTTTGCTTCGAGCAGGCGGGCCCTGGACAGTGCCGGGAAGGAAGAATTGAAAGGGGCAGTCCATGATGCAGGACAACGCTATGAATCAGGCCTGCGTCCATTGTATGCAGCGCTTTCTTCTCGCGTCCTGCATGCGCTCCACCCGCACGTAACGCTTGGCCAGATCTGACCGCGGCATATCAGTTGTAAAGCGAAAGGTGATCATTGACTTGCACCAGTTCGTGTTCACAGCCGCACTTTCGCTGTGATTTACAGTAACCTTCCCCTTCGTTATTTAAAAAAGGCTTTTTGAGGCATAAAGACGACTTTTGCGGAGTAGTAATACTAGTCTGGCGGATGTGGGTCAGAAAAAAGGTAGACTGTGTTAACTAGTAAGCTAGTTAGGTAATTCCTAATAGTCACCTTTCTATGTACTATAATTAGTGTTCTGGTTGAGATTGGAGATTGTGTCCAGCACAGGTCAGATATAGAAGATCACGTGGCACATGCGTCACGAAGTTACCTGCTCGACAATGGTTCCCAAGTCCGCAGCACTGACGCGATTTTTTCAAATGTTGCACGCGAAGGCCTAAATCTGTTGTGCCATAGCAGCGAGGACAACAGCGTATTCGAAATTCTAAATACTGATATGGGTATTATTAATGGCCATTTACAAATCTCTAATCGCAACCAGGCGCCTAGAAGTTATAGCTAAAAATTTAAGCGTTTGAATTCCACAAATATTTGTACTAGTATACCACTAAACAGATGTTTACGTCTTAAAAAGTGTATATGATTAAAGATTAGCGTCCAAATGTACAGGACGTTCGACAGATAAGTCGAAGAACGCCACCATAATCGAAACTCGTGTTTAGGAGGCAGATGCTAATACCTGTTTCCGGAGCACGAAGCTCCCACACACTACTGCAGCATCAAAAAGGCCATCAGCCCGAGAGTCGTGGAGAGTTCCATATAACTTCACGAAAGTCATGTGACGTGAAATAAATGCCATTAACATCTTGTCACGTAACGGCGCATACAAATAGGTATACTAAATACCTGACACGCGTAATATACATCCCTAAACTTACGGTATAAGAGGAAACTCTAATAAAGCAATCGACTCAGGTATTGAGAGATCTGCTGCCGAAACCGAGCAAGCTCCTAATCCTTTTGTCGAACACTTGGGAGTTTTACATTGTGCCGATGCTGAACAAAATTTTCAAAAATATGCATGCGAATCCGCTAGTTACCTCCCTGAAAAACTGTTTAATTTCATAATCTGAACAGGAGATTCCGACCAAACTCGAGCACTCATCATTTTTTATTGGCGTTACAAATACTGCATATTATCATGAGGGTCAGTAATAAACAGCACCATCTCGACACGCCGGTAGTCCCGAATATAAAGCCGGCCTATGGAATGCTCATCTACGAAGCCATAACTTCGGCAAGCATGTCCTTTGAAAAGTAAGCTCCGGTTCCAAAAGCTCTCCCAGGGTATCAGGCCCTGGAAACACGACCTGGCGGCGAAATTGTAATTTCACAGAACCGGTAGTAATGAACGGTAGTAAGGAGCGGTTGCTGCGATGGAGATGGTGACGTTAGAGGTAACAACTTTGAAGGATGAATCATACTAAATTTTCTCGAACTCTGCACCTTCAGTATACAACCTCGATTTTAATACTGCATCAAGACAGCCCAAATACAATTAGCAGCTTAGTATATTCATATTTGTTTACAGATAAGACTGATCAGCCCGGGAGCAACTTGCAACCTCACAGATGGGCTCCGTTATTTAAGAGAGCCGACGATTCTTCCATGGAAAAAATATTCTCCGACAGAAACAAAAAAAATATTTTTAAGCAGGAAAAATCTCCTGAATTTTCATCAAATCGAAACGCAAAGTCCAACCACTAATTAGAACACCTTCTGTTTCACAATGTTTTAAGGCAAATTAGCCAGCCCTGGGGCACCGTCAGTATAACGAGAGCTGGTTTATGCGGTTTGCTTAATCGTCAGATTTGTTTTAGTAATTACTGCGCTTTTAACCTCTGCGTCATTTTTATTTATTGCTAACGTTCGTCGCCTGCACTTGTGTTTTGTTTGTTTTCTTGCCTAATATACGTTAATACCCAAAGTTTCCAAACTGCCTGCTTCAGTTTTCCCATATCTAACTATGTTAATCAGAATTTTTATTGCTTCATTTAGATAACCCTTTCTGAGCTTTTTATTCAGGTTACATTCATGTCTGCGAATACATGTTTAATAAGGAGGGTGTGCACTTTTCAATATGGTGAGCATTAGTACCAAATAGAGAAATGGCGCGCAGGAATATGACTTCGCGAAGGGCAGCAAATTTATGTAAAAACCGCGTCCCGTTGCCTACTGTGATCGATCAAGCACTCGGAACCGTGAAGGCAAGACTCGCTCCTGGGTGCAAAAACATTTTCGAACTTGGTTGAGCATGTTTTTAAAAAAGAGCGGGCCCGTCCGGGATTTGAACCCGGGACCTCTCGCACCCAAAGCGAGAATCATACCCCTAGACCAACGGTCCACGAGTTTTGCAGGTTTAGAAACACGTACTTCAGTAAGATATCAAGAAATCCGGTTTTAATATTCGTTTCGGTTCTGTTCCTCACCCGAGAGCCATCTTCGTATTCACGCAGCCCTCCGCTACAGCTAGTTAAAATTCCTTTGGCGTTGCGTCTGTTCTTTCGGACCGTGCTATTCAGGCGCTCTTAATTTTTTTGCAGAATCTCGCAACCGTAGCATCGGATAAGGAATACAATAAGGATGTGGGCAAAGCAAGGCGTAGAAGGGTACAAATACAAAGATATTTAAACTGCATGCGTAAGTAAGGCGGAGCATACACTGTGCCTCGCTCACGAGATACAGAGACATTCTGAGTGAATGCCTGAGAACAATTAACGGGCCCGCCAACCTATGAAAAGAAAACCTGGCGCCTCCTCTGGGAGGCACGGCGGTGTAAAGAGCGAAAGCGGCTCTTCATAGACAGGGAGGGAACACTGCTCCCCCACAACAAAATATCGCTACTGCAAAAGTGCAGGGTCTTCAAAGGCTAAGGTCACAGGTGCAGTATGGGTGCAAAGTGTAATATGAAACACGGCTGTTCGCATGTTCAGACAAATCGACTCTAAATTAGCAGCGCCGCTAGTAAAATAATCCGCATTCTCGTTGCTGCGGTCTTAAATGATGCGCTCTGGCGAAAGGATCCGAAAGGCGGAGCGCGATCTGCGCCCATGACGTGGTCACTATGACGCGGTTTTGCGCCGCGCGTCTGTTTCCATTATTAATTAGGGGCGACGTCGTGCTTTCGGTTTCTGCGGCGATGGACGTGGCGGCTGAGTGACGTCATACCTGTCACGTGGTTTCTCCTCGGTTCAAGGTCGAACTCGCGCACACGGCGAAGAAGCTACTAAGGGCAGCAGTTAAAGCTTTCGCTTTTAAACAAAGATCTAAAGCGAATTAGTGCGACACCATGGTGAACCACAAATGGTAAGGGCTTGGGTTCGTACCCGACCGCGGCGGCTGCGTTTTTATGGAGGAAAAACGCTAAGGCGCCCGTGTGCTGTGCGATGTCAGTGCACGTTAAAGATCCCCAGGTGGTCGAAATTATTCCGGAGCCCTCCACTACGGCACCTCTTCTTCCTTTCTTCTTTCACTCCCTCCTTTATCCCTTCCCTTACGGCGCGGTTCAGGTGTCCAACGATATATGAGACAGATACTGCGCCATTTCCTTTCCACAAAAACTAATTATTATTATAAGGGCTTGTAGCGACACTTGACTTCTAGCTCATTTGAATGTCAACCGGCAACGCATGGAGAAACTGGCTTTATCCAGCGTAGTGGAGCTTTCGCTTCAAAACTCTATGGCCCCCGCTGCACGCTGTCAAAATATTGTCAGGCCCGTTGTTTTAAGGCGTTCACTCAGTACGTCCCTGTGTTTCCCGAGTGAGGCCTGGCGCATTCTCCACCATACGCGTGCCAATTTGAATATCTTTGCATCTGTTTAATTCTACTGCTTGCTTCGACCACATCTTTATGGCATTCCTTGTGAGATGCAACGGTTGTGAAATTCTTAAAACATGCAAGTTCCCTGAACAGTACAGTGCGATAAAAAAAAAACTCAACCCCTGTAGAATTTTGACTACCTGTAGCGGAAGGCTGCTGATTACAAAGATGACTCTCGGCTCAAGAATTAGACCAAAAGAAATCGCGAAACCGGATTGTTGGATATTTTACGTGAATGTGTTATTTTATGCCGACAGCACACATGGCCCGTTGGTCTAGGAGTATGATTCTCGCTTTGGGTGCGAGAGGTCCCTGGTCCAAATCCCGGACGGGCCCTTTTGTAGCGATAGCTACATTACGGTAGCATTTCGAGCCTTCAGCGTGACGGCGCGCAACCTTGTCGCTGCGCCGCCAAGCTGTAACGTGGTTGGTCACATGGTGCGGAGCCGCTGCCGGCGGCGCCGCGCCTTGGCTGATCCCGTGGTTCGTCACGTGACCAAGTTGCACTCGGCCAGCTGTAGCTATCGCGTCACTCCAGGTTACACCATAGCTGAACCACCACCATTTTTTTTTCTACAGCAATGTTCATCTTGCAGAGTTTGTGCTGGCCGGAGGTAGAATCCAGAAAGATTTTCGCACTTATACAGGTAAGTGCAGCCCTTGCAGCCACGGATTCTAAGTGCTTGATCAATAATGATCTCCAACGCAGGACGGTTTCAAACAATTTTGCTGCCCCTGGCGAAGTCATGTTACAGCGCCCCGTCTCCTAGTTGGTATTACAACACATCATACTGAACACTTCAGACACTACGTATTAAATATGTATTCGCAGAACAAACTATGGTGTGAATGAATAATTCTGGAAGACCCACCGAACTGAAGCAATCAGAGAAAAAGAGTCGGCAGAGACACTTAGGACTGCTTACGTGTGAGAAGGCGTAGGCCCGCCCGTTCACTTTATGAACGTAGTCGCCGCGCACTGCAGCGTGATGTATCCCGATGCCACACAGCTGACAATCCTACGTCTGCATGGCTGTATGTAGCCGCTGCCGCGTCCCTTCTGCGCGCTAATTTCATGAAGGGTCGCCACCCTACAGCTGCCCGCGCTCCGCCTTGAGGGTATGACGCGATAGTCATAATGGGTTAATGCCCATATATGCAGAATTCGTCTATCTCTGCTTAATATTCATAGATACTCGGGAGCCCTCATCAGACTCCTGGCACTGTGGCGTAGCTGTTAATCGGTGCCACTGCCCTGTGATGGCATTTGCTGACAGCGGTGGAACTGGCTCGACTGCTTCTTTCGACTGCTTGTTTCGACTGCTTGCTCACGCAAAAGTTTCCGGAAACGCACCTTTGCGCAGACAAGCTGCCAATTCTGCAGTTTAATTGATTTGTTCTGGAGGCACGTTGACAGAAATTAGCAGCATGTCGCGGTGACGCGTGCGTCTATGTTGCCTTTCATTTAAATATATTGCTTCAAATCCGGCCACAGAAGCTAGTTTTCTCTAAAACTCGCAACCAAGCTTTTTAGATGTCATTTCTTGCCAGTGCAGTGACGTGAAGATATGTATATGAAGCGTTCTAGAGGGAATTACTCGCTCAGACGCTCGATGTGCGTCCGTGGGAAGGTGCAATAGGGCATGTCATGGTCGTCGAGCTCTCCTGGTGGCTCTGCTGCGCGTCTGTGTGTGCGACCGTACGCAGTGCTGAAATATGCGTAGAAGTCCAATAGACTTTTCGCCAAGACGGAGCACCCCGCGCAAATCGCCTGCTGACTATTGCTGGCCACGCGTTTTTCTTGCTTTGTAGACGCTAAGCCCCGCAAGTGCGATGCCAAAGCATGGCGCTTACAAGGAGCAGCACGGACTCATTACTCAGCAAACGTAATTTCGCTACTATTTATTTACTTATGCTATTAAATTACTGCTGCAAATTAATTCATTACATGACTAAATTAGCAGTCCAGAAAAGTAAAGAATTGCGTTACAAGTTACCGGGAAAGTAATTTAATGACAATAATTTTAATGCAGCAATTCAATTACTGCCCTGTCTCGTCTTAACATAGTAGTTATCTCTGCGCTGAGTAGAGGCACTGTGTCAGCGTTCTGCGTTTTGTCTGACAGAATCCTTTAACGTGAGTCAGCTTGCTATGGCAGTATACAGCGCCTCTACCTGTTCTTGGGGGTTCCGGATTCCGGGGTTCTTCAGCGATCACTTGAAGGGCAGTTCATGGCGTTTCCAATTGGTTC
Organism: Amblyomma americanum; assembly: GCF_052857255.1. Taxonomy (NCBI): domain Eukaryota; kingdom Metazoa; phylum Arthropoda; class Arachnida; order Ixodida; family Ixodidae; genus Amblyomma; species Amblyomma americanum. Next base: position 314,703,379 of record NC_135497.1, on the reverse strand, counting down.
TGTTGTTATTTTGAAAATTTAAAGCGGGACGCTCCGTGAGGCACTCTTGGTGTTAGAATGGCCTCTACGAATGTGCTCCTTATCTGTCTAACGATCCCTGAAAATAGTGGCGATTCGCCTGATCAGCTAAACAGCTTTTGCAAGTGGTCACATTATTAACGCAGAATGACTCTTCGGCTTTTTACCCACTGTTACTTGTCCATAGATTTCAGCAGAATCTTCTAAAAAATTCTAAAGTCGATTATGATCCTACGTAATGCGAAATTTGAACGCAGCTGTGTCGGTGTCTCGGACTGTAGGCTCATTGTTATGCTTCGCTGAGTCGTCGGCACCTCAAGCCACGCTATTTGTTAGATAGTAGTATTAGTAGAAGAGTACGATGTGCAATGCACACCACGCTAGAATGTGCATAATGGTCTTATTTATATTAGTCTATTATATTAGCGCAGCGACGACCAAGCGGTTGAGCATCCGGTTCGCATGCAGGAGTTGCGGGGTTTGATCCCCAGCGCCGCCAGGTACCCACCGGTGATACAATGGGTACAAGCTTACCACTAGCCTTGTTCTCGGCTAATCAGGGGTGAAGTGCTGAAAAAAGGGCCTTTGACCCTACCTTGAGTAATCGAAAATATCTTGTGCCAAGGCGCTCTTTAGCCAGAGATGCCTTTGCTCCATAAATAATACAAAAACATCATCATCGGTAGCAGTGTCAGTAGAAGAAGACGGCGATGTGCAAGGCACATCTCTGAAGTTCGCTGCCATCCCTGTCTAAAAATTAAATTTCGAAGTATTTATTTACATTCCGGTACCCTGGGCGAGCTGCTCGTGCCGAGGAGCTATATTGTATTCACGGAAAGACCAAGAAGTATGTGCACTTTGAAACAATAATATGAATAGAGTACATCTATAGGATTACACATTATTCCCCAAGAAATCTAAATCTTATAACTATGCAATTATGTAACTTGTAAGCTGCGCATTGCATTTACGTTATTCTGAGGTGCTAATAAATACGAGGTGATGCAGCGTTTCTAGACCCTTTAGGCAATTAATATTTCATCAGACGCTCTCATCCTCTCCACCGCAGCAACCACCATCCACCACCCCTACCACTACAACCCCTGTGAACTTGTAATGTAGTTCCGAGATCATATTTCAAGAGACACCATACGAGACCTGTAGGACGGTGAGCTTCCTTTTCACAAGATGCGCTTGCTGTAATATTGTTTCCTTCATGAGTGTAGGTTCAAAAGGCGGCCTTCAAATCTGCCTCTACCGGTATGCTAAGATGGGGCTGTTTATTCTTGCTCCTCTAGATAATGTGCAGTCCTCGTAACCCGGATATTCTGCTGCAAGTGCTGATAGTTGGTCTGTACCTACTCTACCCTTGACGAAAATAGACCGACTGGTCACCTGAGCGTTGATATAAGCGATTCTAGCAAAAGTTTTTTAATGCTTTACTTGTAGAATCGGCAGAGGTAATGCTAACAAATGTTTGGTAAAAAGAGTAGGATCTTTCTCGGTTTAGGCACTGGCACAACCACTTCTTGATTCACTTGCTTTTATAGTTTACATCGACCGGAAGTTTGGTGACGCAGCATAACAGACCGTGTTTTCGTCTCCGAGAACTCTCTGGGGTATGACGCAGGTTACTTCAACTGCTCTTTGCACATTTTTAATACGTACTGAGTGAAGTGCAGTGGAAGGTTGTGAAAAGGGCTTCATGTTGTTTGTGGCTTGATCTTAACCAGGGGCTTTGTGGTAGGGCTGAATACCTGGCTCACCTGCAGGAAACATGGTTTGCATGCGGCTAGATTTGTCTTCTTTGTTGGCCTGCTATTTCATCATCAGCATGGTCACTATCTCCACTTGTTCATTCCTACCTTCCAAGGCTAGGGTAAAGCCGCACACCGTCCGGCACATTGGGTTTCCTCTAAATGAAGCACACTGTTCATCTCCCCTTATGAGAGTCAGTTGTTTAGAGTACCTTTGCGCCTAAGTCGTTTTGTGTCCTTCCTTGACTAGACGTTAATGGCATTTATCTTATGTCACATAGCTTTCGAGTAGTTCCACAGAACTTTCTACGGCTCTCTTTGGGCTGTGGGAAGAGTGTGTGGGAGCTATGAGTTCGAAAGATGATGGCAGCTGCCTTCCACAGCCCAGTGCCGAACCTGGAAGCACTCGTCGACCTCTGTGTGAAAGGTCTATACACTAGGTGTTGCAGTGAGGGCCGCCACTAATCTTTATTGGTAGGCATTGTATGGCATAAACATATGTTTATAGGCATACTACTACAATGTTAGCGGAATTCAAGCACTTAACTTTTTAACTATTACATTTAGGCGCCTGGCTGCATTTACGGATTTGTAGCTGCCGGTTATCGGTTTTTAAAATTTCGAACACGCGATTGCCCTCGGTGCTGTAGTTCAACAGATTCAGATGTTCTAGTGCGCCATACGAAAAGCGTTCGTCTGTGTAGCGCACTTAGCAGCGGTCACCAGTACACGCCACTCCATGGCTTTCGTTTCACTTGGCCTTGGCTCCGTGGCTTACGTGGGATACACCTGTGCTGGAGCCAAGCTCCCATATAAACTAGGCCCCCAAATGTAGTAGCATAAAGATAACATTTAGGAAGAAGTTAACCAGCTTGCTAATGAACATGATACACCTTTTTCAGACCTAATACAACACTGTTATTACTATGCCGCAGAAGCAATCTCTTTGTCTCATAAAGACTGTACTTAAAAATAAGTGGCGGGCTTCGTTGACACACCGAGTGTAAAGGATGGTTTATGGACTATGAGGGTTTAACGTCCCAAAGCGACTCGGGCTATGAGGGAAGCCATAGTGAAGGGCTCCGGAAATTTCGACCACCTGGGGTTCTTTAACGTGCACTGACATCGCTCAGTACAAGTGCCTCTAGAAGGGTGTAAAGGAGACCAATGGTGTAGTACTAGTCCGCTGTAACTGACGCTAAGTCTTCAGAATATTATTGTGCAGCAGGAACAGAGGGCTTTGTGGATATGAAATGAGTTGAGATTTTGTAATAAGGCCAAAAAAAAGCCTCAATACCGGTCTTAATTATTTCTTACGTAAATGCACTTTGGTATGCAGGTTCGATGCAACTGCTCGACGTGCGGCCAGTTCGTCTGGCGGTATGGTTGTCGATTTGGGTGCGAGAGGTCCCGGGCTCAAATCCCGGATGGGCCCATAAATTTTAACCACATTATTATTCAGAATAACTTTTAATGTTTGAACCGGCCCCCCTACTTACCCTCTCCGGCACGGCAAGCAGGCCTCCGGGAGAGTAGGGGGTTTATTCACTGGAAGACTAGCACTTAATTTTAAGGGACGCTGCAGCTGCCAGCTGGTTCTGTTCCTTTTGCACCCTAGAGTCTGGGCTTCTTAATACTTCATTCCAAATTTCATCGCCTTCATATTTGGTTTTCCTGGAGCTTCTTGGCATTATCTCACGATGTGGTGAGCGCAGTACAGCCTTCGTCTTGATAATACTAGACGAGCGGTTCGATCTGCGGTTTCACTGCCTGGACCCCCAGTATGTGCTGAGATCCATGTTATTCTTACATATCAGTTTATAATTGCGCCTTTAATTACTTCGAGCGCTTTCTTGCCGATTCTTCCCCTTGGGTAGTTCATCACCGCGTTTCTCCAGTTGCTAATGATGACTTTGGCTTTCGTAGCGGTGAGGGCTAACGCAATCGCTAGCTCTTCTGCCTCTGTGGTAGATAGGCCTTCGGCTATAAGGTCACATTGCCCCGCCGCGGTGGCTCAGTGGTTAGGGCGCTCGACTACTGATCCGGAGTTCCCGGGTTCGAAGCCGACCGCGGCGGCTGCGTTTTTATGCAGGAAAAACGATAAGGCGCCCGTGTGCTGTGCGATGTCAGTGCACGTTAAAGATCCCAGGTGGTCAAATTATTCCAGAGCCCTCCACTACGGCACCTATTCTTCCTTTCTTTCACTCCCTCCTTTATCCCTTCCCTTGCGGCGCGGTTCAGGTGTCCAAAGATATATGAGACAAATACTGCGCCATTTCCTTTCCCCAAAAACCAATTATTATTATTTACTTACTCGTTGGAGTTTAGGTTTAGAGTTCATGAAAGTTCAGCGTATTTTTGTAAGTTTATTAAAAAAGCATTTTTCTCTTTCGGGGAATAATATTTCTAATGGAACAATCGTCGGCTTTCTTCGCTGATATATGGGGCATACCTGTAATGCCTGTGATGTGAGTAACGTACAGGTCATCATGCCTTGTTTCTAGCACAAGCAGTTCATTGCTGTTCACGGGGGCAGCCGCCCCGTCAAGCTGCTCAAGTAAGAAGCTCTTCTGCGGCAGCACTTTTCATTTTCTTCTAGGCAAGCAGAAATTTAAACACATTATTAGTAAATTATTATTTTTGCCAGTAATTCACGCGCATTGACCGTATTTAGTGCGCGTTTTGCGAAATAAGTGCCTTCATAATAGGAAAATGTAACAGTGTCGGAATTATGGAAATGGGCCATGCGTCGAAAACATGCATGTAAGGTAAATAATACAAAAAAGTTCGCGCAAAAACCAAATAAGGAAAAACAAATACGAGTAGATCAAGAGCCAAACAATGCGCAAACACTCGTGCCCCGCTTACGCAAGTGGAACGCGGCAATCCTGTATGGTTGCCTTTGAGTTGGAATCAGTTTATCTGGTTGTGATAGGTATAGTCTTTGTCAAAACTATGCAGTCCAAAGGGTTTATCTGGGTTTACGAAAGCTGTCTTCTCAGGGTCGGATGGATGCAGGGGAATGTGCCAATAGCCAGATCGCAAATCAACGGAGGAGAAATATGACGCGGAATGCACACAATCGACGGCGTCGTCAATGCGAGGTAGCGGGTACACGTCTTTCTTGGTCAACGCATTTAAACGACGGTAGTCAACGCAAAATCGCCAAGAATTCTTTTTTCCGTACTAGGATCACAGGTGCGGCCCATGGACTAGAACAATCGCGGATAACTCCTTTCTTCAGCATGTCGTCTACCTGTTCTTGAATTAACTTGCGCTCATCCGGAGATACTCTATAAGGTTTCTGGCTAATAGGGGGTGCGCTTCCAGTGTCAATTTTATGCTGCAGTCGAGAGGCAGGGAAATGGCTACCAGATCCGTTGGAGCCAAAGTCGAATACTTGGATATGAGCCGTCAAAATGTCTTTCAGGGTATGGCGTTCACTAGACGGGAGCGATTTGTTGGCCATGCGCTCAAGCGCAGCACCATTTTCAGACTTTGCTTGCGCGGCGCCGCTGCAATGAGAAATAGTTCCAATGGTGGGGGTCACATGGTTCTCAAATCTCGCGAGTACTAGACCAGAAGGTAGATGAGCAGGCTCTTCTGACACATTCACAGTCCAGAGGTGTGCATGACCACCCACTGCCTCCAGGATGACACGTGGCACCAACACATTTTTCTTCGCCCCGTTCTGAACATCTGGCTCGATGACTATTGAGTGTCTTCCCAAGAAATGGTCCGATGATTTCACGGGCACAAATGTTGCCGTCATCGGAGGCAGCAGCACATCTTCTGTCAGGGAGAGAACTCCTTCATGATAACGTGACAGGTTATCCACTAATGCCGGAATAGCGTTCGACTTCAAAGAAATCTCACCGCTACCAAAGTCAAGCGTTGCACCACACTCGCGCAAAAAGTCAACACCCAAAATTACGTCATGTGTGGTACGTCTCAGCACAACGAATTCTGTTCTGTAGCACTCGTCACCTAGTACAACTGAAGCCGAGCACAGGCCAACCGGAACTAGAGGTTCACCCCCAACTCCACAAAACGTACCAGTTCTGTCCCACACAAACATAACTTTGTGTCCAAGGCGGTTCTTAAATGAAAAACTCATAACTGACACAGTGGCACCAGTATCAACCAAAGCATCCGTCTCAACATTGTCAACACACACTGACACTTTGTTCTTTAACATGATGATAGGCAGAGGTATTCTCGAAATTGACCGTCCGGCGACCTTACCTCCATCGGTCGCACCACCTAGTTTCCCAGCGGTGGAGAAACGCAGCGGCGACGTGGCGATGGTGAACGGCCTTGCCGCTGCGGCGGCGGAGTGATACTGCGATCGGAGACAGGGGAGTCATTGCGTGCACCTCAAGGGGGAGGAGGAGGCCGATAGAAGGTAGCGGGTGGCCGCTCCCACTGGGCGTCATTCCTGAAGCGTGGTGAGCGTTGAGCAGGGGGTCGAGAAAGTTGTCGACGCGGGCAAAAGCGGGAGATGTGTCCGCTGCATCCACAGCCGTAACATATGGGGGACTGGCGGCTCTGGTAGCTCATATCAGGATCCGTTGGAGGTTGAGGAGAGGCGACAGACACGCGACGGGGCGCACCACGAGCACTTCACCAGGATGGGACGGACGCTGCTGGAAATAAGGGTGCGACGTCGATTGCCGGGTCCGCTCGGAGCCGATGGTGTAACATGGTCCGTTGCCATTTTGGGCAGCAGTCCATGGCGTAGGCTGTTCCCATGATGGCACGGACCTCGATGGCTCTTGGTAATGTACATCAAAATTTGTACGTGGCCGCTGAGCAGCCAGCTCCTCGCGTACGATCCTCCTGACTATAGAAGCGATGTCTTCGGGGTCGGGGACGTCGATGCTGGCGACGGTTGTGACATTCGAGAGGCGGCCGAATTTGGGCGCTATCCGGCGTGCTTTAAGCGCCTCAAATGCACGACACTGCTTTGTGACATCTGCAACCGTATCAAGGGTGTCGCGTGAAATAAGGTAGTGGTACACGTCCTCAGCAATCCCCTTGAGAAGGTGTCCGACCTTATCATCTTCTAGCATTTGCCGGTTGACAGTGCGGCAAAGTTTCAAGACTTCTTCGATGTACCGCGTGCATGTTTCGACGGGCAGCTGGGCTCTCTGAGAAAGTTGCTGCTCAGCGCGTTCCTTCTTCGCAAGAGTGTCTCCGAAGGACTTACTGATTTCTTCGACAAATCGGCTTCAGGTAGTGAGAATTTCCTCGTGGTTGTCAAACCAAGTCAGAGCCGTGCAAGCAAGGAAAAAAACGACATGGTACAGGCGGGCGGTAGAGTCCCAACGGTTGTACTTGCTGCACCTTTCATAATGCCGAAGCCATTCTTCAACGTCCTCTTCGGTCTCGCCGTAAAACGTACGCGGCTCTCGCTGATGGAGCAAGGCCGTCTCTTGGTCAGGTCGCTGTACCCGAGTCTGCGTCGCTTGCGTGGTAGGCATTGGCAGGAACAGTTGAGGCGAGAAAGGTGGCAAACCTGCTACACGGCGGCTGCGACGAGGCACTCGCGAATCCAGGACGTATTCACCCAGCACCTCCACCAAATGTAGCGGATGAAATGCCTTTAATACAGGTGAAAGCTCGGAGGATGAAAGCTGGTCGCCGACGGCCCAGAGCCCAGATCAGACTGTCCGCGTCTCTCTCCTCTTCTTCCTCGAACTCCGCGGCGTAACAATATTGATAGGATTGCAAGTTATTTCTCCGTAAAGCTAAACCTTATCACTATTCAAAGATATAATTTCTGTGCTGTTAATTGCATTTGGGCTAAACTGCCGTATTAATAAAAACGAGGCGGTATAGCGTACGCGTTTCTAGAGAATTTAGGCAATTAATATTTCATCAACCATTGTCGGCACCGCCGCCACCACCAGGTGAAGATCACCTCCACCCCAGAGAACACCAACTTGCCCCCCCCCCCCACCCTACCACTTCTGTTCTGAGAATGTAGTTCCCAGATCATATCTTTCAGAGACACCTTAGGAAAGCTGTAGGATGGTGAGCTTCTTTTCTCAAGGTGCACTTTCTGCAATTATTGCTTGTTTCGTGTGACATCAAAGGCTGCCTTAAAATCTGCCTAAACCGATATGCTAAGATAGTGCTGTTTATTCTTTCCCTCTAGATAATGAGCAGTCCTTGTAACCGGGATATTCTCCGTAAGTGCTGATATGTGGTTAGAATCAGAATACGCATAACTTTGTGCTGCGCCTCTAAAATTATATGCTTCAAGCTTTCTGAAGAAGATATAATGCTGTATAGAATCGAATGCCTTCCGAAAATCTAAGTAAATTTCAGATGTAAATAATGTAGCTTCAATGTTACAAATGATGTTGTCTTTAGTGCGCAGGAGGGCCATTTCGGTCTATTTGCGTTTTTGAAATCCTTACTGCTGTTCAAAAATAACTTTCCTTGACGACAAAAAGTACGGAATGTTTTATATAGGACACGCTCTGCAATTTTTGAGAACAGTAACAAGACTGAGATTGGCCTGCAGTTCAAATTATTGTATTTACCACCTCTATGTATTACAGTAGGGCACGCAATTTTTAATCTCTGTAGGAAATCACTAGGACCAGTCTCTGATTGTAAATATGGGTTAGAGGCTCTGCGATATCACCTGCAACTGCCTCAATCGGTGGGGCTTTAATATCATCTTCGCCAGCAGCGAATTCGTTGTGAAGGATCTTAAAAGAGAAATAACTTCAACTTCCGTCCGGTGTAGCAGCAAGAAATATACTATCACTTACGGCATATTTCATAGAACATAAAGGGCTGCGTTCTGTTTGGTTATCGGGCACGGTCATTGGAGCTCTGACATTTATAAAACTATTTTTAACAGACTCGCTAACGATTGGCGTTAATACATTTTTCCGTTAGTTTCTAGTTCTTATGGTAAATCAGCTCTCGGGGGATTGGTCATGTCACGCAAAACCTTCCACGTTCTGCTCCTATTTAGCGCTAATTTGAAATTTATGTTGAAAAAAACGTCAAATTGAGTTTTGTTTTATATCTGAACTGAACCTATTCCTGAAGCGCTTAAATTCATGCAATGTTTAAATTTCATGTGTTTTGCGATACAGGCTAAACTTTTTTTTCCTTTCATTTTATGCCCTTGTAAATTATCCTTAGCGATCCCTGATTTTCTCGCATTTTTTTTGTGCGGAAGCACAGTTGGTAAGGGAAGGGAACGTTATAACAGTGTTTTAGCGTAGAAATTAACGCATCGTATGACTCAGAGGGATCACTTTCAGCACAGACATTTGCCCACTTTGAACTGCCGACTAAAGACTTTTAGTCGATGTTTAATTGGGATAATACGTCATAAAGCGATTCAGGTCATGAGAGACTACGTAGTGCAAAACTCCGGAAATATCGACCACCGGAGGTTCGCTTACATGCATCGACATCGCACAGTAGACGGGCTTTTTCGCCTCCATCAAAATTCAACTGCCGCGGTCGGAATCGAACCTGCGTATTTCGGTTGAACAGCCGAGCGCCATAACCACTCAGCCACCGGTGGCCGCTTAGACACCATAGTCATTAATATGTCTTTTAGTGTGTTTTATGCTTTGGAAATTGCCGTCTATCGGAAGTGCACATAGATAGCCGTTAATGTCCGAACACAGGACGCCAGATCTAGACAGTTGCCTCCTTAGGGATGTTTGTAAAGAACCGATCACTCAGCGGGTGCTTGGGTGAATTGTTACCCTATTGGCTTCGGCAATTAAATTTTCACAACCAAATCCAAGCATAACTTCTAAATGTTGGCATTTTGGTTGTTCAGCTGGAAAGTGGACAACATTAAAATCGTCTACAACTATATTTGCAAAAACATTTGCAAAAAGCAGCACTCTTTCAACAAAGCTAAGACTATTATGAAGAATCCCATGGGGAGGGCGATAAAGTGCCAGCACGAGTACATTACGACAAACAATGCGAACTGTTTCAAAATTATTCATCTACATGCGAAATGGCAAACATTGAAACAGATGATGCTTCCAAAGATAAATGGACACGCCCCCACTGCGTCTTTCTGAGCGATAAACGGAAACGTTTCTATCAACTCGAAAACTAAGAACTTCTGTGCTAGCAGAACACCAGGTTTCTGAAAAAACTAGAAAGTTGAAAGCACAGCTGAAAAGAGATAAACGCGCTTCGATTTCCACATGTTTGTTTCGGAGACTTCTTGCGTTCGTATGAAGTTGAGAAACGTGCTTCCTACGCAACCAGTTTTCGCCGTTAAGCAGTTTCTTATGGTCTTCAGTCGTATAAGTGGTCATGATTTAATTTGGACGTCACACTGGTAAAGAACTGAGCGCTAGACTATTTTTTTTTCGAGCCAGATCCTACCAGTAGTTTCATCCGGGCAACTGCGCACAAAGACTCGCCCTTCTGAAGTCCAAACGCACTGGTAACCATTTTCTTTCGCTTTGCGCTTTGCGAGCCAGTGCAGTCGTTTGTTGGTTGCCGTCAGGTGTTCAAAGAATATGACGCCCGGTTTCTTAGTATTCAATTTATTCCTTCTCTAAAACAATTTTGAATGGCATAAACGTATGTTAGCAGAATTCAAGCAGTTAACTTTTTAACTATTACATCAAGGCGCCTGGCTGCAATTCTAGATTTGTAGTAGGCCATTATTAATAGCCGCATCGATTCTTAAAACTTCGAAGACGCACACACGTCATCTGACAACGATTCCCCAGCACCACCTTATGTCAGCAGCGGTTCAAACACCACACGCAGCGTGTTTACAGCAGTTCACCAGTCGTGCATCCCATCACAGTTCACCCCGGCAGCACGGCCTTCCTCTGCGATGTGGTGTCTGCGGGAGCCATGTGTGGAGCTTACAATTCCGGGCATAACGAAAAAATCGAACTTATCGACACCGGACATTAAACAGTTGACACTATACCTACTCCACGCCGCATATAGTGACCGCACTCATGTGTATAGAGATGGTTTGGTCTCAGGTACACGTTCAACCTAAGCCGTGGTCATTCCTGCGAGGCAGTCCAGTATTAGCCAGAAAACTTCGCACGGGACAATATCCACCGAGTCAGAATTGGCCGCTCTTCGTGCGGCAGTGCTGTACATCGGTGCAAAAACGCCCCACAACGTGCTGTGTTCTATAACTCAAAAGCAGCCCTACAATATCATAATTGTGCTTTACGCCATGGCGATCACAATGAACTCGTACTGAATTAAGACATCTTCAACACAAGGCGCGGGAAGAGGGTCATGACATCGTCTTCCAGTGGATACCGGGACACTGTGGTATTGTCGGAAACGACGCAGCTGACGCTGCAGCTCGATCGGCTCACGGCAGTGCCAACATTGTCCAGATACCGTTGACAAGAGCCGACGCAGCAACATATCTGCGAATGCTTGACTTAAAAGAGATCTTAGCGTGATGGTCTTCTTCTGGCAACTACACATGCCGTCTGCACCGCCTAGACCCCTTACTTCAACTCGGTCCTCCGTCCGGCCTCTCCCGATCCGATGCTACGCTGTTGTGTCGCCTGTAGCTGGGTGTGGCGTTCACAAATGCCTACTCCTCCTTAATCGCAATGGCAGACTCCTGCGTGTGAGATCTGTGGGTGCGACGAAACCATATAGAACACCTTCTGCGTAACTGCCCTGGGTTTCAGCGCGAGCGTGCACTCCTGCCCGCAACACTCAGCCGTTTAGATCCTCGGCTCCTTAAACTGAAGCCAAGATTCTGGCTCCTTGGAGTAAGCCTTCACGGCAGGGGATAGCTTTGAAGGTACTTTTCAAGCTCTTGAAGGACTCAGGACTGAGTGCAAAGTTGTGAACTCTCAGTGTGTGCCCTGTGTACCCTGAAAGTAATGGCCAACGGGAATTTTAAACTCAGGGAATTTTAAACTGACAAGGCCTGCCCGACTGGGGGCTGTAGGCTACCTTTTTGTAGTTTGGGGGTCTACCCGTGTATGTTTTCTGTTGTATTCTGTCGAATCCCGGCAATAAAAAAAACGTAATGGCCAACGGACATGCGGAAAAGTGATCATCTCCATCTGTTCTCTCCCCTTTCTATCTCTCCCTCCGTTCCCCTTCCCACGTGTGGGGTAGCATGCCGGGCGTCGCCTAGTTAACCTCCCTGCCTTTCAGTTCGTCTTTCTCTCTCTCTCTCGAAGACGCGCTCGTCCTCGGTACTGCAGCTCCACAAATTTAGGCCACCTCGTGGGCCATTCGAAAAGCGCGCGTGTGTCACACGCACGCTCAGCAGCAGTCACCTGTATACACGCGACTCTATGGCGCACGTGTCACATGACCTCCACCTGTGCTTGAGCAAAGCTCCAGTATCAATCAGGGCCCTCATTATAGCAGTTGAAAAGATTACTTTTAGAAATTAGTTAGACAGCTTGCTAGTGAACATGATGCACCTTTTTTCTGACCTCCGCCTGCACTTGTATTACTATGCCGCAGAAGGCTTCTCTCCGCCTCAGAAAGACTATACTTAAATATTAGCGGCGGCCTTCGTTGTCGGACCGTGTATAAAGAAGACGAGTGGTGTAGTGCGCTGGAACTGACACTACGCCTATTGAATATTAATGGGCAGCCACAGAGGGCTTTGTGGATATGAAATTAATTGTGTCTTGGCAATAAGAACAAAACGAAGCCTCAATACCGCTCTTCAAGATTTTTTTGCGTAAATACGCTTTTATATGCACGTTGAGTACATGCGATCACGGTGTGTCCCGGTGGTCTGGAAGCATTTAAACACTTCAACATTTCACTGCAACTTTCAGCATTTCAATGCTTCTAGCTGGAAACAGCGCATCGGCCGTTGGGCGAGGTCTCCCAAGGTTCACCAGTTTTGTTCGCGCAATTTAGTCGTGTAGCTCTCAATTTCTTTGTTTTGCCTCGCGATCCGTCTTCTAAGGTTCTTGTTCCACTTTTTTCTTTTTCAGCCTGTGTTTCATGCTTTGTTTGGCCTTCCATATGTGCAGAAGTCGGCTATCCGCTATACCGGGAGCATCGCCCCCACTAGCGCCCTTGTCGCCTCCCCAACGTGGCGTTTGAGTGCCTCCGTCCATTCGTAAATGTTTTCGATCCTTTCTAATTGCGCGGTTTCCCTGATTTCTCTAAATAAATCCCATACCGTCACGGCCGGTTGGCACGCCCTGTGCATCTTAACGCCCTCTTTGCTATCGAGGCAATAATGAAATGGCCACTGCCGAAATGGTCACTGGGCAGAAAAGCCTGCATGAGATTTCGAACTTTAGAGTCTCCCACGATAGAGTTAGAAAGCAAAGGCCTACCGCAGGGCTCAGTTTTAGAGCCTTTCCTGTTCAACGGGCCTATGAGAGGCCTCCCGGGGAAACTCAGCCAAATCGAGGGGATAAATGTCAGCATGTATATGGACGACATGAACCTTTGGACTACCCAGGGGAGCGATGCGAGTACGGAGGAACACCTGCAGGCAGCGACAGACATCATTGTCGAATACGCGGCCGAAAGGGGACTTTCGTGCTCACCGCGAAAATCGGTGTTCGTATACAACCCAAAATACCTTCGCTGCAAAAACAGCGGGGATTTTCATATTCAGGTAGAGGGCAAACCGGTGCCAAAAGTGGAACAGATCAGGATCCTGGGCATGGTCATCCAATCGCACGGGCGTAACGGAGAAGACCTGAAGAAATTAGAGACCTATTTGATGCCAATCCTCGGGCTCTTGAGGAGGATCGCGACTAAAGGAAGAGGCGTCAAGGAGAGAAACTTACTAAATCTTATCCAGGCATACGTAATAAATAGAATAAGTTACGCGACGCCCTACCTCGGCATCAAGGCCGGCGAGAAAGACAAACTAGACTCCCTAATCCGGAGATGCGTTGAGAAGGCGCTAGGACTGCCCATGGGCACCTAGACCGAGCGGCTGCTTGAACTCGGGGTGCACAACACGTGGACAGAATTGGCGGAGGCAGTGCGAGTCTCCCAGTTAGAGAGACTGAGCACGACTGAGACGGGCAGGGTTACCCTTGCAAAAGTGGGACTCAAACCAGACAGAGCGATCCAGACCAAAGTCGAAATTCGCAGGGAAAGCAGAAACGCCTTCGCAGTCGTCCTCCCCCCACCCTTCCCTAGAAATATGCACCCAGAATTTAACGTAGAAAGAAGGGCCAAACGAGCTGAAGCTCTACAGCGCAGGTTCGAAAATATCGAAGCCAAGGAAGTAGCCTATGTCGATGCGGCAAGTGACAGAACGGGTGCGGCGGTAGCCTCGGTAGTCGATGGCCGAGTGGCGCCGGTATCTGCGGCAGCCATCCAGGCCGCAACATAGAGACTGCGGAGGAAGTTGCAACAGCGCTCGCTTGCGTAGGAATGGAAGCCAAGTTCATAATTAGCGAAGGCAAAACTGCCATCCAAAATTTTCGAAAGGGGAGGATATCACTGGAAGCGGCCAAAATCCTCCGCCAAAGAACCCTGAATAGAAAAATTCAGTCAATTTACACACCCGCGCACGCTGCCGTCGCTGGTAACGACGCCGCTTAGGAGCTAGCCCGAGCTCTCTACTTTCGGGTAGCCGTCAAGCGCCCCGCACACCAGGCATACGACGAGCGTCTGCAAAATTACGGGGAAATCATCAGCCATTATAAATTGAGACTTAGGCTGGTACCCCCGCCAGATGTTGTCCTAAAAATAGAGAAGCTGTCGCGTGGAGGCGGCTCCAAACTAATACCTTCATGAACCCCGTCGGTGCGTTTCACGTGCTACCAGAGCTTAAGGAGAGCGATCAGTGCGAACACTGTGGGGCGAGAGGGACCCTCGACCACATAATTTGGACATGCCCACAATCCCCACGGGTGGGACAAAATATAGTAAGTAGAGAAGCCTGGGAGACCCTGCCGCGAAGCGCGCACACTACCATCCAGCGAGGCACCATCCATCTGGTGGAAGAGGCCGCAACAAGCCAAGGGCTGCCTGCCAGCCTCTAATCCGCGGGCGCACAACTCCCCGTCTTCCCAGGCCTGCGTGCCGGGGGCGGGGAGGGTGGCGCCTTTTTTCTGATGGAAATAAAAGTTGTTTCAATCAATCAATCTACGACGCGTGACCGGTAAATCCTATAGCGCCGCAGCTGGTGACTTGAGACGATACTTGTATAGTTGAAAGTCAGACTCATGTACACTAACGTCGAAATGTCAAATAAATTGATTGCTGGGAGATATATATAGTACTTAATTACGACAATATCGCTTTTCGCGCACGTCCTGAGTGTACTCATTTTCACCCTCATATACGTCACAGCATCCTTTAACGAGAGGCCTGTATCGATAGCTCAAGAGAATACTAACTACTAACGTGCGTGCAAGTGTCAAGAAGCATTGTAATGCATTGTTCACTGCTCGAAGGCAATGCACGCGGCTTTTCCGCTTTTGTTTGTCAAACGAGAGGCCATCAGATTTCTCTGGAATGACTGTAGCCGCGCGCAAGTATCTCTTCATGCTCAAAATTGTTGTGAGCGCATTAGGCGTCTAATGTTTCAAGTTCCTGGTCACATTTAATTTTGCAAAGCCGAGAGCGCCCGTCCTTCTGACCTCACCTGACCGGCCACTTGTTTTATCGCTGCGCCGCCGAACTGATTTCTGTTTGGAACATCAGTTCGCCCAATAAACAGTTCTCGAGTTTGACGCAAGCTCTCTTGTCGTCATTCTGGCCTGACTAACGTTACTAGAAAGTAACAGAAGCCACCAGTTCAAGCTGCGCATGCTGCCACAGATAATGACGCGTACCGATTGTTGCAATTTCAGAAAATAGGTATGTCCAATGAGTGACTTCAGCTACCATAAAGAGAGCCATATTGTCTTTTTTATTTTTTATTGGTTTAGGGGAAAAGTAAATGGCGCAGTATCTGTCTCAAATCTCGGCGGACACCTGAACCGCGCCGTAAGGGAAGGGATAAAGAAGAGAGTGAAAAAAGAAAGAAAGAAAAAGGTGCCGTATTAGAGGGCTCCGGAACAATGTAGACCGCTTGGGGATCTTTAACGTGCACTGACATCGCACAGCACACGGGCGTCATTGCGTTTCACCTCCATGTATATTCAAGCTGCGGCGTGTCCTGAAGCTGCCTAAAAATATTTGGTTGAAATATCTTTGTAAAAGATCTCAGATTATGCAGTTGAATGTCCAATTCCCTCTATTCACTTAAATTCATGGACTTTTATTAGCAGCATCGTTAACCTTAATTTTTAGTTCCTGACATTGTAAGCAAAGCCAGCTCGTCAACGCGCATTGCTATTAGGTTTATTAGTGGAGCTCCGTTAGGTTGCGGAAAACTTCTTTTTGTAGTGCTACTTCGTTTCCTGAATGACGTGAGGAAAGTTCATGCTCTCAGGAGGTTTATCGAAAACGATCACGAGGCTTAAGAAATTCAAGAGAATAATGCAAAGCTGGCAGTCATCGCCTCTCAGAGGAGTCTGTTCGCTCATGAAAGCCGATTTTATTGAGACAGAACGCAATTCCAAACTAATTTTGCTTTGCTTGCAGTTAGTTCGTGCTTGCAGTTACTGTCAACAACTGACTTAATTTTTGTGTTGTCATCAGATGGGACGGACGGTCGTGAGACGCCGCCAAACTTCAAAATGCCTTTCCTAGAGGAAATCTTTGACGTCGCGTGCTTGCAACGTGTTCTGCTCCTGCAGCCAGGGTTGGGTTCCGTCTAAAACCGTTCCTTTCGCGAATGACATGACGCGTTTCCCTTGGGAGCACCATGAATTCTTAATGCCACTGTTGTGCAAAAGTAAAGCAGCTGCTCTTGAAAATTCAGGAGCTATATTTACGCTGCAGAATCCTTTACTCTTTGAAACTTGCCATCCATGTGTTACACGTCGCATATCATTCTACACACTCATTCAGATCTTGCGGAAGAGGAACTATACAGACTGATAGCCTTGCTTCTCAGCTAAATACAAGGGTAGAACGTGTTGACGTGTGTGCTCGAAGCATACATTCGACCATACACAGTCGGGCTAAAGGAGAGAGCGCGCAACCGTTAATCCGTTGTTTCGGATTTCTCCCGTGGCAAAGGGGCTGTCTACGCGGTCTTTGCGTAAAGCGTACGAGGTAAAATATAAAGGCTTCGCGGTTAGCACTGACGCGGGCCGCACTGGGAGCGAGTGCGCGTTCTGCTTCCGCGTGAACGGCCGTAGCAGCGGCAGAGCGGTGGGGCAGTGGCAACCCTACCGAGGGGCGACGGGAGGCGGAAACACACCCCTTTTTGCAAAGGCCATAAGAAAAGCGCGCGATCCCCTCGAGACCGGCCGTGTATTGCGTTATGGCACGATTTGAGCCCAGGGACGCACTTCGGGGCGCTCGCGTGTCAGAAGCCAGTTGGCTCGTTCAAGCTTTCGGAATCAGTCGGCTCGTAATCCCGGCGCGTATGCGCCACCCCCTACATGAACCTGAAGAAGGCCGAGAGCGAGAAGCTGCATTGCATTTACACCAGAGTTAAGGTAACTACGGTTCCTCGTAACAATAGTTAGCCGCGCTCACACGGCAGGCGAAACTGCAGTTACGCCACCTAACCACAGTTACCCAAACCGAGTTTGCTGACCACCGTTTGCTACCTTAACCGACAAGATGGCGGCGCCCGTGGCAGCAGCAATATCGAACGACTCGTCCTCCCAGAGTTGTGTCATCTGGCTTGATTCAACAACCGCGGCCCTGATACGCATCTAATACGGTAACACGCGCAATGCTCGGATATATGCTGCGATTGTAGCGGAACTGAACGCCAGGCTGCCGCCAGGACAAGGCCCATACACCAGCAAACAAGTGAAGCTGAAAATGGAAAACCTCAACAAGAAATACGGTAAGTGCGACCTTTACCGAACGATGCTCGTGCCTTCGGGTTCTTTGCGCTGTTTTCATAGTGCAGCTGAACTGCTTAAGTCAGCCTCACATGTGCAACCGTAGCATGTGTTGTCGCTATAGCAACGTGTCGATTCTCTTCGCCGTCATGGCACAGTTCTGGAGTGTCGATAACGATCTTGAAAATGTATTGTTGAGGTAGTAATGACTCGAGATTAATGTCCTCAGGCAGGAGGAGCATACGCAGCACTTAGAATCTTCGCTCGTGCACGCGTGCACGGCGCTGCATGCAAAACTCGTCTTCCTCGTTACACACGTGTTGTTCGTCGTTTTTATTTGCAAATTGCGAGCTGCAGAGCATTACAGCATTGCTGCACACGTCGCTGTTTCTGGCCACCTCCTAGAGCAACAATGTAGTTAATTGAATTTCTAGATTTATTTCACATTCCTTTACCAGGCTTCACTGTGTACTAGCAGCATTTGTGTAGTAGTATACACAGTGCAGCCTGGGAAAGGTATTTGAAAGAAATAAATCTAGAAATTAACCAAGTAAGATATTGCTAAAATGACAATAGTTGGACCATAATGCACAGTCGTGGCTTCAATTGCAAAGCAGCAACTAGCAGGATGTAGTTTAGCCACATTGCAAATGTAAATTGCATGCATTAATTTCACCAGTACCTGTGAATATGCATTAGACAGTTATCTATGAAATATTATGCTTGCACTGAGAATGTGTACAGTGAAGCTTAATCCACTGAGATAAATGCTGTGATCACAACCTTCAAATCTTTTTTTAGCAACACATTTAATAGCTCACATCATTTTTATGTGTCCAGGCAGCTGAGACGGACAGGAACTTCAACTGGGTCGCCTGGTGTCTCACATATCTTCTACTGGCAGCTCCAGTTTCCTTGGCTGCCTTCCCATCAACGATAATGGGCGAGTCGAGGAAAGTTTAAAGGTAATTTGTGATTTATACCATTGCGTGTAATCTGTCCTTCAGATCACTTCAGAATTCTATTGCTGCTCATTTCTCAGTGCGGAACTTATACTCATTATAAAATGCTGGCCAACAATAGTGCGGAACGTATACTCATTATAAAATGCTGGCCAACAATAGATAATAAAGAACAGACTCAAGCAGTTGTGTAAACCACTCCCACAAACATGGGTACTGGCCTTCACGTCTACATTTTCGCCTTGTGCTGCTGTTCTCTGTCATGAAACGTGAACCAACTAGCCAAGTAACTCCCACTGCTGGTCCATAAATCCTTGTTTTGTTCTAGCAATTCTACATATCGGTAGTAAGCTGATTGTTTCCCCCTACACCTAATGTTACCATGCCAGAGCAAAGACTACTTTGTTGTACAGGGAGTTCAATGTGCATTGCTGGTTTTGGTTACGTCCTTTTTTTCAGGTGGGAATCATATGTCAAAAGGCACACACTGCCGATGGATACGACTTAAGTCTCTAGTTGGATGAAGTTATGGTTCGCAACAGAATTTGGTGCCTTTATTTGCGTGATATATTAATATTGCTAGCGGTGTGTGACAATTCATCTTTCACACCTGTACACATGCAACTTCACCTTCATCCTTCTCTCTTCTAGATACTCATCTTCGTCCATTGACTCTATTAGCAATTAGGCTTGAATACAGTGGAGTAATACAGAAACCTGTGCATCATAAGCAGTTATTGCGAACTGTTTTTCTCTACAGGGACACTGAAGGGAAGTGGCAAAGTAGATAATAAATTTCTATGTGATATCTGTAATGTCCAAGAAATTCAATAAAACAAAGTGGTGGGCTAGTTGGTGATTCATACTTGGAATGAACGACAGCGTAAAAAAGGACAACCACAGAAGAGAAGCGTTATTTGTGTAGTGTCCTCTTCTGTGGTTGTCCTTTTTTGCGCTGTCTTCGTTCGAAGTATATAAATAATATCCGTATTGTATTGCGTTTTTGTCTATAAGCTCTTTGTGCATGCTTTCTGTATTCATTGCCATTTCACATAAAATACACTCAATTGCAGGTTCAGTGCTGTCTACTCCTTCTTTTTGTATCACCCCATTTTTCGTTCTGTTTTTAAGCCTTGAATGATGAACCAACTGACCCAGCAATCCTTCCTTTGGAACCATTGGACAGACTTGGGGGGGGGGGTGATAAAGTGAGCTCCTCATACAACCATGGGCATTAATGGCAGTGGGGAGCGGAAATGGCGCTTGCGTTTTGAAATCGCTGTGCCTTGTCGTGCCAGAGTTCGCACCTCACCTTCCATGTACTTCTGTTCAACTCAACCCCATGAGCTGGGTTTACCCTTGGTCAACCATGCCCCACATACTTGCAAATGTTTAACATATTGCTTGTTATTGAATTTGATCAGCTTGTATACTGTCTTGTTCAGCTGTTCATTTATTTATTTGTAGATACATCGAGCCATAACATTGGCCGAAGCAGGATGGCGCACAATTATGAAAGCCATAAAAGCATTAGCCGCAACAGCCACAAGTCAATTAAAGGACATAAAATCTACATTCATCACAACACCAACACTAGGAGCCGTACAAAAATCCTCCAACTCCTTCACAAAATATTTCGAGTCACATAAACCTGAAGGAAGGCGACTGCACTCCGCAAAAGTATTCAGGAAACAACAACTGAACCCATTAGTCCATGTGAAAGTGGGGCTAGGGAATGCTGATGTACATGTCTGGATCTTCATATATCTATTTAGTTATGTTCAGGAAAACAAAAATTTGAACCGCTGCCTTCTTTCCAGTTTGGCTATCACAAGTTTGTGTTTTTGTAATATATTGTGGAAGCGGATGATTGCATTACATTTAACCTCTTTTCTGAGATGACAACATGTTGTTTTGTATGTTTCATCATGTGCAGCTTCCAGTTGTCAATAAGGCACCAGACGGCTCAGAAGTTCTCCTGTCATGGGAAGACAGCCTGCCTGAAGGAAGCAGAAGAGACGACCTCTCACAACTTGCGGCCAGCTCCCCCATTTGCAGTGCCAGTGCTGCAGTAACTCTACTGCAAAGCACAGGCAACAGCAGTGGCGACACAAGCAGAGCCAGTGCTGGCGTAAACAGCAGTGCCACAGCAGGGGCAAGCAGCAGTACCGGTGCTGGCACAAGCGCCAAAAGAAGGGAATCCCAAAAGAGCCGCCACAAGCGACAAGGATCGGCTATAGAGCAGCTAGTTGCCCTCCATGAAGTTGAAAGTGAGTTAGCAGCAAAGGCCAACCACAAGGCACACAAAATGCGCAAGATAATGGTGCGCCTTCAGAATGAAGCGAATGCCATAAATGCAAGCATGGTACAACTGCTTGCAAAATTTCTAGACAACAAAGAAAATAATGACTCGCTCAATAAAGAGTGATCAAGACAACTGGAAGTTATTTGATATTACAGCATGTGGTGAGATGAAAGATCTTTTACTGCTGAAAGTGTTGTATTATGCTTTAAACAGTGAATTGTATTAAGCGGGCTGGCTACCGTGGTAGCTTGCAGTATCAGTTATTAACAGAGCCCATGCTTACACTGCAGGGGTACACAAGTGCAATAACCAAACAAGTCTTGCAAGTACATTGCTGTGCTCTCGCAGTAACACGCCACCTGCTTCTCCACTCAGAACCAATGGCTGTTGCAAGTTCACCAGGAACAGTTTGCTACAAGGCTGATATTTTTCTTGCAACATACCTGGTTGTCTTGGGGAGGGAGGGGGGCAAGTTATAGAACAGTGGGGAATTTCGACAACAGCAAAATAGTAAGTAATGACATGAAATTGTTCACAGAAAGCGTACTTTGGTTTAACGAGTGTGGATGGGAATGTAATGAAATTTATCACACTGTAAGTCTTTCAAAGCTCTCACCATTGGGTCACATATGCATCACATGTTTGTGTTTGCTTTGTGTGTGGATGATGTGTGCAAAAATATGAAGCTTCCACCTGCGACCAACATGATTTCGTTACCTTCATGAGTAAAAGGAAAAAATTTCTCGCAGCTATTGCTTAATCTTCAACTGGATATAAATTTTTCACTGTAATATGATTGTAAGTACCAACAGCTTTTTTGGTCAGAGGTATCCGCTTCCATTGGGCTACTAGCATCAGGTGCATGCAACAGCCTAGCGAAAAACTATGGTGATACACAGGGGGCCCTTATTGGAAAGGTCTATATAGTGAATGCATTTCATTCACTATACTACTTTCAGAATAAAGTTAAATGGTGCAACGGAACAAACACAGGAAGACACAGAGACAGAAAAAGCGCCACTGCTGTGTCTTCCTGTGTATGTTCCTTTGTGCCATTCAACTTTATGATGAACCAACTAACGCCTCCAGCAAGTACTTCTGCTTTCATAAGAAAGAGTGCAGGACTAAAAGCTTGTACTGCTTGACAAGGTACCAACAAGTTGCTGATTGGCAATGTGGCAAGACGATGGCCAGTTATGCACGAAAATATAAGCAAACAGCAAGTGATAGAATAGCTGCCAATACGCAGACCATGTGACACAAACACAACAATTAAAAATGTAGTACAATGACGATGAAACAGCAACATAAACAGCAGTGCTCAGCAGGAATGAATCATTTAAAAATGGAAAGCTCATGCCGGCATTTTACTATCGTCTGTGAGCAAAACTGTTTGAAGAAAGAGATTTGTTTACAGGAAGTAATGAAATCTTCATTATTAGTTCATTAGAGATGGTTGCTTGTAGGTGAAGGTTTGTTTGTCATAAGGAGTACTAGTAGTTGGTACGAACCACTTCATTTTGTAGTATAACAAGAACCAATAATTAACATTAGGTATATAATGCAAGACAATTTTCTGAAAGCCTGGCCACGACGACGGCTTTTCAATGAAGGTGCAACGCAAGACACTCATGTACTGTGCAATGTCAGTGCATGTTAATGAACCCCATGTGGTCGAAAATTCTGCGGCCCTTCACTACGGCATCACTCATAGCCCAAGCCGCTTTGGAACGTTAAAACTTCATAAACCAAACCTATTTTATGAAAAACATGTAGGTTACGAAAATTACGCTAGTTGTAACCCTCATAACCTTCACCCCAGTAGGGATTATGCTTCATGTGCGTGCAATGGTAGCCATTTAAGGTGAGCCGAACCCAGTGTCTGCTCCTTCAATAATGTGTGTGTAGCTCTGTTCAGGGCTGTTCCCTCTTGGTAGAGGTGTCCTTCTTAGCTGCTCTTGAGTTTCCCACGGACTGGGTTCGAGCTCAAGGCAAGGTGCTTGGCCAGGGCGCCCCGATGGCCGCACCTGACGTCTCTTCCCGGTTGCTTGTGCACACCGGCTGAGGCCGCCTTTCATCAGCGCTCTGCAACACACCAAACTAGCTTGAATCACAGCGGTCACTGAGCTGCTCACAAATGTTGTAGAGCACACAAGCAGCACGGATCACATAACTGACGTTGTGGATGTCACACTCAAGGCCTTCAGCATCCTTCTAAAGCGTGCCTTGACACGTCCAAAAGCATTTTCGACAGCACGTCTGGAACTCGGCAGCCAGTAGTTAAAGGTCTGTGAGGGGGACCCAGAGGCACCGGGAAGGGGTACAGCTTCATCAGGTGCGTCTGCAAGGGGAAAGCTTGATCACCAAGAAGAATTGTGAAAACTCCCACACCTTCAATGAGCTATGTTTCTTGTCGGAACAGCTCACTAGCCAGAGTAGCTGGCAGTCGACGCTTCTGAAACAGTGCCGGGTCATTGTTCCTACCAGGGCTCGCAACATTCGTGCATAGGAACCTGTATGTGTGTTCGACAACAGCAAGTAGAGCGACACTCTACCACCCCTTATGATTGTATTATTCAGCAGCTTCTTGCTTTTGGGGGGGGGGGGGCACATCTCGATATGACAGCCATCCACTGCACCGACACCTTGAGAGAAACCACAGACTGCTGTGAATTTGCACATGTGCTCGTAAAGCTCAGCTGGTGTCGGGAAATGTTCAAATCGTCCTTACAACTACTCCACTACCATGACGCAAAATTCGTGAAATATTAAATTAACGCAGTGACTGCTGTGAATTCACACATGTGCTCGTGAAGTTCAGCTGGTGTTGGGAAATGCTCAAATCGTGCTTCCAACTACTCCACTACCACGCAGCAAAATTCGTGAAATGTTAAAATAACGCAGTGACTGCTGTGAATTTGCACATGTGCTCGTAAAGCTCAGCTGGTGTTTGGAAATGCTCAAATCGTGGTTCCAACTACTCCACTACGATTCCGAAAAATTCGTGAAATATTAAATTAACGCAGTGACTTTGAATTTACGCATGTGCTCGTGAAGCTCTCCTGGTGCTGGGAAATGCACAAATCGTGCTTCCAACTGCTCCACAACCACGCTGCAAAATTCGTGAAATATTAAATTAACTGACGCAGTGCTCACGCCAAACCAGTTGGCAGCAGTCCGCTCTTCTGCTGATGTTGCGAGGCGGTACAAGCCGATCGCCACGCGTTTCTCCGGCGGAATCACTTTCCGCATGTTGGTATCTTGCCGGCTCATGCTTCCACAAACAGACACCATGTACCGGAATGTGCCGCGGTTGATCCGAAAGTTTTCTTGGAGTCCGCTGTCCGGAATGTGCGGAAGCGTGGTGTCGTACCACGAGTCTGGGCGCGGGTACGCCGACAGATTTCGCTCACGGACGGACAGGTGCGCCGCCGCAAACAAAAAGAGCTTCGGCCGACCCCGGTGTCGCTTCCTCGTCCATTCAAGCATGTCAGTTTCAGCGCTCAGCGCCAGCATCTGTACGCGCAGGCGTTGTAGTAATGCCTGATGCGCCACGAACACAGCCCAAAATTGAGCGTCGCCCTCGTTCATGACAGGCTTGCTAAGGGCCAACATAGGCTTGACACACAAGACGTCCGAAGGATCTTAACTACACAAGCACAGCACGCACTGTGAAAGAAAAGCCACGAAAATAAACAACGATAGCAGTGAGCAGTGATGCGTCGCAGCGAGCAGACACGGGGAAAAGAGGTTAAAGTAGCCAAATTAGAACGCGCAGTCGGCTACGAAGTCGACTGTCATCATTGTTTTGAACTTCTTTTTAGATTTCGGCTAACGACAGCCACAAGCACAAAGAAAAAAGTTTTTAAGCAGGCCTTAACACAAGAAACAACGTATTTCCTCTTATGTGTTCTTTTCAACGTAGCCCTGTTTAATAATACGCCTCAGTGGGCGACGTTTTAACTTCAATGAGGCGAGTATCACATGATCTGTTTCGTCGCACTAACCGAGATGGCTAAACTGTGTGTAAGCGCGGCTATCTGCAGTTAAGCTTAACCACGGTTAAGGCTGCCCGTGTAAACTACACCGAAAAACACGATTACCCTTGCCACTGTGGCTTAAAAAATACGAGACTTTTCTCTCCGTTCGAAAACCCCGCGGCTGCGGAAAGCGCAAAGCGACGCCAATCGCATCGCGTCACTCCGTGGCGCAAGTTCCAGGTAATAATGTGCTCCGCCCGTGCAGTGCTGAGGTGCTCTCCGCTCCTCGTCACTTCACTGCTCCATTAGCGGGAGGGGCAGAGCTTGTCGCGTGGTACGTGCATTACGGAGTGACGCGTTTGACTGACGTCGCTTTGCGATCCCTCCAGCCGCGCGGCTCTCGAATGGGGAGAGAAAAGGCAAGGCTCAAATTAGTTGAGCCACAGTGGTGAGAGTAATCGCATTTCCGAAATTCTAAAAACTCATATGGCCTAGTTGCCATCAGGCGCCTATTGGTAACGGTAACAACTAAATTTAACGATTAAAATTTAGTTATTTGCTTTATAGGTTAACATGATTCACCTGTCTTTTTCTCGTCCACCAACACGAGATCACTATGTCGCAAAAATATCCTCTTTACATTAAAGACCCTATTTTTAAAAATTAGCGGCGGGCTTTCATGACGCACCTGATATATAGTCATTTACCGATAAACAGAGAGCAAAAAATATTTATTTTCCCACCCTGGTCCAGGCTGCCGTCACATGTCGTATAGTGATTTGCAGCGAAGACATGTGCTGCATCAATGCAAATATCTACAGTTACATGCAGAAAGGGAACTATTGTTTTACATGCTGCACAGTATGTTGTATACAAACAAAGTCAAATACAAATAAGTACAGACCACTCACCTTAACAGTCTAAATGAGTCAATCATTGATAACCGCTATAGATTCTATGAGCCCTCTACATAGGTGACATGGTTACCCAAAGCAGGCCAGCCGGAAAGCAAGCCTGTTGTGGCCGTCATAATACGGATTCAGCAGGGCACGACCATAGGAGCAGGAACTCCTGCTGTCCTAGAGAAAACTCTCTTCCGCCAGGAAACCTAAAATTTTGCTTTTCAGATTATTTGAGAACATGTTGTTTATGCCTAAGCAGTGTTTTCTCAAAAAGAAGTCATATTATTCCCCAAAATGAGTTCCTCAAACCAGCAGAGGACTGTCAATCCGATGAAACCCCTATGTGGTTTAACACACCCAATCTGCAAAGTTCAATTGTTTTTTTTCCTGTTGGAAGTGCTTTTTGGTCTGAAATTTTCACATTTAATCCTTCTTATATGCTTTAATGATAAAAGAATCTATGGCCCGTGGTCTAGGATGAAAAGCACAAGTTACTGCGCTGAAAAGAGCATGAGGCCAGCTCAGTGCAGGACGAGCAGGTTTGAAAGAACAGAAAGGCATTGTAGAGGTGAAAAGGAAGTGTACGAAGGACACCTAACATGCGGAACATGTCGCAGAATATAGTGACACATATAGGAGCGCTAGGCCACAGCATCTAGACGTGGGTGGTTGGCTCGTGAGCGCGAAAAGCATACATTTGTCAAAGTCATCACCTTCCACTCGTAGCTTCTTTTCCAGTACAACAAAATTATGTGTGTGTCGGTAGGAGCATTTTAGTGTGCTTGCACTTATACTGGTACTTCTCATTTATCCTTGCCTATCTGCCTTATGCCTGTTTTTGGCATGCTGCTCACAGTGTCAGGTGGCAGCTCAATTAATAGTGAGAGGCTGTTCGGGAAGAACAACCAGTTTCGCAACCCATCCCATGCAACCAAATCCGACCGATGGCAACACCTGCCATCAGAAATGGTACGAAGACTGCCAGGGATATATGAATGCAGAGAATGACCAATTCCTTATGTATGAATTGTTATTGCCCATTATTGCTGCACATACAGTGGATCTGACCACCAGAACTGAGGTGAAGACCCAACTGCTAGCTCACCTACTTTCCATTTGGCCAAACCACTTGTGCTCGGGTCTGCGGTTTAGACACTCCTGCTAGCCTGAGCCTGAGGAAGCTCTCGCCTGCCCGGCCGGGCCAACAAGTGGGCAGAATTGGGTCAGGTCTAAAACAACACAAAAGCTATAAGCGTGCTACAATAACGCAAAAGCTGTTACTACCAATTTCAGCGAAAAAGAGTGTGTAGTTGTCAGAATAAAGGCCTGAAATTCTTCAGCTTCTGCTTCTGTTTGTGTTGGTACATTTTATTTTTTTCCCTAGAAGAAAGTACATTGCATTGAATGCCACACATACCAATTTGCTTTTCTGAAAACATTGAACTGAAGCCCACTTTCTGCCTCTTAGTTTCGGATTTATGTCACATAGCCTGTAACACCGGAATCGGATCGCCACCAACGCGCAAGAAGTCACTCCAGACCACAAGGCAGCCAGGTGTCCGCTTGTGTCCTTTTTCCAAAGAGCACTATGACAGTTGCGGGGCATAGTTTGTTGGTCTGCAGTGGGGAAGGAAGAGACGAAAGTGTCGGAGATAGCAGATGGGGCCGGTTTAAAGCACTGGGGCAGCATGCATCAATGGAGGGTCCAGGTTGCCCTGCTTCGATAAGTCTGCAATTTTGAGACAGCAACCAATGATTCTAGAAGCAGAAGTGGCATTGGAAAGAACTCGATTCACCGGCACAAAATTGCTTCGCGTGAAAACAGTAAGGGAAATGGCGACCCCTGCAGAATAAACGAAGATCCGGCCAAAGGAGCAATAGAAGCAAATGTAGCAACGGCTCCCGTGAATCAAGGGCGCACAATACATTCTACCTGCATCTCTTGACAAAATACTGAACAACTTGTGCATCATTCAAGTGCGAGGTTTCCAAAGCAAGATGCATGTCACTTATATAACGAACCTACCAGCGAGAATAAAAGTGATCTTTGTGCGCTCCTTTCAGCTAGCTAGCCGGTGCCCTTGCACATGTAGATACCAGCACAATTAACACATTTAATGTCGCACACTGGAAAAGACAGCCACTGGCATCAGTTGAACCATTGAATAAAGTGGCCATCAATGTCACTTTGCACTGTCATTTAGCCATCAAAATTGAAATTGTGTGCGCCAAAATTTGCTACAGGCAGAAAGGCACTGCAGCTATTCAGTTGTCAAACCTGTGCTGTTTGCTTCAAAACACATGCACGACTGGGAGACTGACAAACTTTTGCAGAGTCAATATACTGCAATAATAGTCTTCTCGGTTAACTGACCTTGCCTGTGTCCAATGCAATGTATGCAGACACTTAAGGAACGCAAGTGCACGAGTTCAACCTGCGCCCATCCGTTACGGTCTCTCCTAGCATGCGTTGCTTTGCAAAGTTCAGTTCAACATAGCAAACAGAGCTTGATCTTACTACAAATGTGTGTTACATCTGTGTCACACTTAATTGTGGTCTCCTGGAGAGGTATGTGCAAAAAATTATGCCACCAACCACCATCTGCACTGTTAAACTCTACATCTTGCATTTGTACATGGTGTATATTGTAGCCCTAACGCTATCTTTTCTTACTATAACTCCCCCCTTTCTTTCCCTCTCCGTCCTTTTGTTCCCGCGAGCCGCAGCTAAGGTGCTTCGGGTTTCGATTGTAGATGCCATGGCTAGCTACATGTTTTCCTTCCATTGTTATTTACCTTTATTTCATTAATAAATAGTCACTAGCAAAACAACATAAGCTCTAGTTAACAAAGTCCAAATGTCTTAAATCTAGACTCCAGTAATTATCCTCCAGGCATTCCTCTGCAACATGGTGTACAAGGTATGAAGGACAACAGTGCGCAGCATTTACAATCTTGAAACAAACTAGTTTATTACAAATTTTATTTGCATTAAAGACTTTCCATGCAACAGGGCACACATAAAACAGTGTTACTGCAGTGCATGAAGTCAAAATATTTATAGAGAACTAGAGCAAGAGGCTGCTCTCATAGAAAAATGCAAAGCAATTATTGGACGAAGAATGCACAGAGAAAACAAGTGCTTAAATTTCTGTGATTCTAGAGATAAAAAATTGCAGGAAAGCAAGGAGAGAAAACTTCTTTACAGCAAACCTGACATGGGGAGTATCCCCATCATAAAGCAGCTGCTTGCGTCAGTAGAGAAGAAAACTTGAAAGTATCTGCCTATGCTCAGAAACACTGATCAAAACCCTTCCCTTACGGCGCGGTTCAGGTGTCCAAAGATACCTGAGACAGATACTGCGCCATTTCCTTTCCCCCAAAAACCAATTATAAACAAAATGTTGCTGCTTTGTCAGAGCCTCCTGAATAGCGTCTGCACCTCGCACTCTGCCTTCCTTCACAGGTGGCTAGCTTTGCATGTCATTTACCAGCGTTTATGCCGGTACAACGGGCCATGGCCCCGATGTCCAGGCGGGTTGTCCGAGCCGTCGTCCAGGCTGAGACAGCGGCCCCAGCCCAGCAACATCAGCAGACGCCGCGCGCTCTTTCTTATGCGCAGGTCGTCAGGGGAACACCCCAGCAGCAGCAGCAGCAGCAGACACAGAAGCAACGGCAGCGCCGGCAGCGGCAGCGGCGATCCGGTTGCCCGGCGTCTCGTACAGCGCGGCCCGAGCCTGCGGCCGCTTCTCACGGCCAGCCCCCTGACGCACGGGACGAGGAGATCGCGCGCCTAAAGCTGGTGTTGCGCGCCCTCAGCGCACTTTTCCCGGAGGGCACCGATGGACACCGGGCTTGCTTTGAAGCTGCGGGTGCTCCCGCACAGATAAGCCAGCATGATGGCTAGCCGCCGGACTCCGCATACCATCCATCCTGCAGTGGAACGTGCGCTCGCTTGCGGCGCGGTACGCCGAAATGCGAGTTCGCATCGCACAGGATTCGCCGGAAGTTATCGCGCTGCAGGAGACGTACGTACGTTCACATGACGGGGAGCCCCAGATGCGGCTACCTGGCTACATTGGCTACCACTCAGCCACCACGTGCGAGGAACCCACCTGTGCTGCAGTGCCCTGTTGTGTCACATCTCATCGCCCCGGGAAATCAAGGTGCGCGATATATGTGCGGCAGGACGTCCAGCACACCCTCGTCGGCTCGGCGGCGGCGACATCTAACGCCCAGGAGTGCGTGGTGGTGATAGTGCGCGTCGGTGGTGTTGACACGTCGGTGGCCAGTGCTTATGTGCGTCCAGCTGTCGCGTGGAACGCGCTGTGTTTTCGTGCTGTGTCTCCGTGCTGTGCCCCGCGCCAAATCATCTGTGGTGATTTTAACGCCCACCATAGTGCGTGGGGCAGTGCGCACCACTCCGCGCGTGGAGACGACCTGCACGACGCAGCAACGCAGCTGGGACTCCCCCCCCTTGAACACCGGCGAGCCCGCCTTTCGACGACGCGGAGCAACCGGCTCCTGCATCTACGTTGCCTTCGCATCCAGAGGCATCGAGGCGACATGGCGCCGATCACGATCTCTCTGGGGCTCGGATCATTACTCCATCCTAATTGAACCCACTGCGATGGAGGCGCGCCCCAAACGTGCCTACTCCATTACTAATTGGAGTGCGTTCAGGCGGGCGGTCGACGAGGCGGTGGCCACTGGCGCAGATTTCTTTTCAAGTCTAGTCCGAAGCGCTCTCGCAGCCACCCAACGAGCAGAGGTAAGGGCAGGGCAGCCCACACCTGATATGAAGCTGCTCAATCTGCGCGAGAAGAGAGATCGCGCAGAGCGACGGGCGCGACGGACAGACAGAGCCGCCGACTGGACTGTCTACAACCGCTTGGTCGCAGCAGCGCGCCGCCACGCCAACAAGCTATACCGCCGGCAGTGGGCTTCACTATGCCAACGGATGGAGGAAGTTGTCAGCTCGCGGAGACTGTTTGACACCCTGCGGCGCATCACCGAACCACAGGCAAACCGTCAACCGCTGGCCGCCCTCGCAATCTCCAGCGGTCTCAGCTTTGTAGAATTGGCAGAGCGGTTTGCCGATCGGTTCGCGCCGCCCAGCCCCGCAAACGCCGCTATCATAACTGCTCCTGAGAGCCCCAGAAGCGACGCCAGTCCCTCGCCCGTCGCCTCGGAAGGTCCATGTGATGCGCCGTTCACCGCGGCGGAATTGAACAATGCGCTGCAGCGCTGCCGCCTCCGCTCGGCGCCCGGACCGTACGGGGTGACATACCAAATGCTGCGAAACCTGGATGCGCAGCAACGACAGATCCTCCTGCAGAAGATCAACCTGGTGTGGGAACGCGGGGAGCTACCGGAGGATTGGCGAACCGCGGTCGTTTGTCCCATCCGAAAGGCAGGGCGCCCACCTACGGAGCTGAGGGGATACCGGCCAGTGGCATTAACATCGGCGGCAGGTAAGCTCATGGAGCATATGGCGTTGCAGCGTCTGAACGAGCGGGCTGCGGAGGCTGATTTGTTTGACGAGCGGCAGACGGGTTTCCGTGGGATGCGGTGCACGGCTGATTCTATATCGGACGTTGTTACAGCGCTGGAGCATGCCAGGGCAGCGGGCCAGGTCGTGCTGCTGCTGCTACTGGACGTCTCGGGCGCTTTTGACAACGTTCACCGCGCACCAATTCTCGCGGTGCTTGAGGGGGCCGGTGTGAGCGGGCGCCTTTTGCGATGCGTTCATGGCTTCCTGAGCGGGCGCACCATGCTCGTACGAGTAGGGGGTAAGCTCTCCAACCCTCGCCCGGTCGACATGGGCGTGCTGCAGGGCTCTGTCCCATCACCATTTCTGTTTAATGTGGCCATGTCGGTGGTGCCGGCCTCCCTCCCCACGAGCGGGCGACACCATGTGTACATGTCCATATATGCAGACGTCATAGCTCTGTGGTGCCGGGGACCACCGGGCGAGGCGTTCCGCGTGCGGGGGTGCCTTCAGGGAGCTCTGACCGCAATCGATGTAAGATTGCGCGGCCTTGGTCTGTCGCTGAGCGCGGACAAATCGGTGGCCATGGCCTGCGTTTCGCGCTCGCGCGCGCACCTTGCTCCACTGTCACTGGACGGGACTCCGATTCCTTGGCGTAAATCGGTGCCGTACCTTGGCCTGGACATCGACTGGCGCCTTTCCTTCCGCCCCGCGGCGACCAAGGCCTGTCTGCAGATGAAGAGGATCACCGCCGCCGTGCACAAGCTCACCGCTCGAGGCCAGGGCATCTCCCAGCAAGCCGCGCTGCGTCTATACAATGCCGCAGCTTTGGGGGCGGTGCTCTATGCGCTGCCGCTCGTCACGGTGCGCAAGCCGTGCTGGAAGAAGCTCGAGCTTCAGCACCGCAAGTCCCTGCGCGTGTGCCTAGGCCTGCCCAAAAACTCGCAGTGCGCCGCAACGTTGGCCGAGGCAGGAGCGTGGCCCCTTGAGCTCCAAGCAGCGCGCAGGGCACTGAATCACATCGACCGGCTTCACCGCGCACCGGACGGCGGCTCGCTGCTGCAGCGTATGCGCTGGCACCCGCGCTTACGAATGGGCGCGGCGCTGCTCGAGTATGAGCAATTGACCCAAGGCCCACCCCCCTACGGCTCCTGCGCGCCCTGGCCTGCTGCCTCGGAGGTACAGCGAGAGATCGTCGGCATCGCTGGAAAGCGGAGCACACCCCTCTGCGCTGTGCAGCAGCTGGCCTTAGCCGTCATACACGAGGAGCTCCAGGACAATCTCCTCGTGTACACCGACGGCTCAGTGGCCCGCGACAGCTGCTCCCTTGCTGCGGCGGCCACCATCCCGGCCCTGCGACTGAACAGCCAGCAACACGCAACCTTCCTGGGCTCCTCCACCACGGCGGAGTTGATGGGGATCCGGCTCGGGCTGGACCTGCTGCTCACCCTCGGCCCTCCGCCGACCAGGAGTGCTCTGCTGTGCGACTTCCGCGCCGCCGTCAGCCGCCTGCAATCTAACGGCCGCGGTACCCCACTAGTGCGGGAAATTCGCTCGCGCATCGAGCTCCTCGCGCAGAGAGGTTGTGCCGTGCGTGCACAGTGGGTGCCCGGTCACTGCGGCATCGCCGGCAACGAAGAAGCTGACGACCTCGCGACCGCTGCACACCAACTACCTGCTGCGATCTGCCCCTTGCGCTGGAGGACGTGCGTGCGGCCATTCACGACCATCTCCGAAAGCAGCACCCCGACCCACGCATCGCGGGAGGTGAGCGCAACGACAGTGTCACCGGCTGTCGCGCACTTACACGGTCACAACGTGCAATGATCCTCCGCGCGCATTGGCTCCGTGTGGCCCGGGGAACGACGGGTGCGTCACGGAATCGCGACGAGTGATGTGTGTGACGAATGCGGTGCAGTGGAAACACTAGAACATCTGCTCCTTCGCTGCTCCGCGTTCGCCGATGCTCGTCGCGATATGCTCGCGGCCTATAGGGCGCAGGGCATACTACCAGACTCCATCAAGACGCTATTGTGGCCGCAGGGCAGTGCGCGCACTCGTGAGCGAACTTTGGTGAGCCTCTGTGCATTCCTCGAACACACGGGCTTGACGTCCCGTCTGTTCTCCGTCAGGTAGTTACACGCAGTGACCGAACGCTCCACGAGTTCTACCTTGAACGATTAATAACTGGACGCCCCACTCCAGTTGTAACCTACACAGTGCTGTGCGCGTGTGATTTAATTCCTCTAAAATGAACTAATCACGCGCACAACCTGGACACATTTCTTATTGTGTAAATAGTTTGTACATATTACTTCTCCCTTGTCCACTATTCCTGTCCCCTCACCTCTTTCATTTCATTTCTCCATTCTGCCTGCTGTCCTTTATTTCCGCTGCCACAGCTCAGGTGCTTCAGTATCGATGGCAGATGCCGGGGCTAGCAAAAAATCTTTTCCTTCCTTTTTACTATTATTTTTAATAAAACCACTACCACCACCACCACGGGCCAGACGTAAACGGGTCATGCACACGCAAAAGTTGCGAATGCTGCTGGCTACCATGAGTGAAAATTAAAATCCGCTGACTGCTTCTTTACAGCACGAATAAAATTCAAAGCAAGCAAGATCTCGCCCCCCCCCCACCAATTAAGAAAAAAGAGGCACCGATAAAATTTACATGCGCCTCAAAAACACGGGTGAATCATATGGACGCGCCCAACTGTGGCACACACCATAAGTGGCACGGACTCTCAGCATCCGACGGACGAACATACGGCGCACACAATCATCTCAACTTCGTCACGAGGACTAGCATTCGCCCAGGCTGTTACCGAAGCGAGAAGCACCCCAAACAATACGCACACACTGTAGCAGCCGCTGTCACGGTCATCACTCGACACACGTTATTCGCGCACTGCACTCGAGTTTTCCGCGAGACGAAAGTCTTGGCGTGTTACGTACGCGCCGCACGGTGCGGTCAGGCTCCGTTTTTTTACTTCCTTTTTAACGCGCAGATACTAGTTGCCTGGTAGAGAAAACACCTGGGGAGCAGCGGATATGCGGTTACCGCACAAGGGCGCACTTTTCATCCATTTTCTTCTCCTGAGTAACCACTCACACACGAAGTGCTCCGCTGCCCTCCTTCGGCGTGAACCGTCGCAATTGCAGAATGCTTCCTTCGCTTGCTGTCAGGTGTACTTCGCCGAAAACACCAAACAGGTCGTTTCCACACATACATGCGGCACTCAACGGTCGGGCACAACAGTCACACGGTCGGCGAGCTTCGCTTAACGACGTAAAAATACTGAAAAAGCGAGCGCGCTAGAGCGCGCAAGCACCCGAGGACAACTCGCCGGCGGCCATATTTGTTTTTCTTCGGCGGTGGCGTTGGGGGCGTCATGAGTGATGTCACGCCGGCGCTCAAGCTCGTAGGCCACGTGGTGGCAGCCGACAAAACTAGAAAAAACGTCTAGTTTTGCTGCTTTCGGCGCAGTAATTTGTCCTTTTTGCCCTACTTCGCAAAATATACACTGTGTTTAACTTAAAAGTCGATGTAGCAGCGCTGTACAAAAAAACCTAAATTAGAAAAATCACCTGCGGGAAAAATGTACTTGCGTACAATTAAATAGTAACGATAAAGCGCCTTGAGCTGCTTATGTGATTCAGTGGGATGATGTCGTCTTCTGCTGACTGTCTATTGGGATTTTTTTGCAATGCACCGGTTTGTTGTTAATGATTGCTTTAATATTTGAGTGATTCAAATCAACTTAATGTTGAAAAATATGCCAGTGAGAGCTTTCCTCAGACATTATCCCAATTACATCTCCATGCCACAAAGATAAGGTGGCGTGGGTGTTGTCAATAAGAAAAAGAGATTCTGCCGGCCCATGTAACATGCATTGTGCAGCCGCCGGTAGCAGCTGCCGCAGCTACCGGCGGCTGCTTCAAGCTTGTGCACTGCAGAAGCAGCATGTATTGACCAGCTGCGTCACTGCTGGATCCGCGTAGTAGCATAAAAATATTACATTAGCCTCGATAGATTTCTCGCGCATAATAATAATAATTGGTTTTGGGGGAAAGGAAATGGCGCAATATCTGTCTCATATATCGCTGGACACCTGAACCGCGCCGTAAGGGAAGGGATAAAGGAGGGAGTGAAAGAAGGGAAGAAAGAGGTGCCCGTAGTGGAGGGCTCCGGAATAATTTCGACCACCTGGGGATCTTTAACGTGCACTGACATCGCACAGATCGCGGGCGCCTTAGCGTTTTTCCTCCATATAAACGCAGCCGACGCGGTCGGGTTCGAACCCAGGAACTCCGGATCAGTAGTCGAGCGCCCTAACCACTGAGCCACCGCGGCGGGTCGCGTATAAATGCCGCATTCGGAAACTGGCTAACAGGCATTGGGCCACGGTAGTAAAGCGCGAAGTCTGGGAGTCGATAGGCACTGCCACTCAATGCACTTACTAGCATTCAAGTTACTGCGTTCATTCACCTGAACTTCAGGATAGTAGGCTGATAATTGCTGAAGGAAAAAAAGACATATGCAGCTGCACACATACTTATCACCTTGAGCTGGAGTGCACGGGGCGCCGACAGGTTCACTCGCCCCCAAGGAATGCGTTTTTTGTTAATAGCACACCATGTTTTAATGGCGCGTTTTATGACATTTAATATTTACTTGAAACTGTTTCTTGATATGACGACGTAATTATTTCATTCGAGTAGAAAGAAGTCTGGTAAGTTGTGTCAATCTTGCGCGGTCGCGTTGGTGTGCTTAGAATAGCGTACCTTAGGTGTGCGAAACGCCATATGCTTTTTTCATTGCATCATGCATGTGTCATGTTTCATGAGGTAGTACATGATCGCGAAGCTTGTTTGGAAAGAAGCAGCCGCAGGCGTGCTACTAACAGACACGTGGTGAGATTGAGAGGGGACGCCTCAATGAAAATTATTTTCGTTATTCATGCATGCGATATGTAATTAAACTTGGTGCAAATATGAAATTCCTACGCTAGTTTCAGTAATTCCTTTTATTTATAGCTATACCTGGTGCAGTTCTGGGTAACT
Source organism: Amblyomma americanum (assembly GCF_052857255.1). NCBI lineage: Eukaryota > Metazoa > Arthropoda > Arachnida > Ixodida > Ixodidae > Amblyomma > Amblyomma americanum. The sequence goes on along the minus strand of NC_135497.1, from coordinate 314,667,032 downwards.
ATAATTAACACCGTCGTCAAGTCACCCCAAGGTCTCAAGTAATTGAGTAGATAGTGCGCAGTTTTTTATGCCAGCATGTACATAAAGCCCTGTTCTGTACGATGACGCGATTAGATCTTTTTCTATATGATCAGTACTTATGCATGCATAGTTACATGAAAATGTTTCTTACAAGAAATAACTAACACAGTATTGCACGTGTAGGGAAAAAAATCGAGAGATTTATTACGCTCCTCAACGTTTCAGGAATAGTTTGCGACAAATGAAATCATTTGATTTTCATGCGAATTACGAAGGTGAGTGATCCAGTCGGAGAAATTGTGAGAGGTCACAAAACGAACCTTAAAGTTTATTCCCTCGTTTATGGCATCTTCGCTTCCGCTTTGGTCAAAGAAATTCGGCACTGAAATCAAAGAAATTACCTCACAATATTTTACGACCACAATTCTAAAAAGCGTAATTTATAAATGTGTACTCAATATTTTGCTATAAATTTTCGTCACGAAACTAGACTTCAGGGCTAGGAAAGAAAATAATTCTAGAAATCAAAAATTTTCACCAAATCGACCAGCTTAACAAGAGGACAAGTCGGCCTGGCTGGTGCGTGGTCATGCGGCTAAAAACAGCGCTAAGCGAGACAGGAGATCAGGGACACGACGTTGTTCCCCCTTTTCCCATAGCGCGACACGTACGTATGTCAGCAGACGATGAGCGCATGTCTGCTCCGACGAAACAAGGCCAGCGCTTCCCCTCACTATTGTCCTAGTGCAGAGTGCAAAACTAGTGCAGTGACACTAGTGCAGAGTGTCAAAACTTGTTTTACTCAATGCCTAGCGCATAAATAAACGGCAGGAACGCTTTCTACATGTTTACTACTAACCATATATACAATACAGTGGCAAACTATTTCTCTTTATAGGCCGCACGTGGCCAACGCGAGCTCGTGTACTTCAACAAATTACTAAGTTGGAAGCATCGACCATTGCTATGATTCGCAGAAACTGGAAACGCGCCTACAAGCCTTGAAAACCCGCGCTCAACAGCTATCCGCGACGCCACTCCCCGACCTTTTGCCTACGACGAGCTCGCTAGCGACTGCAGCGCCACCTCGTTTGTTTACAAACATGCAGGAGGTCTATATGAGACAAATACTGCGCCATTTCCTTTCCCTCCAAAAAAACAATTATTATTGCACTTGCTCTGGCCAGAGCATGTAGGTGGCGCGAACTGCTGGAGGAAGTACCCGTTATTTCTTTCGCTTACCCGCTTTTCGCACGATTCACTTTTGTGCCCATAGCGGCGTGCGAAGTTGATCGCCTGCCACGGAGTGCGCAGAGGAGCCGGCTCGGCGGACGCGACAAGCTGCCGGAAATGCACGGCGCCGCTAGCGCCGCTGAAAAAGGACGTCACGCAAACTTCCGGTCGACTCCGCCGATTTCGGCGGAGCAGTCCCGACTGCTCCACGGAGCAATCTCGGCTCGGCAACCGCTCCCTGTCTACGATTGGAAAACGCGATCCTTGGCTCAGATCTTCGTTTGGAATACTGTTGCTCCGAAAAGAGCAGAAAACGTTGCTCTCAAAGTGCTCCAACTCTGCGATTCGAAGTCACCATAAATTAGCCTTGATAGGTTTATCGAACATAAATCCCTCATTAGGAAATGGCCCGTTTTAGTATAAGAAGATGAGTGTTTCTGGTCAAGTTAATGTTGAAAAATATGCCAGTGGCAGCTATGCTCAGATATAATCATCCCCATTAAGTATCCATGTCACAAAGATGCGCTGACGTGCCTGTTGTCAGTAAAAAAGAAAGAAATCAGATTCTGCCTACCCATGTAACACGCATTGTGCTGTTGCGGAATTTATTGATGTCCGTAGCAGCATAAAAAGGGAAAAATTAAGTTAGCCTTGATAGGTTTATCGAATATAAACACCTCATTAGGAAATGGCCCGTGTTAGTAAAGCGCCAAGTCCGGGTGTCGATCGGTACTACCAGTCATGTACTTCATAGCAGGGAAGTTGCTGCGCTCATTCACCTGAACACCTGCATATTACGTACGCTTAAATTTGCGCAAAGAAAAAAAGCACATGTTCAAATGCGCATGTATTAATCACCTTGAGCCGGTCTGTACAGGGCGCCGGCAGGTTGAGTCGCCACCCAGGAATGCGTTCTTTTGTTGATAGGACAGAATGTTTTAACGTGTGTAGAAGCTATACTGACGTATAACGGTGCTTTTTATGGCATTTATTATTCACTTGAAGCTATTTCTTAACATGAACGTCATAATTATTTGATTCGAGTAGAAAGAAGTCTGGTAAGTTTTGTCAATCTTGTGCGGCCACGTTGGTATACTTGGAACAGCGTAGTTTCAGTGTGCTCAAGCCCAAATGCTTTGCACTATACCGCAAAAATTCGAAAAAGAGTGCTCTCTAGAGCTGCAGCATAGATAGAAACAACAAGTCCCATAAATTGCCGCCAAGAAATCTGAGCAGGTGAGTGATAGAGATTAGTATTTCCTTTACAATGCTGCAATGCGGCCTTCATGATAAATTCGATCTGTTGCAATTCCTAAAAGAACGACGAGATGCACGATAGGCAATGACATGGCCGTCAATAGTCAGCGGATAGCGAGTCATACTTTTGCGCGTAAATGCCACTATAGCGCACTTCTCGGCTGACACGCTCAGACCTTGCTCTCAGAGATAGGAGGAAGTTATGGTTGCTGCCCTCTGAAGTCTTGCTCGCACCTGGAGACGCGTCACGCCGGAGGCCTAGCTGCAGATGTCATCGGCATGCATAGAGATATGGACGGTATTAGGTAGGTACTCCTGTAGTCTTATAAGTGCTATATTAAACAAAATAGGACTGAGCACTTCGCCCTGGGGCACGACCTTGTAGCTGTAATGCGCGAAAGTGGAGCCTTCTTCACACATAATAAACAATGTCCTTTTGGTCAGATAGCTTTAGATCCACCTATACACCCGTTTCTACGAGGACGTAGAGTCGGCAATGAATAAAGTAAAATCGCAGTACACTGTTCTGATGGGCGACTTCAATGCGAATGTGGGCAAAAGCAGGCTGACGACCACGCGGTAGGTGACTATGGGATAGGCTCGAGAAATAGCAGGGGAGAGTTATTAGTCGAATTCGCGAATAGAAATAATTTACGGATCATGAATACCTTCTTCCGCAAACGAGAAAACAGGAAGCGGACCTGGAAGAGCCCCAATGGTGAAACTAAAAATGAAATCGACTTCATACTATGCGCTAAACCTGGCATCATTCAGGATGTGGCCGTCCTCGGAAAGGTGCGTTGTAGCGACCACAGAATAGTAAGGTCTAGAATTAGCTTAGACTTGAAGAGGGAACGGAAGAAGCTAATGAAGAAGAAGACCATTAACGAGTTAGCCGTAAGAGGGAAAGCACATGAGTTTATGATGGCGCTGCAAAACTGATATTCGGCTTTAACTGAGGAAGACGATCTTGATGTTCATACAATGCACGATAATCTGACATCAATAATTACGGAGTGCGCAGTAGAAGTAGGCGGTAGGACAGTTCGAAAGGATACCGGGAAGCTATCTCAGGTGACGAAAGATCTGATTAAGAAGCGCCAAAGCATGAGTGCGTCTAACCCTACCGACAGATTAGAACTAACAGAGCTATCAAAGTTAATAAATAAGAAAAACAGGAAGTGGACCTGGACGAGCCCCATTGGTGAAACTAAAAATGAAATCTACTTCATACAATGCGCTAAACCTACCTAAAAGCAGTGAAGAGGTAACTAGGCATAGGTAAAAACCAGACGTATGCATTAAGAGACAAGCAGGGCAATGTCATTAGCAATATGGATAAGATAGTTAACGTAGCCGAAGAGTTCTACACAGATCTGTACAGTAGCCAATGTAATAAGAGCGTTAATGAGAAAGACAGCAGTGCACAGCAATGCGTCATCCCGCCAGTAACGAAAGATGAAGTAAAGAAATACTTAGAAGCAATGAAAAGGGGAAAAGCAGCTGGGGAGGATCAGATAACAGAAGATCTGTTGAAGGATGGAGGGGACATCGTGCTAGAAAAACTAGCCACCCTGTATACGCAATGCCTTTTGACCTCGACTGTACCAGAAGCTTGGAAGAATGCAAACATTATCTTAATTCATAAGAAGGGAGACGCCAAGGACTTGAAAAATTACAGGCCGATAAGCTTACTATCCGTTGCCCACAAACTATTCACTAAGGTAATCGATAATAGAGTCAGGGCAACGTTAGACTTTAATCAACCAAATGATCAGGCAGGCTTTCGTAAAGGATATTCCACACTATATCATATTCACACTATCAATCAGGTGATAGATAAATGCGCAGAATATAACCAACCTCTATATATAGCTTTCATTGATTACGAGAAAGCATTCGACTCAGTGGAAACCTCAGCAGTCATACAGGCATTGCGTAATCAGGGGGTAGAAGAGCCTTATCTCAAAACACTGGAAGATATATATAGCAACTGCACAGCTACTATATTCCTCCATAAAGTCAGCAATAAAATTCCAATAAAAAAGGGCGTCAGGCAAAGAGACACGATCTTTCCAAGGCTGTTCACCGCATGTTTACAGGAGGTAATTTGAGGCCTGAATTGGGAACAGTTGGGAATGAGAATAAATTGAGAATACCTAAATAATCTGCGATTCGCTGATGACATTGTCCTGCTGAGTCACTCAGGAGGTGAACTGCAAATCATGATCAATGAGTTAGACAGGCAGAGCAGATCGATAGGTCTAAAAATTAACATGCAGAAAACCAAGGTTATGTTCAACTGCCTAGCAAGGGAACAACAGTTCGCAATTGGCAGCGAGAGCCTAGAAGTTGTGACGGAATACGTCTACTTAGGGCAGGTAGTGACAGCTGATCCGGATCTTGAGAGGGAGATAACTGGACGGATAAGAATGGGGTGGAGCGCATATGGAAAATTCTCGCAGATCATGAGTGGCAGTGTACCAATTTCCCTCAAGAGGAAAGTGTACAACACCTTTATCTTACCGGTACTCACCTACGGGGCAGAAACGTGGAGTCTAACGAAAAGAGTTCAGCTTAAGTTAAGGATGACATAGCCAGCCATGGAAAGAAAAATGATAGGTGTAACGTTAAAAGACCGGAAGCGGGCAAAGTGGGTGAGGGAACAAACACAGGTTAATGACCTCCTAGTCGAAATCAAGAGAAAGAAATCGGCTTGGGCAGGGCACGTAATGCGAAGGCAAGATAACCGCTGGTCCTTAAGGGTAACGGAGTGGATTCCAAGAGAAAGTAAGCTTAGCAGGGAGCGGCAGAAGGTTAGGTGGGCGGATGAGATTAAGAAGTTTGCAGGCAAAGGTTGGATGCAGCTGGCAAAGGATAGGGTTAATTGATGGGAGAGGCCTTTGCCCTGCAGTGGGTGTATAAAGGCTGATGATGGTGATGATAATACACCCGTCCACCGATTCCAACAGCCTCTAGCACATCAAGGATGGCCTCATGTGTCACGTTATCGTATGCACCTTTGGTATCAAGAAAAAGTGCCGCGCACATTAGCTTCTGCCGCTTGTGTTGCTGTACTGCGCACACAGATCAATGACGTTGCTGTGCATGTTATGAGTTTATGGTCTAGGCAACCGTTTCCGCCTCAGTCCGCCGTATAGACGTCGCGGAGAGGAGGAAAAGACGCGGGAAAAAAGACCACTTGTGACATTTGAAAAAAATAAACTTGATCAGGAATACCATAAACTCATAACATACGTAGTATTCCCACTCACATTATCTATTTTTTCAAATGTCACAAGCGGTCGACTTTCACGCGTCCTTTCTCCTCTCCTCGACGTCTATACGGCGGTCTGAGGCGGAGACGGTCGCCTAGACCCCGTCGGGAAATCCAGAAACGGCAACATTTGGGGAGACGCTGCGCCGCTGCAAGCTGAAAAAAAATTTCTTGGGGAAAGGAAATGGCGCAGTACTTGTGTCCCATCTAGACGGACGCCTGAGTCGCGCCATGAGGGAATGGATAAAGGAGGCACCGACAGGACACAAGAAGAAAGAGGTTCCTTAGTGGAGGTACAGTGCCTAGAATATACTGGCAGTATTCTAGGCACTATAGTGGACGGCTGATCAAGGGAGCAAATTTTGCGCTCTTCCTTTTCTTAAAATAATCGTAGTCTAGAACGCTGTAACGCATAAATGCATTGCCCGCCGCTGTGGCCCAATGGTTAGCGCGCTCGGCTACTGATCCAGAGCACTCGGGCTCGAACCCGACCCCGGCAGCCGCGTTTCGGTTGAGGCGAAACGCAAAAGGCGCCCGTGCGCTGTGTGATGTCAGTAGGCGTTAAAGATCCCCAGGTGGTCGAATGAATGAATGAAAAACTTTATTGGTTCCTTTAGGAAGTAGTAGTGGTAGAGGACGAAGTCTTCGGCTTGAAGCTTGGGTCCTCCTTGGCCGTGGGTGGGCCCCTAGTCCAGGGCTCCACTGAGTCGGGCCACCTCGCTTGCGTGTGCTATGAGGGCCCCTTCGACCCCTAGCTCGCAGCTGGTGAGCCGGCTCTCCCATTGCTCCGCACTTGGTGTTTTGTGTTTGTGGAATGCTTGATTTTTTCCGCACTCCCATGCGACATGATATAGTGTTGGTTTTGCTCCGCACCACGGACAGTTGGCGCTATACTGTGTGGGGAACATCTTGTTTAATATGTATAAGTTTGGGAAGGTCGAAATTATCCCGGAGACCTGCACTACGGCACCTGTTTCTTCCTTTCTTCTCTGAGTCACTCCTTTATTCCTTCTCTTACAGCACGGTTCAAGTGTCCGCCGATATGCGAGAGAGTCACTGCGTCGTTTCCTTTCCTCAAAATCAATTTTCAATTTTCTCAACGTTACAGACGCCAAGCCGCATCTACTTGCCCGATGTACCACAGCTTTAGCGCTCTAACCAGGTTCAGCAGTAGTTAAATCGCAGCTAATTTTTGTGGGAAGGAACTGGTGCAGTAATTGTCAAACATCTCGGTGGACACCCGAACCACGCCATATGAAATTCAAACAGTTATACTAATGCCTTAACACCTTTTCATCTACATTTGACATAAAAAGCTGGCTCAGTCAGCGGAGTGCAAGGGCAAATAGGTCAGAAATAAGCGGCTTTGACATAAACATGCAAGTAGTGCCACAAAACCAGCAAAACAGCTACAGTCGGATACAACTTTAAAAACAGCAGTTGTTAACACTGGTCTACGGTCCGCGGCATACTTTATTACTCCGCTAGCCAGTCACAAAAGTGAACGAAATCAGCTTTTTAATATTTGACTTTATTAAACAAGCCAGGAATCAAAATTCTAGAGCTTATAACTTTTTTCTCATGGTTAGCTTGTTGTTTAGGTGACAAGAGAAGTTTTAACAACGGCTTACATTTTTGTCGTGGAGGAATTCTGTGCACCGATTCTGAATGTGGGCGGAGCTTCACTGCAGACTTAAGTTGTATCCGACTATAGTGTAGTATAGGGCGCTCAATATCGAAAAATGACAGAGTCGCAACGAGACCCGATGGGTTCCATTGCCACTTCCAACTCAGAATACTGCTGACGCGCATTTTGAGGACCCGATAGAGTAATTTGGTGCTAGCCAACTTCCGACAACGACCGATTGATGCGGTGGTTAAACGTACATCCAAATATTAAATTTGCAGCATTCTTGCATCTAACGGCCGCGGTACCCCACTAGTGCGGGAAATTCAATCGCGCATCGAGCGCCTCGCGCAGAGAGGTTGTGCCGTGCGCGCACAGTGGGTGCCCGGTCACTGCGGAATCGCAGGCAACGAAGAAGCTGACGACCTCGCGACCGCTGCACACAAACTATCTGCCAGCGATCTGCCCCTTGCGCTGGAGGACGTGCGTGCGGCCATCCACGACCATCTCCGAAAGCAGCACCCCGACCCACGCATCGCGGGAGGTGAGCGCATCGACAGTGTCACCGGCTGTCGCGCACTTACACGGTCACAACGTGCAATGATCCTCCGCGAATGCATAGGCTGCGTGTGGCCCGGGGAACGGCGGGTGCGTCACGGAATCGCGACGAGTGATGTATGTGACGGATGCGGTGCAGTGGAAACACTAGAACACCTGCTCATTCACTGTACCGCGTTCGCCGATGCTCGTCGCGATATGCTCGCTGTGTATAGGGCGCAGGGCATACTACCAGACTCCATCAAGACGCTATTGTGGCCGCAGGGCAGTGCGCGCACTCGTGAGCGAACTTTGGTGAGCCTCTGTGCATTCCTCGAACACACGGCCTTGACGTCCCGTCTGTTCTCCGTCAGGTAGTTACACGCAGTGACCGAACGCTCCGCGAGTTCTACCTTGAACGATTAATAACTGGGGCGCGATTACGGATCGCTCTCAATCGAAACTGCCTCAAAAAGTGTCTCATTTGCCTCTCTCCTATTGGTCGGCCGTGGGCGGCGGCCATTTTGATTTTTTTTGTCACTGACTGACGTCGTAAATGGCGCAGAAGTGGTGACGTTGGCCATCTAATTATGCGGGCAGATTGAGACGATTTTTTGAGACTGAAAAAGATAGTGTCAACACGTTTGAGACAGAAAATGGCGGCTGTTTATTTTGCCATACGCGGCTGGCCGCGCGAGCAACGGCGTTGGAGAGTGCACGAAGACGGTTTTGGCTTGCCAGACGAGCTGTTTCGTCGCCAATTTCGACTCAGGAAGGAGACTGCACAGTGGCTGTGCGACCAACTCGCTGATGAACTGGGAGGTGCGCGGGCGAGTGCGCTGTCAGTGCAGCGACAGGTGTTGTGCGCGCTGCGCTTCTTCGGCCCCGGCGGATTTCAAGGCGCCGTGGGCAACGAGGGCAACGTTGCCATAGCCCAGCCCACTGTCAGCAAGTGTGTGCGGCGGGTGTCAGCAGCTATTGTCAGAGTGGGGTCGCGGGACGGTTGGGTGCGGTTCCCGGCGAGCCCGGAAGAGAAGGCGGCGGCGAAGGAGGGCTTCCTTCGCCACGGCAGCATCCCCGGCGTCGTTGGGTGTGTGGATGGCACACTTATCGCCATCAACGCGCCACGGGGCGATGCTGCATACAAGGCCGCCTTTTGGAGTCGTAAGGGCTTCTACGCGCTCAACACAATGATAGTGAGTAGGCTTCGCTCTCCGTTTTTGACTGCATGTTCGGCCTTAAGCTCGGGCCTTGACGGTGGAAGTTCACAACTAAGCTTGTGGTGTGCTTTCTCTAACAGGTGTGCGACTCCAACATGAGGATTATAGCTGTTGACCCCCGCTGCCCAGGATCGGACCATGACGCGTTTTCGTGGCGCTATTCGTGGCTGCGGCAGGAGATAGGGCAAGGACTGCTGCAAGGTGGCGAGTTTCTTCTGGGTAAGCAATAAGAAACCCCCACCGCGGTTACAAATTCCGTGGTGAGGCAAAAATGAAAACCGAAAGATGTTATCGAGGCTTACTTCACCTCCAAAAGGGGTGACAACTGTGCCGGTTCGTCTGAATTATGTCTAGTAAAGAAACATCGAAATCTTACATGGGTGCATTGGGTATTTCCATTCCTACTGATCACACATGGCCCTGTCGATAATGTATTCGCACTGCACACGGTGTGTTTGCGTGTGTACCTTGTTTCCTCCTCCTTTATAAGTGTCCCTGTTTCCACAAAATAGTCAGTCGCATGTTCTGCGCTTTGTGTGTGCGTATTTGTGCCTCTTGTTGACCGGTCGTCTTCGCGTTTTTTATTTTTCGACATTGCTATGAATTCGCTGCCATTGTATCAAGAGTGATGAGATTGAGGACGACAGAGGCTACGCTTAACTGAACACCATTTCTGTTATGCAGGGGACAGTGGCTACCCTTTGGAGCCCTGGCTTTTGACACCTGTGCCAGGGCATCCCAGTCTGGCGTCTCCAGAGGGGTTATTCAACTCAGCGCATAGCTCCATGCGATGCGTTGTGGAGCGCGCCATCGGCGTGTTGAAGAGCCGCTTCCGGTGCCTGCAAAGGTACCGGACGCTCCAATACGAGCCGGAGCGAGCGGCCTTCATAATCGGAGCATGTGCTGCGCTGCACAACCTGTGTTTGAATGACCCCTTGCCAGAAGAAGGAGACGTGGATGCCGCTGACCCGGACGACGACGAGCCACCTCCGGCTGCAGTCCACACGCAAGGCGCTGCAAGCCGCCTTACCTACCTGCGGGGGAGAGCCGTGCGCGACGGTATTGTCGAGCTTTTTCGGAGAACCCGTCTCCAGAGGCTGGCATACCTGCGCACGGTGCGTCGTCAGTTGCGGCGGCAACTCCAGCGTAGCCAGCACTGAGCCCATCGACACCACCTCGCAGGGTAGCTGGCCATGGTGTTCATTTGTGCAACACAGCAGCCACGGTTACTGTTCGCAGCGTCATCCCCTCGTGTCAGTGTACGCTTGTGTGTGAGCAGCTCTGCATTGTGCCCCTAGCCGCAGCCCGCAAAGTGCCGACTTTTATTTATTTTTTTCGTGTGTGGGCCTACAAGCTGCCGGTGCCGAAGAAGCGCCGCGTGCACAACACCTGTTGCTGCTCTGACAGCGCACTCGCCTGCGCACCTCCCTGTTCATTGGCGAGTTGGTCGCACAGCCACTGTACAGTCTCCTTGCCGAGTCGAAATTGGCGACGAAACAGCTCGTCTGGCAAGCCAAAACCGTCTTCGTGCATCCTCCTACGCCGTGTGTGTGTGTGTGTGTGCGCGCGTGTTTAAGTGGGTGAATAAAAAGTGTACTGTGAAACAAAGCACCGAATGTTTGTGATGCTTATTGAAATGAGAAAGTCCCACTGAAGCAATTTTTTTGCTCGATATGCATTCAAGGACTGAAATTTCGATGGACATATTGTAGTGCAAGAGACATCAAGTGCTCATTGTTGGTATTTCAGTTAAATTTGAAAGGTGTGCTTGCACCCTGTACTTTAGGAATAAATAAAAAAGACACAACCAAAGAGGACAACACACCTCATAGCACATCCCCTACCGTTATGACATCAGTGGGCAGAAGGGCCATCCTTCAAGCTTACCCAGTCTGGCTTCTAGCGTCATCGAGTTAGGGGACGCGCAGTGAGGTGTGTTGTCCCTTTTGGTTATGGCCTACTGTGAGGAGGACTTGTTTATTTATTCCTAAATTACAGGGTGCAAGCACACCTTTCAAATTTAACTGAAATACCAACAAATAGCACTTCACGTCTCTTGCACTACAATATGTCCATCGAAATCATTTCAGGGTTCCTTTCAGCATGCACTTCTATTTTTTTTACCAGCATTTATCACAAGTGTTTTTATTTGAACAGATAGGTGCAAAATGCACTGCTTGCAATACCATGAACAAGTAACATCTTCACGTGTGGTACACAAATTGACACATACAAACATGATAAACATGACAAGACTAGCGGCCTACGTGTTACCACATCTTCTACGTGAGTTATGTAAACATAAAACGCATTTCAGCCCATATTAAACCATGGTACATATCTAAAGCAATGCGCTGTACGTGTGTAATACATTTCGCCTGACTAGAAAATGTGTATCACCCACAAAATGCATGAATATCAATACGACAACGTGTGATGAATTTCTGCTCAATGGCAAACCATAGCAGTTCCGAGAAGATTGACGCACAACGGAATGCATCATGAATCTGGCAAGTTGTGCTGTCATAATGACTGTAACATGACAAATTTCCCATTACAGGGAAAAGGCGTCTTCCATGTCTCCCTAATTAACCCTGTCCTTTGCCAGCTGCGTCCACTGTGCCCGCAAACTTCTCTCATCCGCCCACCTAACATAGTTCCGCCCCCCTTGCTGGCTTTCCTTCTCTTGGAATACACTCCGTTACCCTGAAGGAGCAGCGGTTATCTTGCCTTCCAATTACATGCCCTGCCCAAGGGATATTGGTAAACTGCCATTCATGATCTGAGAGGACCGGCCATATCTGCTCCACCCTATTCTTATCCGTCTAGTTTTTTTCCATCTCACGATCAGCTGTCATTGCCAATTGTGAACTGCTTTTCCCTTGCTAGACTGTAGAACATTACTTTGGCTTGCTGCATGTTAATTTTTAGACCCACCGTTCTGCTCTGCCTAACTCGTTCATCACCTGAGTGACTCGGCAAGGCAATGTCATCAGCGAATCGCAGATTATTTAGGTACTCTCAATTTACTCTTATTCCGAACTGTTCTCTATTCAGACCTCGGAATACCTCCTGTAAACAGGCGGTGAATAGCGTTGACGAGATCGTGTCTCCTTGCCTGACGTCCTTCCTTAATGGAATTTTAATGCTGACTTTATAGAGGACTATGGTAGCTCTACAGTTCCTATATATACCTTCCAATATTTTGGAACAAGGCATGGTAAGCCCCGTCGTGGCACCCCACTGTTTGTTTGAAGTATTCTGCTACCGATGTGGAGCAGGTTAACTGTCAGCCATGGCGGTCACATTGCGACGGACAAACAGTGTGCGTGCGCTACGCAGTGTGTAGACACGTTCAAGAACCCCGTGGTGTAAATTAACCCGGAGCCGTCTACAACATTGTTCCTATAAGCACGTGTGTCACAACGTGTGGTTAAAGCACACAATCGTGAATGTGCAAGGGAGGAAGATTAATGAACATATGAAAAACCAAACACTGACTAGATATAGCATACCTTGTGTGTCTTGCAGAAGGTAAAAAGGTAACATCTAAAAACGAAATCAAAGTAAACAGTACATATCACACACCTTGTGTGTGTCTTGCACAATGTTGCAAGGTACCATCGCAAAAAATTTGCACACACACTTCAGACTGGTTATGTGCAGGAATGTGAAAGCACGTCGTATGACACCACCTGGAACACTGCACGAGAAATGGTTAGTTGCAATTTTGACACAAATGTAGCAGGGAAAAGTTGCGCCATATTGAACTCAGCCAGTGGGAGGTGTATAAGGCGAATGTCATGTATATGACCGTCAGGAAAGGCGGCCCTCGGCTTGCCGTGTGCGCCATGCGATCACGTGATGACGGCAAATTTATCCTGACATGACTGGGATTTTCTGTACCATCTGCGAGTGCTCATACATGCCGTCAGGTTTTCTCGTAATGGGACTAGCAATGCTTCCACATTGAAACACGAAACCAAAGTGGACAACGAACACTGCACAGCCTGTACACTGCACACAAGTTAAAAAGTGCAAAAGGAAGAAAAAAAACATTCATACACAAGCCCCATGCACCTGGCAGGGAAATAAAAAAAATATTGTGCACCTTGCAGAAGGAAAATAAATATATACATAACGCCTGCACCCGGCAGGGAAATAAAAAAAATATTGTGCACCTTGCAGAAGGAAAATAAATGTATACATAACGCCTGCACCCGGCAGGGAAATAAAAAAAATATTCTGCACCTTGCAGAAGGAAAATAAATATATACATAACGCCTGCACCCGGCAGGAAAATAAGAAAATATTCGGCACCTTGCAGAAGGCAAAAAAAAACAGAAAAAAACAGGTAAAAAAGAAAAAAAGCCCCACCGAACAAGTTACTGCGGTGGCTGTACCTGATTGTTCAAAACACGTACAATCAGGGCCACCGCAAGTACCACTTGCTCGGTGAGGCGCACTGTGTCGGCCCTTGCCGCATCAGCAGTGCGCACCATGTGGGCCCCGGTTTCTGTGACGGCGGCAGTCAATTGTGTCACTGCCGCCGTCAGGCTGCGCACTGCTCTTGATGTTTGCCTCTGTTCCTTCACATAAAAGGAGCTTCATTTGCACACTTCACAGACATGTAGGGCTCGTTTCACATAAAGATGACCTACTGAAATCTCTCTAGAGGTCAGGCATTGGTTTCGAACTGTTAATGTAGATACAACATGTTGCATGCAGATGCTTCTCCTTCACTAAATGTGGTGGGTGTTGTCTGCACATATCTCCAGAAGGCGCGCATGAAATGTGGCGTCCTCAGCGCTGCGGGCTTCGAGGAGGCCGTTGGTCCGCCGCGTCTCTGCTAGCAGCTGGTGGACCTCCTCCGCCCGCGTGCTCCGCTGCAGCTGACACGGACGCCCCGCCACCACATCTCGCTGCTCCTGTGTAGCTGTCAAAAGGAGAAAGTGACTGAATGTACACTTGTCATATAGTGGCGTACGATGTACAATAACCTGACTGTTTGGTGCAATATCTCAGAGGGCTGTTGACATGCATACTGGGGAGCAGTACATAAAAGCATTCATAATCAGCGGTATGACAAAAACAGCATTGTTTCAATCTGCACATTTGCGTAAACATCGCAGACACCACAGTTTCCGCTGTAAGAGGAAAAAAGCTTGCACAGGGTACCAGTGGTGCATATGAAAGACACTTATGTGGATGGCCGCCACGGTGGCTGAGTGGTTATGGCGCTCGGCTGCGGGCCCGAAACCCGCGGCGGTCGAATTTCGATGGAGGCGAAATTCTAGAGGCCCGTGTACTGTGCGATGTCAGTGCACATTAAAGAACCCCTGGCGGTCCAAATCCCTGGAGCCCTTCACTACGGCGTCTGTCATAGCTGGAGTCGCTTTGGGACGTTAAAGCCCCATAAACCAAACCAAACTTGTGTGGGTATTCTAAAGTGATACTGATAGTCTGCTCCTGCGAATGGTATTAATGTTAGGTAGCTTGCGAAATGGATAATGTGCAGCGTGATATTGGAACACGAACTCACAGGCTGTGTCACAAGGTGCGCCCTCCTCCTCCAGCTCTTCCAGCTCCTCTTCTTCCGGGGGGGGGGGGTGCCATCTATGTGAATTCATTCCACAAGACAGCACTCTTAGTGGACAGTTTCAGCAGAGCGTGTATTGGTGCAAAACACACGGTTACTAGGTACTGAGACACAAGAAACATAGCAGTACCAAGAGGGCATGATAGTACAAGGTACATAACTCGAGGTTGCATTTCTTAGCTCAGCATTCGCATCCCTCCCTAACTAAAATAAAAACCACAACGAGGTCAACAATGTGCACAAGTTGTTAGGTGTACATATCAAATGACTAAAAATTCACTTACCAGATGGAGAGCGCGCCTCTGCCTGCTGCAGGCCGCTCGTCCCTGGCATCTCCCCCACGGACACAAGGGGCTGGTTCAGCAAGAGGCACAGCGTCCCACGTTCATGCACGAGTGTCTCCAAGTTCATTCTGTGTGTGCATTGCTCACAGTACATGGCCCCGAGGTTGACATTCATTATTCTTCATTAGCCTCCCCTATCATTCCCCCCTCATTATTAGTAACGTCACCGCGGCTTACCACATACCTGGCTGGACGAAGAGTACATAGGAGCTGCGACGCCTTGCACGAGGCCCGGCGACCGCAGCTTACACACCCGGCCTGCCAGCCCCGGCAGCCTGCCGCCTCCAGTGCCCCTGCGACAGGATGCGGACAGAGATATTCAAGGGCATTCGAAAGACCGTTGTTGACACTCTCACCTTCCCGCTGCCAAAAACTGCGCCTCCTGCTTCTTGCAGCGGGTGCACCACACTTGCCAAGTGTGGCGCCATTGAAGCACATTTTTGGCAGCGGGGCCCGCGGCGTTCAGCAGGGCCGCAAGCTGCTGCCACAGCTCGCGCCTGCGAGCCGCCGTGTAGCCCCCGGAAAGGGGTGAGGCAGCGTGGGCGAGCGCCGGGTGCTGCTCCATAAACTCCACCAACATGAGGTATTGCTCCTTCGATACGCGTGCTGTCGTCTTTGCAGACATGATGGTGGATGGCCGTTTCAAATGATAACGGTATGTCATGCCAATTCCGCCAGCATTACTAGGTATCGGTCAGGGAATGAAATAGGGAACAATGGGGAATGTACAGCTTGGCTTCACGCGGACGTGCGCTATATATAACTTGGGTTTACACAGCAGAGCATAGACGTGCGCTCTATTGGAACAACTTATACAAGGTTACGAAGCAGCAAGGACGAGCAAGACTGTTGGTAGAGTGCGCCTAATCGTTTTTCTCGTCCTTGATCGTTCCTTATTTACATGCCTACACACAATGAACTGACGATCACGCAGCCATACAACTTTATTTCGCCCCATATGTCACACTTCCCCGTCGTCTTGTATTTAGCAAACAAAATATGGAACTACACATCGCACACGTCAACCGAAGAGCATCTTTGGGCTATTGTTGTCATCGATAATAAGCAAATACACATTTACCACAATATGTTGTCTTCGTCGATGTTCAAGCCCAGCGCTCCTTGTAAGTTGATCTCCGCAGGCCCGTAGCATTCACTGCCTTCAATAAGATTTTTCTGCGCACTTCAGACATCCGGAAAGTGCCTTGATTTTAGACGACACGCAAAACATCGGGAACTAGCCGTGGAATCTGCTGTTTTCTTGCAGGCCGCCATGTTCACGCGATACCACTGCCAGCGCGCCCTCATGGCAAGCAAGTTAACCTGCAGCAAATTAAATTGCAAAACTGAGAATGCTTCTAATTTTCCCTCGTGTTGTTGAGATTGCAACACAGTTTACTACAAAAATAAAACATTACTTGTTTTCTTCATTGCGTTTTTGTTCACCTTCAGACTAACATGTTCACGCTATACCGCTGACAGCACACCTTCGCGGCAAGAAAAGTGACTGAACAGCAAGCTTAATTGCAAAAATGAAAACACTGCTTCTTTTGCTTGGTGCTGTTGGGTTTGAAATACAGTTTCTTAGCAAAATAAAACATTACTCGTTTTTATTCACTGCGTCTTTACTGCAAAACATTAGTCTACGGTCCCTTGTCGTGCGAATAGTGGTTTCGGGGCGGAGCCCTGCTACTAGCCACCGCAACCTTGCTCAGCATTGGCCGATTCAACGGTCGGCATTACTCGGTGTCGTCATTTTGACGTCACGATCTCAAAATTGAGACAGTTTCTGAGAGCGGTCCGTAATCGCGCCCCTGGACGCCCCACTCCAGTTGTAACCAACACAGTGCTGTGCGCGCGTGTGATTTAATTCCTCTAAAATGAACTAATCACGCGGACATCCTGGACACATATTTTATTGTGTAAATAGTTTATACATATTACTGCTCCCCCTATCCTCTCTTCCTGTCCCCTCACCTCTTTCATTTAATTTCTCCATTCTGCCTGCTATCCTTTATTTCCGCTGCCCCAGCTCAGGTGCTTCAGTATCGATGGCAGATGCCGGGGCTAGCAAAAATCTTTTCCTTCCTTTTTACTATTATTTTTAATAAAACCACTACCACCACCAGCATTTTTCAGATTATGTTCCAGGCCGAATGTAGCAGGCACACCCTTGTACGAGTAGAGATCTCCAGGCGTTCGCTACTGTTCCACCATCTCTACACTTTGCTCCCCTTCCCATTCATGTAATGCATCTCTAATGAAGGGCCTCTAGAATTTCGCCGCCATAGAAATTCGGCTGATCATTGCCGCGGCGGTCGAAATTCGACGGAGGCGAAACTCTAGAGGCCCGTGTACTCTTCGATGTAAGTGCACGTTAAATAATCGCAGGTGGAATAAATTTCTGAAGCCCTTCATTATGGCGTCATTCATAGCCTGAGTCGCTTTGGATGTTAACACCCCCCACCCTAAAATCCGCACAAACAGCGCTGTTGAAATAACCAACGAGAGTGGCATACGTGTTTTCATTACCTACGGTTGCGTCCATGAGCACAAATTACTTAATTTGGGGAGTTAAGCCCACAAAACGATGCAGCCAGGCAGGCCAACCTTTTAATGCGGGTGTGGCTAAAAGACAACATAATAAACAAACACTGATGATGTTCAAGTGTAAAATTATTAAAGAAACTCTACCTGAAAACAAAGCAATTACACATAACTGCCGCACATGAAACACATTCATGTTAGGAAGAAACACACGCACACGGATGAGCGCTGCACTCACGGCTGGTTCACTGCATTCCTTATAAAAATGGTGTACAGACAGTCTATGGACTTGTTATACTCATTGCCTTCGTATAGATATTTCTTTTTGTCTGTTCGTAATTTACACACTGTCTATAGATACACGTCTACTAAAAGTGTGCGGCCATTAATCTATAGACTATCTATGGCTGTCTATGAAAATGAAACTTGCTTTTTTGGTAAAGGAAATGGCGCAGTATCTGTCTCACATATCGGCGGACATTTGAACCGCGCCGTAAAGGAAGGGATAAAGGAGGGAGTGAAAGAAGAAAGGAATGAAGAGGTGCGGTTGTTGAGGGCGCCGGATTAATCGGGTTCGAACACGGTAACTCTGGAATGGTAGCCGAGCGTCCTATAGCCACTGAGCGACGGCGGCGGGTTGATATAGACTGTGTATAGGATTTGTATTGCCTATAAACTGCTCTGCGGGGTTTCTCTAAAGAGATTCTATAGAATTTATATGCTGAAGCCTATAGACAGTCTATAGATTATCTAAAAATTTTTGTAATGGCAA